>NC_080736.1:11275000-11875000 GCF_019097595.1 Hemibagrus wyckioides | reverse complement strand
GTGCCTACTTGTGGCTTTTGGGAATGGCTTTTTACTTTTAGGAGCAGTTGACGTTGCATTTGTTTTCACATGAAATCTGCTGGACCTGTTTAACGGTTCTTTTACAGTCCATACTGTATAACCCTATATAGTCAGCATGACGTAATAAAATATTTGCATGTTTCCTCTGTGACTGCTCTCATGCCCAGATGGATGGGGAGGGTTTGGTTCCTTGTAAGTGCCTTTTAGATTTCTATCTCCCATAATTACATTATCAGCACCGTGGTTAAAATGCTGAACTACCAGTCAGAAGGATGTGAGTTCAAATCCAGTCACAGACACTGCTGGGCCCTGGAGCAAAGCCCTTAACACTCAATTGCTCAGCTGGATTAAGGAAAAGTAAATGTAAGATCTGGATAATGTCTGCCAAATGCTGTAAATGTTATGAATTTATGAAACGCTGCAAGCTGCATAATCTCATGTGCTATGCTAAAATGACATAGCCGTCACTTTAACAGCTCATTTATCAGCTTTTACTCTGGGGTCATGCCTCAACCACTTTCCCCAAAGGTCTCCTGTTAAAATATTTAATATAATGCTTAGAGGTAGAAACTGATCCACTGTAATGAAACTCTCGTCTTTAGGCGATTTACAAATTTACATGAGAACAAGTTCTTTTCCTCTTTTATTAATATAATCACTAAATTAGCATGACTATTTTTCACTGCATTTTCTTTTGTTTTCTTTTTTTGAATATTTTGAGTTTTCACGTTTTAAAGAACAATCCCTATTCCCCATGCCAGCAAATCAAAAAAAGGAAAAAACAATACATATCAAATTTGTCTTTTTTTTTTTTTTTTTTCTTTTTCTTTTTCTTTTTTTGCTATGGTCATCCCATATAGAACTGTTTGGATCTGATTGAGACTATACTTCTCTAAGAAAGGGGACCAACCTAATATTGCAATAAGAGGGTCATGAGGAAAATCAATCTTAAGTGCCTTTTGAGTAGAAGGAGAAAACCTCAGTCCAAAATTGACACATTTTTGGGCAGAGCCAAAATGAATGGGCCAATGTACCCTCATTGGATTTGCACTTGAGACACAGGGAAGACACCGAAGGATATATGGAATGTGTCCTTAAATCATATACGACTATACAAAGTATTAGACATTATAGAACTGATACAGCTAAATGGTCTATTTTAATCTTTCTGCAGGCATTTTCCTATCGATTTCCCTCCCCCCACTCTAATGACCTACCAGTTCCTCTAAAAACATCCATCACTCCATTATCATTTTCTCTAGAAGCATTTCTTTTTCTATGAAATGCATCTGAAAGGCTTTCTCTGGAATTGTGATGACTGCTTGAATAGTTTCTGTGCCACTAAATCTAGACTGTCCACCACCATTTAAGCCGGTCAAAAAAAATGCTTTATTGATGTGGCCAAAGAGAAACTAATCTGATCTGGAAGCGAAAGTAACATGAGGAAAGCAAGTCCATCAGTTCCTTATGTTGTGTCTTGGATTAATGCAGTGTGAATAGGATCGTTGTAATCATCAGCTGAATGCATAAAAATAATAATTATTCTGGTTTGTGTTCTTTTGAGAGACCTTCCTGTAACCTAATGCTGCGCTCACACATACAGTAGCTCGCAGTGACGAAGCAACCTGAGATCATCCATTTCTGGTGATATGATTGATGACTAGATGTGGGTGTGTCCAGGGACGTGACAAATTTATTGCAAATGTACAGCGACTACCAACGAAGAAGAAGAAATAGCCTTTTTGTCACATACATTACAGCACAGTGAAATTCTTTCTTCGCATATCCCATCCTTGGAGGTCAGAGCGCAGGGTCAGCCATGATACAGCGCCCCTAGAGCAGAGAGGGTTAAAGGCCTTGCTCAAGGGCCCAACAGTGGCAGCTTGGCTGGGGGCTTGAACCCCTGCTCTTGTGGTCATCTTTGGGAAAGAGCTGCTTCTCCTTCAACTCGTACGATATGGTGTGTGTGATATGTACACCCAGACACATCCAGAATTTTTCCTTTTAGCGGCAAGAAAACTAGAATATTGCTCGTAGCTCCACCTACTGATAAATGTTATTTCTATGGCAACCGGAAGTAGGACTTCGACTGCTAGTACAACGACTGGTGCAGCAATAAAGTGGCTTCCTGTGTGAATGTAGCTTTTCTCCGCAGCAGTAGAGCGCCTGTTTATGCCTTTGATTCGTTAAGTGGACACCAGAAATCCTAAAGAGGAAAATGTTGTAGTAGACAGTGATGCACTGCACAAGTACACTTTATATAATATATTTTTAGTAGATCGGATGTCTCGTCAAATCTGTGGGTTTTGCCTCAACGGTACTACAGTTTGTAGTAAAGTGAAAATAAGAAGCGATGTGAGATGAGAAATTACTGATGTCATCAGTTTAAAGTTAGCATGCAAACACAGCTCTTACAGTAACAAGAGCAACATCCTCTCACTGTAAGATCTACCCAACTCACTAAAGCTCTCCAAAACCACCCACTAATGTCTCCTTTTTACTTTTTTTTTTCTTTTTTTTCTTTTTCCGTTTATGAAAACATGAGGGTTCTGTTTGCAGGCGGTTTCTCATCAGTACTGAAATCTCTCCCTGAAGTCTCAAGCTCATTCGGCAATCTCTAAAATATTACTTTTTTTTTTTTCCTGCATTGTTTTTTAGCATGCAGTCTATAACTTACACGGAGCATACCTTGAGAGAGCAAACTCAACATTCAGCGATCAGTGGAGCACACATTTACATTCGTTGTGTAAGCCTTCATCAAATGCATGTTTGGGCAGGCATGAACGTTTTGACCCAACAAAAATGTGGTATTTTTGAAGATCATAATACCCAATACATTTCACAAATCCTAAAATAACTCCTTGCTGCAAAACTTTTTTTTTTAAAGTCACTAAATTTGGAGGCAAGTTTGCGAATTAGCAGCACTGGGTCATCTCTCATACAGCTGCTCAGGCTCTTACACTGCACACTGCTCTGCCCGTCTTTGCCTTTTTCACTCCCTTGCTGTTTGCTTGTACTTGATTACGTCAGCAAACAGCCTAAATAATACATGAGGCTTCACATCCCAGGCAAGGCAGCACTACAGCAGCTTGGTCTTAATGATTGCTCAATAGCAGCTCCAATAATTTTAGCTGTAATCATATTACATAAGTAAACATGTGGTGTTATTAGATTTTGATCTTGTAGTTGCTTTACTACTTTGTACTGTAGGGTGAGGAGGTGATGGCTGAAATGATTACGGTGATTTTTGCTCAGTGTTAATCATTCATCATGGTTATGCAGCCAACTAGGAACAAAATTTCAGCAGGCTTTTCTTTACTCTACATAAACACAAACGTGCTGAAAGGTAACTGTGAGGACAAGCGAATATTTATTTATTTATTTATTTTTATTTCAAAGCAGCGTTGCAGTGGGTATGATCTTGACGTATTTAGGACGTCGTCATAACGTAGTTTGCTTAGTATTGAGTAGTTTTTGCTTGGTACTGTACTGTCTAGGAGCAAAATAGTTTTATGGCACCTTTATTGTATTTCTTTATTAATTATTTCTTTTTTTTGTATTCTTTCAAAGGTTATATCTCTTTCCATCTCCCTTTCTTTTAAAGAACCGGGCCTCCTTTTGTGTTCATCTTGGGCTTGACAGTGGCCAGAGGGATTTTGAGCAATTCCTCTTGCATAACAGTGACCAGGTCACTATGTGATGCTGGTGGTTCCAGACTCATTTCTCCAAAACATCCCATACTGGCTCAGTAATATCCAGATCTGGTCACTGTGCAGGCCATGGGAAATGTTCAACTTCCCTTTTGTGTTCATCTGACCGCTGTGTGTGTTTGTGCACCATCATCCTGGTACACGGCACCTCCTTCCGTTTACAATTGTTTAAATCATTGGGTGCATCTGGAATGGTGTGGTGATGTGGCCATTAAGTACTAGAATAGGAATGCCATGATATTGCAGCCCAAACCATCTCTGATCCACCCTGTGCTTCTTTCTGCCTCGGTGGTAAGCTTCTTTGGGGCTTCTCCAAACGGTAACTACTGATTGTAGGACAGACAGTGAAGGTGGACTTGTCAGAACAATACATGTTTCACAACATCCACAGCCCAAGATTTCTGCTGTTGCCATCATTGAAACCAATGTTTGGCATTGGGACAAGCGAAGTTTTGGCTATAGTATCCCAACCATGAATTTTGACTCTGTGGAGCTCCTGATGAACAGTTTTTGGTGGAAATGGTAGGGTCGACATGAGCATTTAATTCTACAGTGAGCTGGGCAGCTGTGGTTTTATGGGGTTTTTTTTTTTTGGATACAATCTTAGAAAGCTTCGTACCCAGGCATCTCTTTCAGACAGCTTCCTCTTGCATGGACCATTACTCCTGTGTGATGTGGTTCATCCTTCGTGGTGGTATGCCAACATTATCCTGGATACCGCGGCTTTTGATTCACTACAAAGACGTGCTGTCCTGGTCACAGACACACCAGCGAGACGTTCACCAACAAATTGTCCTCTTTTGAACTCTGATATGTCTCCCATTATGGTGTGTGGATTGCAGTGTTTTATGTACAGCTGTGCTATTGATCTGCTAATTCATCTTTCACACTCTGCTCTTACATATGAAATAAAATATCAGTGAAGATTGGTCATCAGGCCTACATCTTATTGGCCAGTCTGTATGTTTGCTGAAAGCTGCTTTTTTTTTTTTTTTTTTTTTTTTTTTTTTTTTTGTACATGGTGATTCCCCCACATTAATGTATTTAAAAAATGTTATGGTGAAGTTTTCGGTAAAGAGATGATCATTTCCGAAAGAAGTCTCTTGAACTTTTTAAGGGTTCAAGTTAAGCTGCCAAGTTAAAATTTTCTATCGCAGGAAAGTAATTTCTCTAATATGACATGCTTTTGTTCCCTGCAAATTCCCAAAAAAACAGTATCGTTAGTATACATTAATCAGGCATAACATTATGACTACCTGCCTAATATTGTGTTGGTCCCCCTTATGCTGCCAAAACTTGCTGCTTAATATATCCCACCCACTAACAGGTGCCATGATGAGGAGGTAATCAGTGTTATTCACTTCACCTGTCAGTGATCATAATGCTTTGGCTGATGGGTGTAAATCTCTAAGGAAATGCTGTTTTCAAATATATGAGCATAACGCTGTCACTGATTATTTTGCCACAACACTTCCATGTGTTTTTATTTCTCAATTAAAATGGGTATGAGGAAGCTGAAACTTGTGGTGGTAATTAAAGCTGGATTCATTTTTTAGTTCGGAGTATATGGTAAGCTAAAAAAAAAAATGAGGGAATAACAAGAAAATGTCCAGTTCACTTTCGGTTTAAGCCCAGAATCTATTTCATGTGGCTCTGGTTATGGCAAAGCATGCTGTCAGTAATGTAATTTGATGAAGCAGTTTTATTCTAGTGAACTTGATCTCCTTTCTCAGTGTGGAGATATTGGGAGCAGCAGACATTAACGCAGAGAGGGAGATGGTGGATGAGTGTGCATTGTGTGGTGAGATGCTTGCTGGACAACACCCAACAAGTTGTGAGTGAGAGAGATTCCCGTCTGTTACAACAATGTAAAGCTGTAGAGGAGCGGGGAGAAGGGCCGGCAGTGTGACTATGATCTATGGAGAAGTTTATCATTTTTTGTTTTCCTTTGAAATATAAAATTGTTATTAAATGCATTTTGAATGTGGTCTTGGATTTAGTCAATGTAACACATTTTGCAATTGTGTAGACGTTCTTGGGTATAAAGATACAGCACAGTCGGATGGATTGGCATGGGGATTCCAGTTTATGTCCAATCAGAGAGTATGTTATAAATGCTATCAATGGTCATGGCAAACAGAAGTCTGCAAATTGTTTCAGAATGGAAACCTTAGGTGTATTACAGCTAAAATTTTGTCTACACTAGGCCTTTCTCTAACCTCCATACAAGTTAAAATACCTTATGCATAAGCAACACGTTTCTCTAAACAGAGAGAATTTATGGGCTTTATTTGCTACTGTATTTTTTTTTTTTTTTTTTTTTTTTTTTTTTTTTTTTGTTTGGTGATGGAGTAAGCAGTGTAATAGTCTTTTAAACCGCGCACATATTAAAGTTAAACTAATTTGGGTTGATGACCTTATTTTTGTATTCCCTGCAGGAAAGTATCTGAATTACAAATGCAAGTGAAATGTAAGCTTCTATTAGCCCTGGTAGACATCTCCATGGTGTGTGCTAGAGTATCAGGGGGCTGTTCTCTAACTGTGTTTTCTCTCGCTCTCTCTCGCGCTCTCCCTCTGCGCATGTGTCTGTGTCCATGGCGGTTAGGTGTCTGTTTGGAAAAAGACGTGTGTCGTAAGATGAGCGGAGACGAGGCAGAGGAGCTGCTGGAAGAAGAGGAGGTGGCCGGACCTGTTCAGATTGTGGTGGCAGATGAAGATGAACACCAGTTTTCTCTGGATGAACAGGCACTGGAGCGCATCCTGCTTCAGGAGCACATCCGAGACCTCAATGTGGTGGTGGTGTCGGTCGCCGGAGCCTTCCGCAAGGGAAAGTCCTTCCTGCTGGATTTTATGCTCCGATATATGTACAACCAGGTGAGAGATGGTTCAGATGATTTATACAGTTAAATTGTTCATTTCCCAAGAGAGGGGCTTATGAGATTTGTCAGGGGATCCCAAACGTTTTGTGCAAACGACTTTAAATGGCTGTTATGAATTTTGACCGCTGGCTTGACAATGCTTTAATTATTTATTCATTTATTAATTTATTTAGATTTAGATTTACAGTTTAGCACACCTGTAACATTAACATTTTTATACACCATTATATAAATACACATTATGTGTAAGTAACATATGGTAACCTTAAATGATTGGAACAAAACACCAACGAATATTCCTTGCACTGGCTTACCAGTGGGAAGTGTGAAATTTTTATTTCTTGACCACCTTTTGTAAGTCGGGGGAGGTGTTTTTCTGCTGTCACATAACAGGCATGTAGATTTGAGAAAATAAGTGTTCTGTTGCAGTTAATTCATGAGGCATAAGTTGTGTGCTGAAGCAGCAGCAATATGAGCGACACTTTCATTCCATGCACAGCGACATTAAACAGATTTTGCTTTAAAACCTTTTTGCTTCCAACGTGAAGCTTCTGGCTGTGTCCTGGGCTGTGTCCTGGGCTGCATCTGAAATCAACAGATCTGACTCCTAAATTGAATAGTTTACTAATCTAGAAAATCTGGAAGACTGGTACACAAAACGGACCTTTTGCTGGGCTAAATTTGAGGTTTTTAAAAATAGACATTGACGAATTGTAATGGGGGAAATAAGTTAGTGTTTGTACTTTGGTGGAGACCAGTGGGACCCAGGTAGACCTACTGTCTGGAAACATCATGGAAGAATTGTGGTCAAAAAGCCATACCTCTGACTTGAAAAGAAGTAAAGTTGTTCAACTGTACACAAAAACATAGAAACTGGGATACAGAAAAATGGCAGCAAGCGACCTGGACTGAGTCAAAATTTGTTCACCGAAGGGCTGAAAGTGGTACAATAATGAGTGTCTACAGGCAACAGTGAAGCATGGTGGAGGTTCCTTGCAAGTTGCATTTCTTCAAATGGAGTTGGAGATCTGGTCAGGATTAACTGTATCCACAGTGCTGAGAAATATACACAGATACTTATTCAGCATGCACTACCACCAGGGAGATGTCTGATTGACCCCAAATTTATTGTGCAGCAGGACAATGACATATAGCCAATGTCATTTAAAAACTACTTTCAGGTTGGAGAAGAACAAGCAGTCCTGGAAGTGATGGTTTCGCCCCCACAGAGCCTTTATCGCAACATCAGGGAGTTTGTCTGGGATTACATGAAGAGGCAGAAGGATTTGAGGCAGGATACATCCATAAAAGATCTGTGGTTAGTTTAAGATGTTTGGAAAAGCTACCCGAGTTCCTGTGTGTGAAAACACTGCAAGTGTACCAAGAAGATCTGATGCTGTTTTGCTGTCAGTGTGATGACACCAAATATTGATTTGATTTAGATTTCTCTTCTGTTAACTATTAACACTTCTATTTCTGAAAGTGTTCTTACTTTACAGCATGTTTTCACACCTGCTTTAAACCTTTGCACAGTACTATGAGTATGACTCTGACACATTTCATAATCAGTTTTCATATTTAGAGTGATAACTTGTAAAGCAAAAGAAGATCTTGTGTGTTTCCTATTTAGAATTTAGGAAACCCCTGTATTAGGGAACCTCTGTATTATGACGGTTAATCCACCTGCTGGAGATTTGACTTTTTCCAAATACCTTACATTCTTTAGACAGTTATCAATAAAGGCTTTGTCCTTTTCCGAGTTGAAAATAGTTGTTAGAAAGTTGGATGGTTGCAAAGCTGGAGATGATCTTGTTGTTTAGAGCCTTCTTTATTTTCAAACAAATGTGGTGCTATAATCTTGTTGCAGCAGGAGGTCAAACCACACAATTTCACAGAAATGAACTGAGCAAAGATCTTGTATTAAGTGCAGAAATCATTATGCCATGCTAAACAATGGCTAGATTTAAAACTTAAGGATCAGGCTTTGTGAAAAAGACTAAAGCTCAAGCTTAGCCTCATAATAGTTTTAACTGAATATTTCTGCAATAATCCATAGATTCAAAGTCTGTACATTTGTGTTTATTTTTTTTCCTCCGTGTTTCTCATGCCCTTTAGCACGATATACTTCACCCTCACACTTTGTAGGTTAGGTGTCTTGAGAGGCTTTTTTTTTTTTAAGCACCCATGCTGTTAGTGTGAATTGAAACGTGTCGACACACACTCTGTTACTTTACTGAAATGCTCTATAGATGTGATTTGTACAGTATATCCAGAAACGTGCACAGTCTGAGTTATCTGGTACATCCGAGTACTTCCTTTTGACCTTTTCTCAATAAACTTATTTAAATTTATTTAGTAATGTTTTATTATAACTGATCGTTTTAACCTGATGAAAGGCACAAAACAATAGAGAACTTCAACAAAAGGCCAGAACATTAAACCATTACTAGTAACTCTGAATTGACTTTTTAATCCTTTTATTTGATTATTACTTTTGTAATGTCTGACCTGCTTATCCTGTAACACTTGGGTTTTTCTTTGCAACCGATCATGTTTTGTTTCTTTAGATTACTTTCTAATTGCTTGTGTCCTGTTGCAGAAATTGGGCTCATGGCTTGGGGGAACTGATGAACCACTGACAGGCTTCACCTGGCGGGGGGGATGTGAGAGGGAGACCACAGGAATCCTGGCCTGGAGTGAAGTGTTTGTGGTTGAGAAACCGGACGGGACCAAGGTAACACTCGACACAATACTTTCAAACCCTGTAAACTCAAGCAAGCGTACATCCTGCGTTTGTATTCAAGTCTCTCAGAATAGAAAACTGGCAAAGTTAGCAAACAAAAAATATACTAGATACATGGAAAGGAAGTTCAGGTTTCTTGCTAAATGTGTGACACTGGTTTGAAATTTCAGTATCTCTTCTATTTATTAGCATAACGGTGATCTTCATAAACCTCACTGATTATCTGAGGCCAAATCATTTTCAGTGGCAATACTGATTTGTTGGCTCACAGTTGCACTAGGTGTCTCTGAAACAGCTTTTCTGAAGATGTACAGGGGTTGGACAATGAAACTGAAACGCCTGGTTTTGGACCACAATAATTCATTAGTATGGTGTAGGGCCTCCTTTTGCGGCCAGTACAGCATCAGTTCGTCTTGGGAATGAGAGATACAAGTCCTGCACAGTGGCCAGAGTGATTTTGAGCCATTCTTCTTGCAGAATAGTGGCCAGGTCACTACGTGATGCTGGTGGAGGAAAACGTTTCCTGACTCGCTCCTCCAAAACACCCCAAAGTGGCTCAATAATATTTAGATCTGGTGACTGTGCAGGCCATGGGAGATGTTCAACTTCACTTTCATGTTCATCAAATCACTCTGTCACCAGTCTTGCTGTGTGTATTGGTGCATTATCATCCTGATGCACGACACCGCCTTCAGGATACAATGTTTGAACCATTGGGTGCACATGGTCCTCCAGAATGGTTCGGTAGTCCTTGGCAGTGACGCGCCCATCTAGCACAAGTATTGGGCCAAGGGAATGCCATGATATTGCAGCCCAAACCATCACTGATCCACCCCCATGCTTCACTCTGGGCATGCAGCAGTCTGGGTGGTACGCTTCTTTGGGGCTTCTCCACACCGTAAATCTCCCGGATGTGGGAAAGACCAGTGAAGGTGGACTCATCAGAGAACAATACATGTTTCATATTGTCCACAGCCCAAGATTTTCGCTGCTGGCACCATTGAAACCGATGTTTGGCATTGGCACGAGTGACCAAAGGTTTGGCTATAGCAGCCCGGCCATGTACATTGACCCTGTGGAGCTCCCGACGGACAGTTTTGGTGGAAACAGGAGAGTTGAGGTGCACATTTAATTCTGCAGTGAGTTGGGCAGCTGTGGTTTTATGTTTTTTGGATACAATCCGGGTTAGCACCCGGACATCCCTTTCAGACAGCTTCCTCTTGCGTCCACAGTTACTCCTGTTGGATGTAGTTCGTCCTTCTTGGTGGTATGCTGACATTACCCTGGATACCGTGGCTCTTGATACATCACAAAGACTTGCTGTCTTAGTCACAGATGCGCCAGCGAGACGCGCACCAACAATTCCTCTTTTGAACTCTGTCACCCATAATGTTGTGTGCATTGCAATATTTTAAGCAAAACTGTGCTGTTACTCTGCTAATTAAACCTTCACACTCTGCTCTTACTGGTGGAATGTGCAATCAATGAAGATTGGCCACCAGGCTGGTGAAATTTAGCCATGAAACCTCCAACACTAAATTGGCCAGTGTTTCAGTTTCATTGTCCAACCCCTGTAGCTGTTTATGGTGTGGCCATAGAAATACTGATTGCATTCAAATAAAAAATTATAAAGAGTCTAGTTCCAAGACTAAGAACCCACCAACTTGGTTTGGATTTAGGAGCAATTAGTCGGTTAAAGTAGTCTGTAGCTTGAATAAGATTAATGTGCTTTACTGTGGTGATTTAAGATTAATTTATTTATTAATTTTCCTCACCATCTTTGCTCACACTGATATTTCCTTGAGGATGCTGAATTGTTCAGTGTACAAGTGGATGAATCTGTTAATTGTTAGGATTTCGATTGTCCTCCACAGAATTCTCGACTTCACTATTGCTCTTGTGGCTGAATGATGGCAAAGGCAGAACAAATCATGAATTAGAGATTCAAAAAGCACCTGGGTGCGATCAGTTTTCCACACGCTTTTGGCAATATAGCGTACTTTTTAAATGGTCACTTTTACGTCTGTAACCTTTTAATGCTAGTAATATTCTTGTGATCTCTGTACTGACTGTTTTGTCTAAACCAGTACTAAAGTAAAGCTTTGTACAATAAATAAAAGGGTTAAGGTTTGATTTCTACATGCATATTTACATTTGTGTTGCATGCTGAGAGAAGAAGGTTAGGGTTTGGAGTTGGATTGAAGACTGTTGGTAGGAGGTCTGCTTTCAGGATGGGATCAACAGGTCTTGGCGAACTGCAGTCTCTTTCATGCTGACTCAGTCATGGCCATGTGTGTCTCTGCAGGTGGCTGTGCTTCTCATGGACACGCAGGGAGCCTTCGACAGCCAGTCTACCATCAAAGACTGTGCCACCCTCTTCGCCCTCAGCACCATGACCAGCTCTGTTCAGGTCTACTTTTTCATCTGCTTTTATACTGTAATGAATATCCTGTTCTGCTCTATAGTGTGCCCTTTGTTCTGATTTGTTTAGTGAAATATGTTAATTGTGTTCTTGCAAATGTATATGTTTATACTTTCTCTTCATTGAATAGTATCCAAATATAAATCTGCATTTTTTTTCTTCTTCTTCTATTAACGAACAACACCCTGTACCTCATGTCACTTGATTGCGTCCAATCTTTAACAGCATTCCTCTTTCAGTTTTGTTAAACTATAATACTGTAGCAGTAACTGTGTTCGCATACAACCAGCCTTAGATTCTTTCTGTTTTCTTTATTGTGGTTCCATCTATAGGTGTACAATTTATCTCAGAATGTGCAAGAAGATGATCTTCAACATCTGCAGGTAAATCCTGCTTTCAGTCTGTCGAAGGATAAAAGGACCAGGAGTGCACTTATTCATCACTGTTTTCCTTCTTGTAGCTTTTCACAGAGTATGGAAGACTTGCTATGGAGGAAATTTACCTAAAACCATTCCAGGTATGTTGTACTGCACATGATCTGCCTAGATCTTTTTTTAATACTTCCTTATTTATTTATTTTTTTTATTTAATATAATGGAGCTTTTCTTAACATGACCATTTTCTGTGGATTCTAGTCGCTAATGTTTCTCATACGAGACTGGAGTTACCCATACGAACACCAGTATGGTCTGGAAGGGGGAAAAACGTTTCTAGAGAAAAGACTACAGGTAAGAGGAGCTTCTGTGCCCTACTTGTTAACCAACATTAAGCTGCAATTCGAAACCGGTGTTTGTAATCTGAGAAACATAAGCTTTGAAGGGAGAAGACACCCTGTCCTTTACACAAGGAATGTATGATAACAGACTAAAAAATATCTACTCCAGCTGCTATCCTTTTATATAGTGGTTGCATGTGTACTGTGAAAGCCACTTTTGATCTATTCACTTGGTTATACAGTTATTAATTCGGAGTGATCATTGCCAGAGATTAATGTAGAGTTGTGGATGAATCGATGGCGTCACTTTATGCTCCATACACAATTTCTGAATTATTAGCTTACTTTAAGCATCTCGGGCAAACGCTAATGCAAGTGAAGCGATTAGTTATACATTACTGAATATGCATAATGGCAACGTTGCCCTGAACTTATGTATTTTCTCTTAGGTGAAACAAAACCAACACGAGGAGCTTCAGAATGTCCGGAAACACATCCACTCCTGCTTCTCTAACATCAACTGCTTCCTGCTTCCTCACCCCGGCCTCAGAGTGGCTACTAATCCCCATTTTGATGGCAGATTGAGAGGTAGGAGTCATCTGCCCTCTAGAGGCTGGATAGCAGTATTGCCTTATGAAAATAAAGTAATTATGAATTTGTTTTTTACAGATTATATATTTTTTTTTTTTGTTACATGTTTATCTTAATTAAAATGAGAAGTTGAGCTACATTGTTTTGTGATTATAAATGCACTTTTAAGGTTCGGAAGGTTGATATTAAGCTTGTAAATGTTTGTCCTCCTCCTCTACCTTCCCACACACAGACATTGATTCTGACTTTAAAAAGGAGCTCGAGGAGCTCATCCCACTGCTGTTGGCCCCAGAGAACTTGGTGGAGAAAGAAATTAGTGGTTCCAAAGTGACATGTCGAGATCTTGTACAGTATTTCAAAGTAAGAGCTTTTCATTTTTTTTCTTCCAAAATGCACTTGTATATCTGTTAAATGAATCAGAGTTGGCTCTGTGTCTTAACGCTACTGTCTGGCTCCAGGCTTACATGAAAATATATCAAGGGGAAGAGCTACCACACCCAAAGTCCATGTTACAGGTAGGGTTCATTACAGCACAGCGAATCAACTGTCTGATCTGTCACTTGTATTAATATAATCATAAATAAGGAGGATTTAATACGTTATTTATTTAATTATTTATTGTGTAGGCAACAGCTGAAGCTAACAATCTTGCAGCAGTCACAGGAGCAAAGGATGCTTACATGAAAAGCATGGAAAAGGTAAATAAACAGCCTCAATTGAACTGATGATCAGTAGGCACAAGAGAATTGTTTTGAAAATCTCCTTGGAAAATATTGGCATTTTACATTCATTGTTCATTCATTATGATCTCTAATTCTTCCTGCACAGTAGACGACATAGCCAGATGTAGTAGCATACAAAACGCATCGTTAATTTGGATAGGATCAGGCACATCGTACACACAGATGTATATCAAATCCTGATTGTTTTTCCTCATCTGTACTATGAAGTTGGTAAGTGTGTCACATTGTGCCTTTAAGGTGGATGTCACACAGCAGCACTGGAGCTTATTTTAATCAGTCTATCAACAAACAATATTTTCTCAACAATACTTCCATGAAATACATTTATGGCTATAAAGAAGATTAAAATAACGTTCTTAATAGAAGAAAAGGACTTCTGAGAAGTCCTGTAGTGGTTTGATTTGTTGTCATTACAAAATACATGTAATATTTCTATCAATAGCTCCTGAAACCTGTATTAGTCTTGTATCGTGACTGTATGAACTGATTAGATGAAAAATGAGCGAATCTACTGAATCTTGAGTTTGAATCTAGTTAATCATTACACCCCTACCTCCTGGCCACTTTATTAGGCATGCCGATCATTTTTCATCTTCCTTTAGGTGTACAGTTAAAGACTAAAGCTATAACCGTGCATGTTAGCTGTACTCTCTCTCCTGTCAGCACAGCAGTAATTCTCACTGGATATTTTGGTTGTTGGAAGGTCCTAGCAAAGTGTCTGTCATGTCCTAGCACTTTTCTGGTATTATGATTAAAACTTCCATGATGCAAATTGCTCAGTTTGACTGTATGGACTTGCTGTGTGCTGCAGGTATGTGGAGGAGACAAGCCCTACATCGCCCCAGCTGATTTGGAGCGCAATCACGAGGAGCTGAAGCAAAGCTCCATACGGCAGTTCCGCACCATCAAGAAGATGGGAGGCGAGGAGTTCTGCCGCCGCTACCAGGAGCAGCTGGAGGCCGAGCTGGACGAAGCTTATGGCAACTTTGTCAAGCACAATGACGGAAAGAACATTTTCTATGCAGCACGCACACCAGCCACACTCTTTGCCCTCATGTTTGCCATGTATGTGGTATCGCTAGTGACAGGCTTTGTGGGCGTAAACTCTGTGGCAACGCTGTGTAATCTGATCATGGGCGTGGCTCTGGTGTCTCTGTGCACCTGGGCCTATGTCAAATACTCAGGGGAGTTCCGCGAGGTGGGCAGCGTCATCGACCAGGTGGCAGAAACTCTATGGGTGCAGGTGGGTTATTCTCAACCTGCAACTTTCTTCTGTTTCAGTTTATCTTTGTGTGTTACTCTACTTTCCTTTGTTCTCTCGCGACCCTGAAATCCAATCCTGCATTCACACACGAAGGAAAAATCATTCCACACTATGCCTCTTGTTCATTAGCATGCACCATCCAGCTTGTTGAGGTTCTTTTATGGGCTCTGACCCATATTTACAAAACCCAAATGTTTTTATATTTAGTAAATCTATAATGTTGTAATATATAAAGTTTTCCCAGTCACTTTCATTTCAGATATTTCAACAAACTTTACTGGCAAGCATGACTAATGTATAGCAGATCATAAAGTTTTCTATCTAATAAAAGAAAAATGACTATGCAATAGATTTGTTTTCCACTAGGAGTCTAGAAGACTTCAATTCTATAAAGATCTGTGATGCAGTGAGGAACAATAATGAAAGATTAACTGAAGCTTGACTTTAATTTATTTTCTTAAGAATGGACTTTTATTTTATTTTTTTTTTAGCCAATTACCAAAAGTTATAAACATTTTCATCACAGATACCACTGTGAATAGAGAAAGTCTCATGGCCAGCGAGCTTTATTAATGCTAATTAAAAGCCATCAAGCATTATTTTGTGCTCATGATGTTTCCCTCTAAATATTTCGCTTACCAAAGTTTGAGCTGGGTCATTGTTAATATTTTAAAGAGTCAGTATCAATATAATATTCATATGAGAATCATTTCAAGGTAAATATGTTCCAAACCTTCACTGATTTAAAGGATTCTACACTAGTCTGAATACTTTGGCCACTATTTCTTTTAAGAACCTCAGTGACCTGGAAGGCGTGTGCCTGCAGTGATGCTCGTAACCCCAGGAGTGGCATCAGCAAGTTGCTTTAAAATAAACATCTTGCAGATTGTCTGACCCTGCCTTTCATATTTCCTCTTTTTTTTTCTGTTTTCATCAAGCCTCCTCTTGTAGGAGTGCTGATTCAGGCAAAGATCTCCTCCTCTTTTTATGATATTTGGAGGGCTGATCTGAGAGGACACGTTCATGAAAACTTGCTGATTCTTCTCTAATTCTGCCTCCAGACTCTCATAAACTTCATACAGCACACGCATTTCTAAAGTCGATGCCTGTCTGTTTTTAAAAAATGGCCTTTTAAATAAACTAATGCATAAAATCGAACTAGACACCCATCTGCCCATCAGATATTGGGTATGGAGGGGTTGTTTTTTTTTTTTTTTTTTTCCTTTGCTGATCTTTGATGCACTGCTTTATTTTCCTTTTCTCCTGCTAATTTCTTCACTTTTCTTTTTACTCCGCTGAACAGAGGACTCCGAGAAAGGTGAGCTGTCTGCTGGCAGTGCTTGCCTCTTGCGCTTGGCCTTGTTTTACCATTCCTCATGTCTGTGCCCGGACTAACGCACGCTCCTTCTTTCAGGTGTTTTGCAAGCTTTTTGAGGTTGCAAGGAACAAAGTGACGCTGAGCACGCTCCTGCCCGCTCGGCGAAACAGACTGCCCTCAAACAACAATGTGAAGAAGAAAAACTAGTTGCTGCATTCTTTCATAAACTCCTTTTTCGGACTTGCTCAGCCCTGAGGAGCGAGTGGCCTCTGCCGCACCGGGTTGGGTTTAAGAACAAACTGCTACGTGTACTCAGTTCTGTACGTTTGTAGAATGCAGGATGGCACTTTCATCATTGAGATGTCTTTCATTCCATCATGCTGACATTGTCTCTAATGGAGGACTGAAGTGGGTTGGTTTTTTTTTTTTTTTTAATGTTTGTTAATGCATCAAATGCTTCTTATATGCTGTTTGTTTGGTCATGTTTGTGTGTGTGTGAGATTCCATCATTCCCTCAGCTTACATTTCACTTCTGACCTTTCCATATTCTTTTCATTCCTTATTCGTTGTATCATTCCCCATTCTGCATTCTGTCTGTTTCGTCTTTTTCGTTTCTCAGCTCAGGTGTTGCAGCCTTTGTGATTCAGTTTATTTTAGGCTGAACTCCATCCAAGCTTGCTTAAGTTGCCAAGTTGCAGAAAAACTGACGCTGCACCAATCATAGAGCCAAAGTTTACGCCATTCTTCGTGCACACTTCGTGGTGTGTATGATGGTCTTTGAGCACTTGAGACATTGGCATTTAGTGGCTTTGCCACGAGTGGAAGACGCTGACATCGGCCTTGTAGTTCAAGTAAAGGTGCCCTCATCAACCTTGCTAATGAGGTGGGTAGTTGAACGTGCCGACCGGCTGGCACATTTTTTACTGTAATTTTACTTTTCCACTGAATAACACAAGGCACTTAAAGGTTCCACACTCATAATGTGAAGGCATCCTAAAGAAATCGGGCGCTATCTATAGATTTTAATCGCACATTTCTTTGTTTGTCAATCTTGTTGTTTAAATAAATACAACATTGCATTTTATTCAAGGTGTATGACATGTCTTATGTTCCACAGTATTATAAAGATTGTGAGATCAAATCATAGAGGAAAAGGATGAACTGTACCAATGACGGTAGCCAAGTGAAATTACTGTACACAGTCGCTTCTTTAGGCCCATGTGCTGTCTCCCTGCTGTATAATAGAACAAAGATGCTTTGATAAATCCATCCACAAGGTGACGGCTGGCGTACGCTATCCTGTACAGTTCGGATTTTTTTAAAACTTGTCACAAATAGGGCATGTGTATGGAAAATAAATGTATAATTAAAGTTTTCTATACCTTTTTTTGTAGCTGGAACGGTTAGCATCGGTTTTGTGGTAGGCTGATGCGTGGTTAATTTAAAGGAATGCTTTCGTGATGTGTATATGTCAGAAGGATGCATTATATTTTTCCTTTTATTTATATATTAATAATTTGCCTTGAGCATTGATTCCACTCTTGCTGACCAAGCACTGGAATGTTTATAATCTTTCACTTGTTTTTAGTTTTTTTTTTTTTTCCTTTAATTTATTTTTCAATACAATATTAAAATGAACCACTGTATATCCAAATGTTCATCTCTTGAATGCACTTATTCTGCAATGTTCAACATGCTTCATCTTTAAAAATTGCACCACACTGTGGAGGGTACACCCACAGGCCTCTGTTTTTGGGCTGGGTCCTGATCTTGGTGCAAATGTTCCTGACCTAAGCAGTGATTTATAATAATATTGTGCATGTAGACTGTATATCATATAGTGTATGCAAGGCACTATATGTATTCTCCTGCTCCTTGAACTTTTCCACATTCTGCATATTATGAAAGATTTTAATTAGGATGTTTTACTGTACTATGATGTACATAGTATATGTACTATTTTGGGTTTTGTCACTACTGTTAATCAAACAAAACCAAAAAAAGACATTATTTGGTTGTACAGGTATTTACCCAGTTGGGTTCATACTTGCTACAATCACCTTTAGCTGCAATTATGGCTGAATATCTTCCAGGATTTATCCTTGTCAGCTCTTCATGTATTGATCCTGAGGTTTCTGCTTGTTCTTCTGGGTAAAATCTGTCAAGCTGTCAAATTGGATGGAAACAGTTGGCAGTTTTAAGGTATTGACAGATTCTCACTTGGATTGAGGTCTGGGGTTCGATTTGGCTCTTCTAACACATTCAAGTTCTTGGTACACTGGGTTTGTGTTTCAGAACAGTGTGTGCAGTGTGGCTGTCCATACCAGTGAAAGTGGACACATTTGTCCACTGAGTTTTATAGCATAATTTTGCATCCACTCAGATGAATAAATGATATTGCGCTGAATCAATGGACACTTTTAATTCCCCTTTTTCCAACTGTGGTGTGTGTGTTCATCCCTCCTGAGAGGATTATACACCCTCTTGTGGCACTACATGTAATCGACTGATCTTTTAATAGGTAATGACATCATTGCATAATTATTCTGGCAAATATCATACAATAGACATAACACCGTTTATTTTCAAGTATTAGTGAAAGAACCATCTAAAATAAAATTCACTGACCCGCTATTTTTCACTGAGATAAAATTTCAATAACAAAAAAAAGTATCAAAAGGTCATAAATTACAGACCATAATATATATAAATCATGATTCAAATAAATCTGTACATGACAATACATCTATGATGAAGCACATACATACTTATCAAACATAGCACCGACACAGCCGAGGCTCTTCGACGATATGCTTTTAATCCTGCGTGTCTCCACGTGTTCCCTAGTCGAGCACCATGAGTTATGAAACACCTTGACTATGAGGAGTCCTGTAGGGGCTATACCTGGGATCAGATGTTATTGAGTGGCTGTGAAATATCACAAGTACATGGCAAAATCGTTTAATGTTCATTAATCGGGGGTCAAGGGGTCAAAGTTTCAAAACCAGCTAATAAGCAAAGTACTATTTATTTAGCAAACGAAGGTAAACTGCTGCTAGACTAGAATTATGGGTTGTTTCATTATGCATGAAATCGGAAACGATTATTTTCACTTTTTCAGTTACTGACACGGAACTGGGATCATCAATATTCAGTACGAATGTTGAAAAATAAAGTATTGGTGAGAAACCTACAGCTAGGAAAGATCAGGCCAGGGAATATCTAGAGGACACAAGCAATGCAGATGAAAAGAATACCAAAGCACTTGAGTGATCGTGTTTTTTGAAAATCAGTGTTCAAGCTGCAGCAAAATGCAGAAACGGGATTTATTTATTAACACTACTGCTGTTAATATCATTTGGTTTAGTTGTTTTTCTCAGGGTGGGGACCAGTGGTCAAATAACACTTTAAATCTAAAGAAAGTAACTGATATTTTTAGAGGCTAAAAAAATAATGATAAATTCACTCGTTGCCCCAGCAACAATAATATGACGGCAAGGGTGGACATCTGAACGATCCAGCTCTACTTGCATAATCTTTCTTTTTTGCTTGTGGATCAGGCAATGCCATGGCAAATGATGCCTCATGGACCTATTTCCTACACCCCCATCCAATATACTCTGTTGTACTTCTCTAATATTTTAATCTAATATTCTAACATCCTGTTTTGCTAGAATTACTGCTCTTAAGAGATTGGTTGATTTATACACGTTTACCTCACCATACTCCATCCAGATTATAAACAGATCAGTTATTCAGAGGGTAAATGACCCGGATTAAAAATTACCCAGAATTCTTGTCCTACTTCAACGGATTCACCTGACTGACAAACTTGAATAAAATCTCTAGAAACCCACAGCCTGTAATCTGTTTACGTTAGCCACCTTCTCCTTCCCCTTCCCCTCCGTCCAGTGGCAGGGTGAGAGGATGACGAAGGAGAGATTTTGCTTTCCTGGTTCCTCTGGTTCCTTTCATTAGAGGAAGTTGTTGGAGATCTGCCGCTGGTGTTCAAACAGGTCCTCAACCTCTGCGCTATAGGCATCGCCTATAAACATGCAGACAGGAAGATTAAGTACATTTGAGCTAAACACCAAATACCTTATTAACAATTTCATGATTGAAGTAAAATAGCTATAAAATACTTCATTACTGATTCACTGCTTCTAACTTGCCTCCATGAGCATTTACTGTACATCACATGACAAATGTTATTAGTGGAGTTTAAACTAAAAATTTCATTAACATTGAAATGTTTTGTAAAATTTCTCTCTTAATTAAATGAAACCGTCCACTCACCTGCATGACATCCGTACAGGTAGACTCTCCCACCGTCGTACCTGCATCTGCATCGCATCACGTTGTTCTCAAAGTCAGACTCGGCCATGTCCAGAGAGGGGTTCACCTCCACCTACAGGAAGCAAGGCACAATTATTGACCATAGCTATTTGGAGGTGAGGTATTTTAATTAACACTTCAGCCTACACACACACACACACACACACAGTGTTCGCTTCATTTCACGCTGCTGCTGCTGATGACGGACAGATCTGGCCTGTGTGTTTGTATTCAGAGTCTATCATTAAGCACTGGTTATGGCTGCTATTGTTTTTTTCCATCTGCCCATATACAGTACATTTATGTATGAGAAAGCAAACCAAAATGACTTTTCCAGCTTTCAGCCTGAAACAATTTATATTTAATAACACATTCTCATTTTTCCATGCTGAGAATACCATGCACGTCCTCATAAGTACAAAATGTGTGAGATTATATTTCTCAGCTAATTTTAATTTATTACTTCAGCCATTGCTACTGTAATGCAACAAAGAGCTCTGCTTATTTTTTTTTATTGCTTCAGAACACAAACCAGTCTCGGATTGTCATTCTAACGTCGAGAGATCTGCCTAATCTCAGAGAGTACAGGCAGATTGCAGTGCTGATTCGTAAATGACTGTGCAATCACGTACGCTGTCTCAGACCAGTCATGAGTAATGCGCTTAAATGTATGTTCCTAAATCTGGCACACCGCAGCCTGGGCCACTCTTTTTCAGAGAACGCCCAGTGATAGCATGAAATCCACACATGCATGGAAACACACTCCCACTAACTCGCTTTATTAGTGCACTTTACAGCTCTTGCAAAGGGGGGTTTCATGGCAACCTAAAGCGAATCCGAACACACATCTGAGCATTACGTAAGGTCTCTGTTTGATCTGCACTGGAAACCATATCATAAAGATGGTATTGTCATTGTCCCAGTCAGTTTTAATGCCATGTTTGTCACCATCCTGCCTCTGGGAAAAAAAGTAAGTGTAGAATCTAGTGACTAAATTATAGTGATGAAATGAGAAACGTCCACTTCACTGAACTGTGGCTAGAAATGTCTCCTGTTAAATATAGCAGCACTGGTTAAAAGAACATTAACCAGTAATGGCATTACCTTAATTCGTCCCATTACGCTTTTCTTTTTTACCCATTTTCCATTGTACCTTCTGTAGTGGTTAAATTTAAGAGCTTTGCCTGAAAGTACTGAGAATATTTGCTTTAAAATTGCTTTAGGTTCAGAGATGTAGACAAGGTGCAACTCATTCACATGGCTGTAAAGCGCTGACTCGCCACCTTTTCATCACCAGCCGTTTCTCTGAACCATTACAGTAATAGCAGGGCTGAGGAAGACTTAAAACTGAGCCTGTATCCTTCCATTAAAAAAAAAACAAAACTCAAACACGTGCAAGCATGCATAGACTCAATTAGTTTCAATTACTCTCCTTATCTGTGCTCTGCATCGCTGGAGAAACCTGCCAGTGAGATCTGCACCCAGAAAAACTGAGGGCAAAATGCCATTTTAAAATGGTGCATGACTTTAGAGGAAGAAAGCTGCTACACGATCCCATGCTAATTTTAAAACATCATTATTTTTTTTGGCCGGGGGTTAACAAGGTTCTTTTAGTAAATTTAGATTAGATGACTCTTTTTCTTCCCCTGTTTTTGAGGTTTAAAGGTGCAGGGTAATGAAAGTAAAGTACTGCAGCTAAATAAAGTGTCCATATATGGCAGTAAAACCATACACTATACAGCACAGTTTCGCAGCCTACAACACACACACACACACACACACACACACACACACCTGCCTGCTCTTCTTTTGTATCAGTGTATGTTTTATGTGTAATCTGTGTCTACAAAAAACAAACAAAATTAATTCATGTGTGAAATTAAAACCATAGTTTTTCCTATATGTTCAGTAAGGAATTAAACACAGCAGAGTGTGCAGTTATAGGAAAATAATCAGACAGGGTTGTGCTACATGGCATTTTAAAACCCTGACAAAGCCTGTAGATTGGAGGGTTTGAGAGACTGGAAGTCCAAGAGAGCAAAAATGGTCTGTGCTCTCTGAGTGAGAGTGACCACATACCCTCTCTCTCCTGTCAGTCACAGTCATACTAAATCAATCATGGGCATCTGTGAGTTCATGCATGAGTGCGTTATGCCACACTGTTACACAGCATGGGCACACAGCATGGCTGGTTTCATGTGTCTCCATAGAAGCATATGATCATCATGTTTCCTAATGGTTTAGCAGCTGTCATGCGACTGGCATGGTTAACTGGTAGATGGGAATTGGCAAAAGACAAAATTAGAGATTTTTTTTTGTGACAAAAATTAGGGAAAATCCCTAAGATATTGAAAAGAAAAAAAAAAGGTCAGACAGAAAAGGTTAGAAATAATTAGGTTAGTTTATTGGTCAGTACTCAACTATAATTTATTAGAACAATATACACTATAGGTCTTATCATCTCTTCACCTACAGCACTCAAACAGTACCTTATTCAAATGAATAACTACAGAATTATCTGAATAGTGAGTAATAAATAAGTAGAACACAAAAATCTGAGGGTAAGATCTGCAGAGTTGTAACATGTGATGTGGTATATTAAAACAAAATCTTACTACAGGTGTAATAAAAAAAAAAAAAAACAGCTGTAAGACAGATGTGTGTAAGGTGGGAGTTTACCTGGAAGATGTAGTCTCCAGGCCTGACATCAGTCACGTCGATCCACTGGCAGTCAATGTCATGGCGATACGTATCCCAGCATCCCACTGAAATGCCTTGATCCCCCATGTTATAGCAGGAATATCGCTTGCGCAGGCCTGTAGTCACAGAGACGGCAAAGAACATGCATGTTTTTTTCTTCTGTGACCACATCATATAGCTTTAATGTAAACGCAAGTCATTTTCCTTCCATAAGCTTTAAAGGTTATATGAATTTTCCACAAACAGGTTCAGATTGAGAGCTTCATATGCAGTTCAATAAAAAAAAAAGCTTGTAATTAAGTTAAAAAGCTATAAAGCAAATGCTGTTCAACTCACAGCATGAAATACAGATAGGCTTCATTTAAAGAGTGCACTCCTACAGATTGTCTGGGAGCGTAAGCCAAGGCTAATATAATAAAAAAATGAACAAAATCAACAGCTAATCAACAAAATCCATACAACTCGAAATTCCATTACTGATTAGTTGGCCACAAGTAGTGATGCAATTTGATTCAATTGATCTCTAACCAGTCAAACTATTTTTGATTAATGTCACATTGTTTATCTCCATAACATACACAATATGTATTTTTAATGTTTATTCTGTGTATCAGGTCCTTCCTGCCTTCGGCTCTGGGAGTCAAATCAGTGCATCAATCCCAAAGCTTTGGAGTCGATTCCACACACCAAAATAAAATACATCACCTCAATCAATCAATAAAAAAATATTTTCCTTTCCCTTGGGGATGAATAAAGTGTGTGTGTGTCTGTCTCGGTCAGCAAAACAACCAGTGGATATTGGAGTTTATTTTAAATCTGACTGGTCAGAAATGAATAAATCAGTTTTAAATGTAGGTAAGACATTTTTCCACTGACTGAAACCACTTTTTAAGCACATGATAATATTCTCATGCCTTAACAGATAAAAGTGATCTTATAGCGATGTTATTTAATAAGGCCGTAAAGCCTTCGTAAAGATTTCTGTAGTAGTATTAATGGATTGAAATCATATAAAAAATGTTTGGTATTTAGTACATTTTCAGGACAAATATTATCAGGAAAACAAGAAAGGACATGGAAAAAAAGAATAAAACAATGATTTACTGCTCATCAAGATAAAGTAGCAGCCACGGTGTAGTGTGCTGTCAGCAGAAAACCCACCATCTGGACAGTACGTGTCCTCCAGACAGAAGCTGGCTTTGTGTCCCTCCGCGATCTTTGTGCCATTCATGGTCAGGAGGTCATAGTGAGTGAACACCTCTATGCTGTGGTAGTGTCTAGAGAAACACACAGGAAACATGTTTATGGTAATCTGCATTTGCAGTGAATACTTTTCTGCACTTGTCAACGTCTCGTAATGACTGTCACATGAATGACCACTTTCAGCACAACAAGAGCTATCTATAATGGACAGCTGATTTTTCATTCAGCTTCACCAACAAAAAGTGACAGAAGTGTTCCTTTGGATATATTAGCTTAGTAAATGATTAGCTGTTTAGCTAACAAAGTCCCTAGTTGGTGGTATTTACTGTCGGCTTGCTATCTCTGACAGATGAAGCAGGTGGATGCTCAATTGGGACGTCACATATATGACCACTTTTGTAAAGCAGGAGTTTATTAACTGATGTTTTTTTTTTTCAGTCTAAAGACACATGACTTTGGCAGCATGCAAACAGTATTCATAGCACTGCACTATTCAACTCCATACAGCTTTATCCTAGTATTATATTCTAGTGGTCATAAATGAGAACTGCAGTAAGAACAAATGGCACTCAATTAGAATTCCTGCTTTGTTCTGTGAACATTTTCAGTGGATTACAAATTGGGCTAATCTGAAAATACGTCCGGCCGTGTCTGCTGTCTTTGTTTCCCTGAGTCTCAGAAAATGAAGAAAAAAAAAAACCATTTTTCCAATGGATGACTGGATGATTGATACTGGAATACATGCTGGCTTGATACTGGCTGCATTCAGTGTATTCCAGTTAAACCAGATCCAGTATGGATGTATTCATTAAGAGAGACTTCAAAAACACTTCTATGAGTTGCTCTGGATAATGCCGTACATTTATGCTGGATGACCTTTAATCATTACAGGGTACATTACATTCAGAGTGATGTAGAAGAGTGCTTTCAAGTCTCTATCATTGAAAACATTAACATTAGGTCACTGTCTTAGGATCAGCCTAAAAACTGAGAGTTACTTCACTATTTACTACACCTATCAAATAATTCCAATGTTATTAAAATCTGTGATACAGAATTTTATTGTAAAGTGAGGACAGAAATTTATTAACAGGCCTTTGATCGGCTGAAATTATTTTCTTAGAGATTTGGTTGGAATGCTTCCTTTGAAGACTGATAGACTAAGCACACTCATCTCAATAATAAGCAAGTTTATCACTTTTACTGTTTTAAAACAATCACCAACACAAATACACAAATATTTGTGCATGACTCAGCAGAGACCTGAATGAAGCCAAATGATAAATCTGAACATAAAGAGGCTCATAATAACATTGTTGTTTGCTTTTTTACTATTTGTAACATTAAATCTAGATATTTTTATGACGATGATATTAAAAAGAAATCTGCATAGTGGTCTAACGGATCCTGTGAATCATATGTCTAATCTAATCACTCTGTAGTTACATAAAAGACAAAGAAGTGAAACAAAATGGCACAAATCTCTTTTCCTCCATTGTGCCCAGAGAGCAGAAAGAAAGACCAGGCTGTGCTCTCAGCTGACCACAGCATCCTGACCACAGCTATAAAGAAACCGGACTGTGACGGAGCAGCGCCATAAGAAAAAAAAATAAACACACATCTGAATGAGGTTTATGGTGCTGACACAGTCAGAGCTGCCAGGAAGGTGTGAAGGGGTCTCTGGGGATTTTAAAAACTCCTGTGTTCCTGTGTGCGTGCATGCTGGTCTTTGTGTTGGTCTGCTTCTGATTAGGTCTTAAAAAGTTGTTTAATAGATGGTGTTTTGTTAGTTAAAGTCCAGAACAGCTTTGCTCCTGGAACAAGAACTAATCTTTAAACCAGAAGGGCAAAATCCCTAAAAAAAAACACTCAGACACAAATTCCACAGACAAAACTATTTAGAACAAAAATCTGTAGGGATTTGGACTTTCAGACATGCAAAATTTAAGAGTAGACATATTCCATGTACTGATCCCGTCTACAAGCACTCACTTAGAAAGTATGGGATGAAAGCAAGCAATCAAGAGCTTCTCTGTTTATCTGTATAATCAAGGTAGACATAATGGGTCTAAGATCCAGCCCTGTTTGTACATTAGGAACAAAAGAAGCATGGATACAAAACTGTATTGTATTTTCTCAGCTGTAAGTCATCTTGTAATATAAAACGCACTCCCTAAATTCTACCTGCTTGGAAAAACTATTTATTGTACGCACCACGTATCTCTGTTGTGTTTGACACGGCTATAGTGTGCTGATTTCAGTCTGTAGGCAGGCTAAGTCAGTGTTTGTATTCTAACACAGAAAAGAACACATACATGCCAGTTTTCTGTACACCACCTGCTAGATGGCAAAACAAATTCATTCATTCATTTTATAGTCTGTACAAATTCACAATATTGCACAATATGAGGGATCCTGCCTGAATGGGGTAATATTAATTACACTGAATCCATTTCTACAGTTAAACTGCAGCAGTCATCACTTTAGGAAAATGCTATTCCATTGCTGCACTCTTTTACCGGATTTATTTTCCTTTTTCAAACCTCTTACACTCGATTCTTGTAATTAATTTAAAAAAAGTTCATGAGTGATATAGCTGTCTGAATGCAGACAGTGCTTATGCTTTGATGTCGCTCTGTGCTCTTACCTGTGGCACTGATGCCAGACCCAAGATTCGCGTCCGGCCCGTGGCCGAAAGTCCGCACGTCCCAGGTTCATGATCCGTGAGGAGAAGCGCAGCAGGCGCCGGTGGCCGTAGGGCCAGTTCATGTGAGCGGCAGAGGACGAGAGGCAGCGCTCCTCATGGGCACAGGTGAGCAGGTGAAGAGGACGGTCCTCCAGGTATGCGGACTCCTGGACCAGCTGAGAGTCCAACACCAAGTCTGGTGCCGCTGAACACAAAACACGTACATAGAAAAATTCATTAAGGCGTTCTGTAGCATTGCATTTGATCTTGTAGTACGTGTTGCAGCTCAAGCAAATGTAAACAACTACTTTTTTGTTTTATTAGTAGCTACCTGTAATAATAACACATTTTAAAACAGCTGTTAAACTACTTACTGTTCTAGTATACTGGTATTATATTGAAACAAAAGGCAACGAACATTCTGTTCATTAAAAACATAAGCAAATAAATAAACATAGATGGTAAGTTAACTACAAAAAAAATTCAAGGATCAAAAGAAAGTCTTGAAAGTTTTGTAATGACATGCTTCAGTTCCAGATTTAAAAAAAGGTAAAGGAGAATAAGAGGATCTCGGGATCTATGTAAAAAATCGGTTTTGTTATTATTTAATTGCACATCACATTAAAAGGAAAAAGATGTAAACGTCTGAACTGATACTATTAATATCTTCATTGTAATTTGTGAATGAAAAATTGTCTGCAGTCTCTGTATCCATAACTGACTCACTCTCGGAACAGGTAACACCGGCTGCTTTGCTTCCGCCTCCACGAGGGCAGTACACATATCCGTTCCTCCTACACTGCTGGATGGAGATCTCCGTCCCTGTACAGTGAGCACCACTGAGAACAACCTCCTCTGCACCCGAGTTCCCGTAAAAGTACGAAGTGTCCTGAATCACACAACACAGAGAGAACAAATTACTGCCATGCCAAAATTCACATATATAACAAATCATTACTGAAACACAAACATTCCCCCCCTTGGGTCTGTCTATAGTACGTGCTGTGTCCAGATAGCTTGTAAGTATTTTTAAGTCATTTTTGGACACAAAGACCTCTAAGTAAATAATTGAGCCAAGTAAATAATTGCAAATGGAAATTTTTCATGGCCATCATTAGGGCATGGTGATGTAAAACCACATGATATTCACATAGTGGCTGAGAAACTACAGCTCCTACACAGTGCCAAGTCTATAAAACCAGTAATAACAAAATGGCAAAAATGCCAAAGCAGTTATGCACTGAACAACAAATATTCCAGATGAACATGCCTCAGAGGTCTAAACAGTATCTTGAGTAGTAACCAGGCCAGAGATGTGAATTCACTGTCTAGGATTTGCTCAGCACTGGATATTCTCATGCCTGTTTTCCACTCTCCCCTTCCTCATGCTGTTAGAAGGTCAGGTTTATAAAAAATACTAACAGTGTTCTCATCCAGTGCAACTAAAAAAAACAAAACAAAAAAACCCAACTATTTAAAGTTTGTTTTTCCTCAGTCTTCGCTACTTTTCTTCCACTTTTGCTTGGAAGTACGGAGACATTTCATGGAAAGCCTGCAATTACCTTCTGCATGGGAAATAACAGAAGACTGAAAAACAAATGCACTGAGGATATAAACAAAGCCAGTGCACAGTGGCACGCTAGGCTACAAGAAATCTATTCCAGTTGTGTAGCGCAAGCAAAGGTGCATATTCTGCATGTCTGTGGATTTCACTTTAGGGACATTACTGGCCATTCATGGTGAGAATGGGAGATGTGCATGATGCGTGTGTGTGTGTGTGAGAGAGAAAGAGAGAGAGCGAGATTTGTATAACTTCAGAAGGACAAATGCGCATGCAGCATGTGTGAGTTGAATGTAGTAGCTCTGTACCTGGTGAGCTGAAGATGCAAAGCCCATGCCAAGCTGTTTACAGACCACCCTGGCCTCATTGATGCCCCAGTTCTCACTGCACACTGTCCCCCAGCGCCCATCTATCAAGACCTCCACCCTTCCTTCCAAAGGATCTCTCCCTCCTGATAAGCGTACCTGAGAGAGAGAGAAAGGGGGAGAGAAAGAAGAGATAGAAAGAGGAGGAAAATTCATTAGGATTCATAACTTTAAGACTAAAAAGGCAACAAATACCTTTATTACAAACAATGCTGTGTTTATGTTTCTCACCGTAGCTGAGAGACCAGTTTTGGGAACGTTGCAGCGAACAGAAACATCCTGGCTATGTTTGCAGGTATATAGTGGAACCTCCCGATATTTACACTGCCTTATGGAGCTCTCATGGCCAGTACACTGCACTGAGTTCATATGGATTGGACCCGTACCTGCAAAACACATACAAATGCAAGAGACGATGCACATGAATTTGTATGAAATGGTGTTATCTGTTTTCTTACAAAAATCTACAGTGAAAAGTTTCCTTTTGTTATTAATGAACTATTGCATTAGTTAGTTATATTAATTATTATGTAATTAAAAAGGTACTCATAAGGAAAGTAAGGCAAATGTTTGAGTTTGTGTTTTGTGTGTATAGTCAGTTTAAATTCCATATGATCATGTCTAGTGTTTAATGACAGGTCACAAGTTAAGTTTTATCCTTGCATTAGCTACGCCTCAAGCTGCTAGAAATAGTGATTAGCACGTTTTTCTTGGACCAGACAGCCAGTGGGCTAGTCATAAAAAATAAAAATAAAAATAAATAAATAAAATAAAACAGATCAAAAATGGCACAGCTGTGATGTGGACAGGAGAAGAGCATGTGTGTATTCAGCATCCCTAACAAAATTACACCCCAAAACCCAGCGCATCGTTTAATGCTTCAAAATAGAAACACCGGGAATGACAGAGACACTGGAAACAGAGTGCACAAAGACGGGAATCCCTGTAATTTACAGCACAGTTGGTCATGATGTCATCAAAATGAGCCAGTGGTACCCGGCTGCTTCTTTTCTACTCGTGACCTTTAGGCTTCCCAGGAAGAGCAGAGGTTATAATATAATCTAAACTTCTAAACTGCAGCAAAATAACATAGCATATGCACAATATAGAATACATACACAAAAGGTGCATCAAACTGACTTTATAAATCCTTATAGTGTTTTGAAAATGGTTAGGCTAAAATGAAATAAGTTAAATAAAAAAAAAAAACTGAAAGAACAAACTCCAAAAGAATATCAATCTTATTGTGAAGCAGGAATTCTGGACTGCGAAAAACACTGACCTACTGACATGAAAAACCTTGTATTGAGAGGGTACTTAATAAAATAAGAGACACAGAAATCCTGTACACTTTCAAACAAAATTAAAAAAAAAACAACCACAAACACACTTTAGCTACCACAGTATATTGGGATTTAAATGATATTCATTCATTAAAGTGCAGACTTTTAGCTACAGAAGATAGTTACATCCAAATGACCAAAAGTAATTGGATGAACTAACAATCATAAATTAAATGGTCATTCCTTATATTTGCCCAGAACTAATGGTCTATGGGTTTGGAGCTCACACATAATACATCATTACATCATGTTCCTGTGGTGTTTTGCCTTCAACAATAGAAATTTAATTAATTAAATTAACAGTGAAATTAATGCTCTAGTGGATTTAGGTGAGGATTTAGGTCAGACTTGGCCATTACAAAACCTCCCACTTCTTTTTCTTAAAGTCTTGGGTCATTTTTGATGAATGCTTTTCCATCTGCACTGTGAAGTGTATTTTGAAGCATTTGGCTGCAACTGAGCTAATCTTCAGCCTAATGATGGCTCGCTTCACTGGCAGTGACAGCTCTGGACATTATTAACAGCTATAGATTGCAAATGTTTTAAATCAACTCTAGACCTTTTATCTGCTTACTTGTAAGTTACCTAATAAGGGACACCTACACCTCCTACTGCATAAGTCATAGCACCTTTTAGAGAAATAAATCGTATCTTATACTCTATTCAGACAGGATACTTATTTACTTTTGTAAAATATAATAAAATATCTGGGAGGTTTGTGTAACAGAATTTTTCTTGTGTAACAGATTTTTTTTTGTCTTTTCTGCTAAGCAGCTTCTAGTCCATATTTAGACAAAATGATATGACCCGCAGCAACAATATTTTTTATACACCCATCCATTATCTTTTGACTGCTATAGATATTTCCTCGTAATCTTCAGGCAAAGTGAATAAATGCATCAAGTAGCAGTAGTATAAAAATGTTTTTCCAACACGAGGCAACATCTGCCTGCAAAAACACCAAGGTCCAGTCTATCCAGATGGGACTAAAATTATCACCCCACCATTATATGCATCGAGAAACAGAGGGTGATTTGGGTTGAAATATTCCCAGTGGAAAAAGGAAAAAACACCGTCTTTGCCAGTCTGGACAGAAATAAAATCACTGAGTAGCACCTGCAACAGATAGAATTACCCCAGCTCCCTATGTAAAGCTAATCCTGTCTGAATTTGGGTTTTAAACATTATTTGAGCTGGAGTAGTTTTACCAGAGGAGGTCCAGTAATATAATAATGAACAAAATTTGATGGTCAGTTTGTTTCTGTGCAATTTGCATAAATTACCAAATATAACCCAGATCCGTCACTGTCCGGATGTACGCGTCAGTGTTATGCAACAGGCGACACTGTCCAATAACAATAATGTTAATGAACACTTTTTTTGAACAAAGCTTTTTGTTTCACCATACAGAAGATAATTTGCTACAAAATTATTACTTCTACTGTATCTATGTTCCAGGTCTCATCTGTTTCACTATCCATTAGACCCATTTTGACAAACTAATATTAAATATGCTTTTACATTTGAGAAAATATGATAACTGCAAATTCCTGTAAAGACTATGTTACATATCCAATTAATTGTTTATATTTATTTATTAAATTTATGATCAAACTGAGAGGATGATATGATGTTTCATGTGACATGATGTTGGATGATATGATGTTTCCTGTTCACTACAATGAAGGCTCAAAGCCAAACCATTATGATACTCCAGTGCTCTACAGATGACTTTACGCTTCCTTATTTGTTTTTCTGGTTTCTTCCAAAGAACTTAAGCTTTGAAAAGACCATTTGTGAACTCTCTTTTCCTTTTGCCTTTCCATCATTTGAGTAATGCTAGCAAGAAGAGCAGGATTGTATTTGGCCTGCTGGTGTTAATCTTGTTCCAATACTCTGTTTATACTTTTATATTATTTTTCACCCTCACAAGTTTGTTTTATTTTGCTGATGATTCAGAGTAAAGGTCTGTGGACAGTGTCCTACCTTGGCCCAAGTATGCACCTCTGGGGGCCTCTTTGGCAGTGCCGAAGCCCAGCTCCCTACAAACTACGCTGGCAGCATTCAGGTCCCACAGGTGATCACACACCGTCCCCCATTTCCCCTCTTTCAGCACCTCTACACGTCCCTCTCCAAGCCTGGGTCCTGCTTTCAGACGTACTGTCTGCTTAAACAAGCAGAGAAAGGCATTGTGAGGAAATGATTCAAAAGGTTTTCAGAAAATTCACTGAAAAAAGACATTGGAGGCAAATACAAGTTATTAAAGAATATTTACATCACATTCATAAAGAACAATACAATTTTCTGCTACTGATATCTTGACACACACAACTATGGTACTTAGGATAATAAAGGAATATCTGTGAAGCCCAACATATTAAATTTCTCGGTATAATAAAATTCATCATTGTCATCCTTCTCTATGGAAGTCCCAACTTTTACACTTTATAGTATTAGGAAACAAAACATCTTGCTTTATATGTTTTAATTTCCAGAGGAAAATGGCCACTACACACATTACAGTGCCTGCATACATGTTTTTCTGTGCTATGTTAAGTATAATTTGATCATACCCCTTTTACCTTGCACCCTGACTCGAGTTAGTGTATAATACTCAGCTTCACTACATTTTTTTTGATTGACGTTACAAAGTAAAAAGGGAGGACTTTTAACTAGCAAAAAAGGAGGTCAATAAGTAAACTCTCTTGTTGTTAAAAATATATTAAAACCTTTTGTTTGCTCACCCTATGTGGAATTTTCTGGAAAAAAGCTTTATACATCCAGGCCCCATGTTTCAGTTACATATGGCCACACTTTCGTATATTTACATACACTATAAGTAGAATAGTATGTAGACGTCCCCTCCCAATTATTGAGTTCTGGTGTTTCAGCCAAACCCACAGCTAATAGAAGCATAAAATTGTGGAAGTAGAATGGATCAAAAGCCCAGTGACACAAGTCAGTTTGTGAAATTTTGGCCCTTGCTAGATCTGCCCCAGAGCTATTATTGTGAAATGGTTAAAAATGTCTAGGAGCAACAGCCATGAAGCGGTAGACCATGTAAACTCAGAGCGGAACGGCTGAGCGCTGAAACACATAGTATGCAAAAATAACCTATCCTGAATGCATCTAGTCATTTGATGAAGCTGGCCAGGTGCCCTGTGGGTCAGGTGTCAACATACTTTGGTCCTATAGAGTATTATGACAGCTGACTGGGCATGATGAGCTGGTGTCTCACCTGAGAGGAGGGTGGAGCCTGAGGCTGTCCAGACAGGTGGGAGAACTGTGGGCCAGGTACACAGCGTACCACAGCATGCATCCCCCCAATACACGGCACTTCACTACGAGCGAAAGACAGCTGAGTCTGGCATTGTGCCAGGGAGTTCTCAGCTCCTGTGCACTTCACCTTCTCCACCCAGTAACCCTTCTTACCGACTGCAGACCTGTGAGACAGACAGAGGAAGTTAGATTTTAAACATTTCAATAATGTGCACATTACACAATAAATAACCGGTCATAACTCACCGCATGGCTGGATCTGCAATCTTGGATTCCCACTGTTTCCTGAGAGAGAAGAGATTCAATAAACCATAAAATAACCAGAAAAATACACACGAACACCTCATCCCAAATTTGAACTCAATAAATATGTTCCTAAGCATAGAGACAGGCCGGTAAACACGGCGTATTTTTGTGTGTTTATGTTAGGTGAAGTGCCACCAGTCCAAGATTTTGTGATTCAGACTCTTGTTTCCGTGTTTTTGCCTGGACTTCCAACTTCACATACGCACACACATGTACACACATCAGTAGAGTGCTGCTCTACCTTATGGGGTCAGTTAAATAAATAGAAGCTGTATATATGACAGACAAAACAAGCTGAGGAGGTTTGGTGGTTTTGCGGATCCCAAACAGACTCACAGAGATCTCAGTGTTCCCTGCTTGCAGCCAGACACCCCCTGTGTCTCTTTTTCTCCCACTGTCTCTTCCCTCTCTCATTCTGTCCTTTCATTTTTCTCAGGATAAACCTCCATCTCAGATGGAACAGTGCTGTACATGAACATGGAAGGGACACGTAACAAAGGCATACACAAGCCAAATGATGTGGTGACAACTTTACTGCTGTGCTGTCTGTGTGACGAATGTGACACTTGTTTAACACCAACTTCAGTGAACCAAACAAGTCTGTTCATAAATGAGTGGTTGGGCAAAAAAAAAATCTAATTTACACACTTTTATAATAGAAAAAACTTTCACAGCCAAGTTTTTTGTTTGACATTAGTTTTTCCCCTAAAGAAACAAGGCTGATACAACTAATAAATAAGACATAAATGATAACAGATCTCAAAATCCTTTCCATAAATACACACACATCTTCATATAGTTGTTTCAAATGATCTGCAAATGATGGTCATTCATTACACTGTTCGGTCAAATCAAATCACAGAACAAATTAGCCTTTCAATTAACCAACTATACTCATGAAGGTAACAAGTAAGGCATATAATACACACTTTATGAACAGTGACTTTCACAGAAATAGTGGTTAAGGTTTTGAGTTGTTAATTAAAATGTTGGGGGTTGAGGCCTAGAACCGAGCACCAAGCTACCTCCATTGGGCCCTTGGGTGAAACCAGCAAACTTCTCTGATCCAGAGACGCTGTATCATAGTTGCCCCTTTACTCTGACCCTCAACCTCTAATGCTGGGATATGTGATGAAAAGAATCACTGTGCTGTAATGTACAGCCTAAAGTGTAGCAAAGGCTTCTTATTATTAGCTGTTTGCAACATTAACCTTGTAGCTCCAATGAAGAAGCAAAAGTCAGATTAGTCAATTGATTGCATTAGGGGTAAGTGGAAAACTATGTCAAAACGGTGCTATTCATGTTAAAACCAGCCCTTTAAAAAACATCTAAAGCTCTTTTGTGCCTATTTGCCTAAAAGAGGCAGCCATGCAGGAGCCACGAGAGACTGCAGGAAGCTGAGATGCTAATGGGTATTTAAGCTAAATATAAGCACAGGCTACTGATGATTTTAAGCCACTAGGCTGGTGCTGATTGGGAGCCACACACCACATAAAGGATGGAAAGCATGATGGTGCTCCATACCGTGTTAAAAGAGTTACAACACAGTTTCTTGTGCAAACAAATCGCAGACTGTCACCTTTTAGTCTGAAGCTAAAAGGAAAATCTAGCTAGAAATTATAGGGCATTATATCATGCTAATACAGGACACTAGTTAGGACTTTTTGTAAATGTACCGGCCTGCATCTCAGGCTATACCACACACACACACTGCCACAAGAGCAGCAAGCCTCACACACTGCTGTCTACCCAAGAGAATCACACACAGCATGTGCGTGTTGGTGGTCTGGTCTGGTTTAGGCCATGGTTTTTGCAGAAGTGCTCATTTGCCACTTGTACACCTACGAGAGGATTTCATCAGCTGCTCACAAAGAACTGGAGAACTTCGAAAGAAAAGAAGAGGAATGGAGTTCATAAAAGATTTAGAGGAAGTGAAATAAAATAACTAATTCTTTTGTATGTAGTAGCCCTTGGGAAAGTTCATCAAGGGCACAATGTCAGACACCAACAAACCACGGACCTTCTGAGTCATAGCTAATTTCTCCAGTGGCTAATCTATGTTCAGGAGGAGAGATGGCTGCATTACCCATGCTTTTATGTGGTTTCACAGTAAGCATGGCAGACTGTGTGATGCTGTCTGTGTGATTTTTGTTGTGTTTAGTGTAACACAACAAGGAAAGTGAGAGTTTTGTAGAATGTAGAAATGCAGGTGCACATAACATTAATCTGATCCTGGAGCACCCTGATTGCACCAGACAAGTAGTAAAAGTATGAAAATGATCCTCCCTTATTTTAAGAGCAGTCATTTAAGATCACAGACACATTTTTGAGCATGAGAAATGTCTCCCAGGGAATCAGTGTGGGATTGTGAAAGACTTACACAACACACACTAATTTGGCTCTTTGTATTACTTTTAAGAGCAAACAACAGCTACTGTGGCCTTTATCTTTCTTATACTTTGTTTTACCTCTATATTCATAAATGCACAGTGCTAGTGACTGGAAGGTTGTGGTTTTAAATGCCAGCGGGACAGAAAGCCACTGTTGGGATTGAATTCTGCCTCTCGTTTAAGTCACTTTGGATGCTTTTCAGTATGTTGATGTTTTCCAATCGTGTGGCTGTCTCCCTGGTGTTGGAGGGGTCTGGCAGGAATCTGGACTGGTTACTAGTCTGGAAAAAGAGCAAAGTGTCTCAGCAATGAAAGGATTTAACTTAAATAATTCACTTAGTTTAATATATGTGGTAGCACACTAGCACAGTGGTTACTGGGTGAGTAGACCCTCAGATTCACACATTCTCCCAATGTCCACGTGAGTCCAAATCTCTTCACACCTCCAGAAAACATGGCAGTAGAAGGATTGGCAAATGCAGGTATGTAGGTAAATGACTGTGAATGCAAGTTTCATACTCTAAGGGCAGATTCTAGCCTTACACACAACATTCCAGGGATAAGCACTGGATCCTCTGTAACACTGAGCAGACTGGATCTCTTACCTAACATGATAGCTGATATCACTGTATGTTAGTGAAGCCCCTGACATTAATTTGTTTTCTCTGTTTGGTTAAAGCTTTAGTTCAAGAGCAAAGTTGTATTCTGTGGAATTTATGGGTTGAAATTCAGGTTTCATTTACGAGTATCTACACCATCCTATAAAATATAAACAACTTTATTCAATTCTATAAAATTGAGCCTGGGCAGCCACAATAAGTCCTGCTGACTACTACTAGATTACAATGTTTAAACTCAGCATTGATGTCTAGCCAGTGTCATCAATGTCAGTTCAGAAAATTCCATGACCGTGAAGCATAACTTCTCTACCAAGACTTGTGTTTGGAAATATCCCGCACTTTCAAGCACCATCTGACTGTACATATGCACAACAGCCATCCAGCACAAACCAGCATTTCATACCCTACATCAAGAAAAATTGCAGGAAAAGTGGCCTGGATTCAAATTATTATGGTTATTCCTCATACATGTAATGTCTCCCAAAATGTGACTTGTGATGGAAAGAAAAACCACACTAAATCCTTCTTGACACTTAAAAAGTCTGACAGCATTAAAATATGATTCAGACCATCTTATTCAATGTAGGGGTAAAATACAAAATACAACTTCCACCACCACGGGCAGCCCAGAGGGGTTCATCCCAAAACTTGCCTAAAGGAACACACTCTTTCTGGTGAATACTGCTTAGACTGCTGAAAGGAAAGCTTTTGTATAGCAGGTTGTTGCTGTATTTAGCCAGCTATGAAAATGCATAATACTGGTCACAACCACAAAGAAAACAGTGTCAGTCTTCAATATTTAGTAAGGGGGACTTACTAAAATGTTGGGCATTTAAATTGGCTATATAAACACCATCCAAAAGGCGAGAAATGGCTTTTCTTCTCTCAAACACAAACCTTTCTTTAACCGAAATGATGGAAAGAGAACGCTGAGGCTTTAATGGCCACATGGGCGAGGTCCTGTGCTGACACAGCCAAATCGAACACGGCTATTAAAACGCAGTCAGAGACGCTGCCACAAGATTCCACCTTATAATTACTGGAGCTTGAGTGCTGCGTCCCGGCCTGAAAGGACAGCAGCTCGGAGCTCAATGCCGAGACGTGACACGAAGCCGGAAGCCTGGACCGCAAACAGGGTGAACCTCGGAGAGTGGACATCACACTGCTGATCAAAAGGACAAAATTACAGCACACACACTATCTACACACAGTTAGCTGGGCCAAGGTTTCATAATATTTTGCAGAATTTAGTTTTGTAATTAGTTTTTTGTTCGTACAATTTCTTGATGGATGCTGTGCAGTGTTGTCCATCTTTGGGGTTCCTTCTAACATGTTGCAACTTTCAATGATGGCTTTCATCTAGTCATGCTAACAGCAGGGATGATAAATTTAAGACGTGTTCTGTAGCTAACACAGTCATGATAGAAACGCATGATCAGTTCCATCTTTGCAGATACCACCAATACTATTGTCAAGGCCAGAATTTTGTGATTTTGGCCCAAAGGTGACCTAGAGTCGGTTGGACTATCGACAGCATTATGGTCTATCACAAATCAGCCACTTTCTTACATCCCGGATCTAAGGCTGGTCTTGTGGAAGAAGCACAGGACTGCATTTGTTTTAAAGTGTATGCTGAGAAAACCCTGTATGTATAATCTAGAAATAAAAACCTTTCAGAAGATGATAAATATCATGTCTAAATATACAATTCCGTCAGCAGAATCTTGTTTTAAAATCTAATTAAAATGTGCTAAATTTATAAAATATCATGGTACAAGGTTCTGTAATTATATATTCCAGTCACATAAAGCAGCCTGACTGTCATCTCTCTCCAAAAGTACAGAATTTTTGGAGGGAGCAACAAACACAAACAACTAAACAAAGCCAAAACAGGCTATACTGTCTTCCCACAATGACCACAATTAAAAGAAAGTGATACCAGTCACGCAGAGATCGGATTTTACATCGGATTTTAGTTAACGCTGAGCTGTGATGGATCATTTTTAGTGTGTATAGACTGTATGAAAATGGGTTTACAGCAAATGGGCTTTCTGTAGCAACACTGGTGCTGAATGTCTGTCCAAATGCTAAACTAAGCAGAAATGAAGCAAAGCTGGAGATCAGACATCAAGAATTCTACTTGAATAAATCTGGAGTTATTCATGCTGGATTATGTAGGAATAATTCTGAGGTCAAATCCCAGGACTACCATAGAATCCCTGCTGGATCCATGAGCATGACCTTCTGTGTGATAGACACTACTGTACAAACATCTGTACATACTGTTTGCATTAAACATATGTTGTATATATTTATTGACAATTCTGCACATCTGTTTTATTGTTCCTAATTTTATAACTCTTTTTGAATGTTGTAAGTATCCATATTTAATATTCAGTTCATTTTTTGTAGTTCTGTATTTGTTTTTAAGTATTTTAAGAGTTATAGAGCTATAAGATCATTTCCTTCATAGGATCAATTAAGTCAGTCTGTCCATCTGCCTGACTGTCTACCTACCTATGACCCTGAACACACAACTTCTTGAAAATGTGCTGTATCTTGTCTGATCCTGCACACTGACCCCAATGCACTAACAAGTTCCCAAGTGATTTGCTGTATTATATACTTTTTTTTGTCAAATGACCCGACTACACTGTATTTATGTTACATATACATTGATATGTAATATTTTAAACTGTGAAACATGTTGTTTACTAAGATTTTTTTTAGATTTTCTCTCACGGTCTCCTCCACCATAGACCAAGAACAAATAATTAACATCCTTTAGTATGGAGTTCGATTATTAAGTACACATTTGACCTTCTACGATTTGTAAAAAATATTTACAAATATTATTTATTTATTTTTAATCTGTTTGTATCTTTTATGTAGTTCAATTCAAGAAAAGCTGAATGGCAGAGAAAAATGTATCTACATCTGTTTTGAAATGAGTGCTGCTGTATCACAATCAAGAATTTCAAGAGATTTAAACATTACATATAACATGCCTCATTACTTTTTTAGTCTACACTGAGCAATTCCCGTAATATTCATATTTTAATTCAGTTTGATTCAGTTTACTCTAGATGCACAGAGGAATTTTTCTTAAGTGTCCCTACAAAAGTCATGAATATGTCGGCTTCTTTGCACCACATAATAGTGCTACTGTGTCTCTTACCAAATTCTGGCTATTTAAGCTACAAAAAACCTGCAAAGAACATCTTAACATATAATCTAACTCTTAGTATTCATACTCTAATTTAGTGGTCATATTCAAAGCTATTTTTATTTCAGGTTTACAAGGTATTTCTAGAGAGAAATTAAGATGCACTTTCTCTGGGCATAATCCTATGTTATAGGAGCAGCACATTCTGTGCTTCGTTTCCATCTGGGACACAATGGTCACTCAGATATTACCTAATGAGTGTGTTTTCATATATCATGTACTAAGTTATTAAGGCTAATAGCAGAATTTAAAAAAATAAATAATAACCTTTGGCCACAGTGTTCATATAAGATTTGTGTGAATTAAGGCTGTAAACTGATTTTTTGCTGTTATTTTTGTACATGTTTAATTTTAACATCCTATTCATGCCTAAATACCAAATAAGAGTGGTAAGCTTTATTATTAGATTTAAAATGCCTCAAAGTCAATGCTTGTCATCTTACAGACTTTAGTCACTCTTCCAAGACCTTTACTAAACAGAGAAAAGTCAGCATTTAACTCCATGATTCACGCGGATGATGTCACCACACTGCAATGACATTTGGGTGTGGAGATTTTAATGCATTGGATCCTGTGCAAGTGAAGATGTCAGGACAGCACTGTTATATAATACAGTGCAGTGGCGGACCGTCAGGGCCAGCAATGCCTTCTCTGCTGGCCTAAACAGCAGTGATCTGAATCACTGACTATATACACTATACTGCCAAAAGTATTCGCTCACCTGCCTTGACTCGCATATGAACTTAAGTGACATCCCATTCCTAATCCATAGGGTTCAATATGACGTTGGTCCACCCTTTGCAGCTATAACAGCTTCAACTCTTCTGGGAAGGCTGTGCACAAGGTTTAGGAGTGTGTTTATGGGAATTTTTGACCATTCTTCCAGAAGCGCATTTGTGAGGTCACACACTGATGTTGGACAAGAAGGCCTGGCTCTCAGTCTCCGCTCTAATTCATCCCAAAGGTGTTCTATCGGGTTGAGGTCAGGACTCTGTGCAGGCCAGTCAAGTTCATCCACACCAGACTCTGTCATCCATGTCTTTATGGACCTTGCTTTGTGCACTGGTGCACAGTCATGTTGGAAGAGGAAGGGGCCAGCTCCAAACTGTTCCCACAAAGTTGGGAGCATGGAATTGTCCAAAATGTCTTGGTATGCTGAAGCATTCAGAGTTCCTTTCACTGGAACTAAGGGGCCAAGCCCAGCTCCTGAAAAACAACCCCACACTATAATCCCCCCTCCACCAAACTTTACACTTGGCACAATGCAGTCAGACAAGTACCGTTCTCCTGGCAACCGCCAAACCCAGACTCGTCCATCAGATTGCCAGATGGAGAAGCGCGATTCGTCACTCCAGAGAACGCGTCTCCACTGCTCTAGAGTCCAGTGGCGGCGTGCTTTACAGCACTGCATCCGACGCTTTGCATTGCACTTGGTGATGTATGGCTTGGATGCAGCTGTTCGGCCATGGAAACCCATTCCATGAAGCTCTCTGCGCACTGTTCTTGAGCTAATCTGAAGGCCACATGAAGTTTGGAGGTCTGTAGCGATTGACTCTGCAGAAAGTTGGCGACCTCTTCGCACTATGCGCCTCAGCATCCGCTGACCCCGCTCCGTCAGTTTACGTGGCCTACCACTTCGTGGCTGAGTTGCTGTCGTTCCCAAACACTTCCACGTTCTTATAATACAGCTGACAGTTGACTGTGGAATATTTAGGAGCGAGGAAATTTCACGACTGGATTTGTTGCACAGGTGGCATCCTATCACAGTTCCACGCTGGAATTCACTGAGCTCCTGAGAGCGACCCATTCTTTCACAAATGTTTGTAAAAACAGTCTGCATGCCTAGGTGCTTGAATTTATACACCTGTGGCCATGGAAGTGATTGGAACACCTGATTCTGATTATTTGGATGGGTGAGCGAATACTTTTGGCAATATAGTGTATATATATATATATATATATTTTTTTTTTTTTTCATGAATTTGTATAAAATTATTCCCAATAGTCTATTCTCTACATTTCATAGCTTTTCTCTCGGTTGCGCTGCTTCCAGTAGTGTATATTTATAATATTTCAGCCAGTGGCTGACATCATGTGTTGCCCAGCCTTAATGCCTTCAGAATTAATAGTGCAGGCATCCGTAGCTTAAAATAAGTGGCAATGAAACTGTTCCATTAACCAATCAGATTTCGAGTTGTCGTCACTGGGGCCATCTAGCAGGCATACGATTATGTCAGCAATTTCACATCTTTTAATTGGATAATTTGAGTAGTCAGAGGCAGCAACCTGCACAAACTAAATAAAATATATATATTTTAACTCACAATGGCTGACAGAAGAGACATCCTTACAAATGCACTTTCAAGGTGGACTTTTCAAGAAAATCCTTCTGATTCTCCAAAAGAGTTGGTAAGCTTTTTCAAGAACCATTTATGCTTTTGGGTTGTTTTTTTTCTGGGTTTTCAGTTTGCCTTCAATTCCAGATCCCCGGGGTGGACTGTGTTTTTTTTTTTTTTGCTGCAGTGAAAGGAGACTTGTGAGACTGAATTGTGTTAATTTGTTTTTTTGCTATATGTAATGTAATTTCATTCATGTTCGCTACAAGAGCCTGTGACACAATGCACTGTTATACAGTGTTTCTATATTCTCTGCGTCTCATTTCGGATGCTGCGTCCTCCGGTGATTGCAGTTTTCTGCATATGGCATCAAGAATGTCTTTATTGAGAAAAGCAACCGTAATAAAATCGACTATTCCTTGTGAGGTGTGAAATATTGTAGCCTAATTTCTTTTTTACTTTGCTATTTAACGGTTGATTAGTATCTACTGCCGTGGCGTCATAATGATGCTTATAGAGGTGGATTAATTCAGGAAGGACACCAGTGAAGGCCTAGGTGTGAAATGCACGGCCCGCCACTGATACAATGGTATTTCAAACCTTTTCTGCTTTCTCACTAGTTTTTTGATACCAATATACTCATTTAAAATCCACTCAAGTTATACGGTGGATAATGCGGGGGATCTTCTAAAATTCAGTACAACGGATGAAGTCTGATAGAGGAGTGACAAAATCTCCTGAAAAGTGTCCTGCAAGACAGTAAATGGACTGGGGTGATTAACAAAAATAAATTTTAATGATGAACAAAAATAGCAAATAATCGAGAAACTTTCTCTAAAAAAAAAAACAAAAAAAAAACTAGTTTTGCATTGTGGGTTTACTTCATTGGCTTGTACTGTAAGACACAATGTGGGTGTGAATCTCCTTTTGGCCTTTTTAACCACTTGCTATCATAACACAACAGATCCGCTCTAACCCAAACGTTGCTCCTAATTACAGGCTGACCTTGGTCTTTAAAGAAAACTGTTGATTTAACTCTGACACAATGTACTTTCTTCATCACAGAGTTTACATGAGATGAAACATCCGTAATCATACTCCCTCATTTATCCCAGTGTGGGTTTAGCCTAGGACGCTATTTCACCAAGCCTCAACCCTTATCACATCATTTTGACAAAAACAAACTCGGGGAGACAATCATCACACACCCCTTCTCATAACACTGGCTAAATTTCCTCTGTCAGCTGTTTGATGTGGAGACTACAGGCAACAGCCTTTAGATTAACACGCTATCAGTGAATGAGGCCATGACGGCACGTTTCCTGTTAAATACTCAAGATGTGGCCATGAGATCATATGCAGGTAGATAGATATTCACTGCCAGTATACAGCGGAGGGAATTTGGATGGAAGCAGCGGATACCATGGTGTTTTAACCTCAAAAGACAACAAATGGTTGACTCCAAATTCTAGAAAGCAATGCAGCTGTACAATGCAGAGTGACAGTGGAGTCTCAGTTCAGCAATAAAGGAGATGACGAGCATGATAGTGCTATTAGGATGAAGCTTTGGAAACGTATGTGTTTGAGCAGATTGTACAAATAAGGAGGTGAGAAAATTACATAGACTAAAGGATTACTCTTCATGATATGATCACTTTTTGGTAATGCATTCCCACTGGCCTGACTATCAGTGGGTATTCACATGGCATAGTAGGTAACAGTAGGTAGGTAGCAAATTGTTGAAAAAAAATATACCAAGTTGATAAAAAAATGTAATTAAAAAAAGGCAGAAATTAATATTTTACACCAATGAAGGTTACATAATGATTAAAAATACTAATATGGTTATATTAATACTGATGGATTTTTCCTTTAAGGTTGTGAGTTAAATCCCAGGATTGCAAGTGAGCCAAGGTTTCTTGAACAAACTGCTTCAACAAATCATACTTCATCAAAAGTTACTTTCTGCTTAGATCATACTACTATAAGCTGTTCTGATAACAATGTCTAATAAATAAATAAATATTCTGTATTATTTGTAAGAGGCCAAAACATGGGTGTGAGTGATGGACAAACAAAAGAAAAGTGCCAACTTTCTCATAACACTGGCTACGTTTCCTCCATCGGCTTTTTGATGTCGAGATCATGATGCAAACACAGACGTAATCAGTGGAAAGGGCCTTGACAACTTGCTTCCCCTAAACGCCACTAACTGCCCGTGGCCATGCATGTGTTGTTTTTTTGTGGAAAAACACCATATACACTCCCAAACAAGGAAGTCAGGGTATGATTATATCACTGAACCTCTATAGGCATCTACCAGAGATCAAAAACAGCAACGACAGTAAATATATAATAATGTATAAACAAATAAATAAGCCTAAAATGGCATAATGTATATTCCACGTTATTTCTACTGAAATGGTTCATAACTGGCAAATGGAGTGTTGACTTCAAAAGTCAGGAAGGAAGGAGAAGAAAACAATTCATGAAATGGAAAAGTACATTAGCCAGTGGTGATTTTTCAGCATGTAGTCCGTCTAATTTAGGGGGTTTGGAGTGCAGGGTATAACTTCCAGAAAAAGGATCTGTGGTAAAGTATAAAGACAGAGAGAAGCTGCGTTTTCCGTGGCTGCTCTATTTATGGCTGGGGGGCAGGCGCAGTGTGGATGATTTAGTAAGCTGCTCAAGGCTTTCCAGTCAAAGGAAAAGCAAAGTAGAGGAAGAATTACTGACACGAGTCTAAAATGACTATGGATCGGTTGAACAATCTTCAACGATACATGCAAAGAAAATACATTTAGGTGACAAATATATTTCACTCTATAAACATGGAGAAACAGACATGTACTGTATATTTGCATTCAACTTGCATGACATTAAAAACACAAACACAGAGTAATCGCTTGTTTCATCTACACAGATGATACAAAATGACAGCCTAAATCGTGATCAGTGGAAAAAAAATATCCATGTGTTATCTATACATGTGATTACACTATATGGCCAAAAGATTGTGGACACCTGATCATCATACTCATATGTGGTTCTTCCCCAAACTGTGGAACAAAGCTCAGTTGTACTGAATTTCTGTTTACCTTCAATGGAATTAAGTGACCCAAACCTAAACCTAAGAGGCTCCATGGAGACATGGATTGCCAAGGTTGCAGTGGAAGAACTCAAGTGTCCTGTACAGTGCCTTGACCCAAACCCAAATGAACACCTTTAGGAAGAACCAGAACATGGACTGCACCCCAGGGCTTCTCACCCAACATCAGTGCCTGACCTCATTAATGCTATTGAGGCTAAATGGACAAATCTTTAGAACCACTGCACATATGGGTGTGATGGTCAGGGGTCCACATATCTGTGGGCATACAGTATATATTGTGATGAATTATGCCTTGACCTCTTAAGATAGGCTAGAATTACAGTTGCTCTGAAGAACATACACACACATACACCAACCAGGGATAACATTATAACCATGTACCTAATATAATAATGTGTTGGTTCACTTCACCTGTCTGTGCTCATAATGTTATGCCTGATCGGTGTATATGAAATTATACATTTGCACCAAAGTTCTTAAGTATTATAAACTATATAGCAACTGTGAAGCCAATAATGTGTCCAAAAAACCTGGACAAGTACATAATCCTGTCACTATGTAAGATTATTAGAAATTTGATGTAGCATATAAACATAAATATAAAACAGCATATTGCGCATACTGAAGTGTTTTAGTATTAATATAAAAACAGAAGGACAAACAGGGAATCCGAATGAAGAATTGGGATGTGGGCAATTGACTTACCTGTACAAGCGCTCATTGTGCTGCTCTGTATTTGGATATCCCAGCATCCCACACACCACTTTACTGCTGCTCAAGTTCCAGCCAAGGTTACACACATGTCTCCATCTCCCAGCATGCTTCACCTCAAGCACCCCTTCCGTTACCATTGCAGTGCCCCGAGTGCCAGGCAAAACAGGGCGGAGTCGAACTTCTTCCAAACTCCCCCTTCCTACACTCTACAGAAAGAGGAATGCAAATTGGGCATTCATTTCATCCTGTTCTCAAAACAATAGTACAACATTCATCTTCAGTGTACCGGAAAAAAATTTGGACTGATGAGAAAACTAATGCAATGGTGTTTGGGTTCAAAAGGATTCTAGACACACTAAGAACATCAATGCTCCTAGAAAAATAATTGTTTTGCATGCCAAGACATGACAGATGGTGAAAGTTTGTCTAGCAAACAGTAATTAAACTACTGAACGTTTTTTTCACTAGACTGTGTAGTAAGACATAAATATGATATAAAAATAAACAAAATGAGTCAAATGTTAAGGGAACAGTGAATTGGTCTTAAAAGTGTTTTTGTAGGTCTTATGATGGTTGCATTGCTTTGTGATCTAGTGTGCTTGGAGGAAGTGGGTTATACCAATGTGAATGATAGTAAATGGGTCAAATAATGCAGTCAACTATTGAATTACAGTTCAATAAAGGATCTACCAAACAAATTCAAGTGTGGTCATGTTACATCACCAGCAAAAATTACTGTTCAGGTAGGATCAATGTCCCTAAATACAGCGTTATTCATACCTGTTCCACAGTGTTTGTGAAATCAGTGTTCATTCTGTTGTCATGCTCTACATTGGGATCTGACTGCTCTGGCCTGGGCACTGGACCTGACTGTGGAGATCTGGATCTTTCAGGGCCAGACTGGGATGCTGGTCTGGGTTGACTGTCCTGACTGCGTCTGTATGATGACCCGCTGCGTAGGTAATTGGGCAGCTCATGTCCTTGTGGCACACTGCTTTCTTGCCTGCGTGATGCTGTGCTACCAAAGCCATTCCTGCGCAATTGGATTTGATGGCCCTGCAGTTGTGGAGATGGATTTGAGGAGCCCTGGGCAGTGTTTCTGTTCAGGGCGATCTCATGGCCTCTCCTAGTGGACACGCTTTCTGGTGAGTGAGGTTCAGCAGCAGCAGGCTGTGTGGATTCACTGTAGCGGGGTACATGGCCCTGGCGTGGGCCCTCTTGTGTACACACAACCCCAAGGTCCTCAGCATGGGTGCAATCATTTACACCCCAGCCGTTAAAGCGACACTCAGAGAGTGAAGTCTCTGTGCCTTTGCACACCACATTATCCAACCAAATTGGACCTTGAATGTGAAAAAATACACAAGAAAGGCAAGTTAAACCCATAATCTTTTTATAAAAGGAAAGGAAAAACATTTATAAGCTAAAAAAGTTGGCATTAATGAGTAAAAATGCCAATGCAACCTGCTAAAGAGGAAAACATATGCACACAAATACACACATGCAAGATACTAAAAACTGCAAGAAAGGCAGAGGGTTTGACTTAGATGAACACCACACGAACATAATGGTAAAGAAATTAAGTAAAGGATGAAGGATAGAGGGCAATTGTAAAAACACATTTCTGCATCTTAAGGTTTTATATAATACTAAAAATTACATTACATAAAACTCCAACAGGCTATCTTTCCCAATTCTTTTAGTTATTGCATTTTTCTGTTGTCTCTTACATGCCAATTACACCACTTTGATTCCCACAAGCACTCAGATCCCTTGTATTGTATGCATTTTTAGCATTTCTTTTTTAAACTGTACTTCCTGTTCTGTGACAAAATTTCTATGCACTACTCAAGTCAGTCTCTACAGGTTTTTGTTTTTGCAACAATGTCAGTTAGGTTGCTTGATTTCTGAAGCCTCTTGTGGTGTTTGCCTGGTATGAAATAAACACTGAATGCCCCAGGAAAACATAAAGGCTCTAAAGGAAAGCCGTGAATGATTCAGCCAGCCCAGAGCTGGAGAAAAACCTAGAAACGGTTCTACTGTAAATTGAGGAGAGATTGGAAAGCACTGGACAGGAACAGCTGTGGAGATGTTCGTTTTGATCGGGATGCTTTACATTGTTTGCTATTGCTTGATGTTCATTTTGAGATGTTTGTGGGTACACCCAAGTCTGAAAGCCAGTCTCTCGCAAAGGAAATATACAAATATATATATATCAAAGATATATATATATCAAATTTAGTTTTGATTCTGTCTTACATTTAATAGATTTTACTACAAAAAAACTAAGGGGAAAATGGTTATTTTGAAATATAGTCATATGCAGAGCTGCAATGTAAAGCCTCCTAGTAAATTAACTGTAACAATTAGAGAGCTAGTCAAGTACTCGGTCTAATAGTGTTTGGCTTTATTGCGGTGTGTTTATGTGGTGTGGTGTGTTTATGTACTATAAATATATAAACTACTAAATATTTTATGCTTCATTGAAGTAATGATAATGCATTTTTGTGGGTAAAATGTCTATACGCCCCAGAAACAAACAAACACACACACACACACACACACACATACACACACACACACATACACACACACACACATACATACACCTTACCTCGACCCTGTCCGAATCTGGCACTGTGTGCCCACGTTAAACCTTGTCCGTAACCGAGTTCCCGGCAGACCACGTTAGCCAGGTTGATTTCCACCTCGTCGTCACACACCGAGCCCCACTCGCCATTATGAAACACCTCCACGCGGCCCTCGTGCGCTCCTGACCCGCCCACCAGACGCACCTGGAACCCTGGCGGCACTCCGCGCGCGAGCGGCAGGAGAACGCACAGCACGAGGGCAAAGGTCAGCATCGTCTTCATCTGAAATCCAGAAGAGGCATGAATGAGAAGTTAATGAAGGTAATGAAATGCATTCATTCAGAATCACACACACACACAAAACCCCGTTGTCACGCACTTTAATCAGCCGAGCAGTGCATTACCACCAGCAGGTTTCCAGCTGCAATTACTGAAGGAAGGAAATGTAGTCTAGCTCTGCGAGAATTCAACAGTCTTGGCCAAGGGGAAGCTTTAGGTTCTATTTCTTTACATCTCTCTCTCTCTCTCTCTCTCTCTCTGTGTCACACACACGCACGAACGCACACATACTCTCTCTCTCTCTCTCTCTCTCTCACGCACACACACTCACAGACAAGCACGCACAAACGCACTCTCTCTCTCTCTCTCTCTCTCTCTCTCTCTGTGTGTCTCTCTCTCTGTTTTTCTGATCACCACGTTTGTAAACAATAGTTAGTTGAGTTGACTTCCTGTCATTCAGAGACCATGATATGTCAACATATAATCATATATAGGTTAGAATTTAGGTTTAGACATCAGGATGAGTAAAAACCCTCCACTGCAACAATTCTATCTTCTTATTTATCTTAACATCTCCAGAAGCAATTACAGGTGATCTATACAGGTAAAGATAAAGATGTGTTATAATGGATTTAGACTTTCTTTTAAACCTGGAGTGCTCTGTGGATGTTATGATGCTGGTCTAGATCATGCTGCACACTCCCACAAAACCATAAAACACTCACATTGCATTTTCCAGTCACTGACTTATAATTAGCAATCCAAATATTTCTCTACACTTCCAGAAAACTCCCAAGGGTGAGAATCAGACTACAGCATTGCATTGGAGCAGTAGCAAAACAACCATGAAATCAAATAGAAAGCAGTAGAGAGAGAGAGAGAGAGAGAGCGCGAGCGAAAGAGAGATGGGGATGGGGGGAACAGTACTAAAAGTGGAACCCCCTTCATCAAAAACAAATCAGCTAATACCACCATGTACTATTCCAGACAGTGTGAGACACAGCTTGATATTTAATGCTGCAAATATCAGCACTGTGTCTCATATACAGTACAACAGGTTGCATCTTAAAACCCGTGGCACATTTGTCTTCAATCAAGACAGCATGCCAAGTGCCAACTCACAAATGGCAAAAACAGTGGTTGACAAGTGCATGTGGATGTTTTTGAAACAGGATGAGACAAATAAGCAGAATAGTAAATGAGGCAGATGAAGAGAGATTAAGGAGATAGAGGAGAGAGATGAGTTCTACTCACCTGTTAGAAGAAGCTCCTGTGAGGAAGCGCCAGAGCTTTATCACAGCGAGTCTGACTGAGGGTTTGTGAGGGTTTTGGGATCTGGTTTTCTCTCCCTCTGGCTTTCTCGCTCCCTCCCTCTCTACTTCTTGTCTATTCTTGTTCCCTCCTTCGGTTTCCATCTATTTCTCCACCCCATGCTTTTTTTTCAGTTTCTTTTGTCTTTGAATTTATTCTGTACAGCACACTTCCAGAAATAAATGATATCAAATTGTACATTTTCACTGGTCAGTATCCTTTAGTACATCTTACTAGTGTCTTTTACTTTGGAACACAACAAACTTATTTATGATACATAATTGGACCTCATGAACTTTACTATACCTTTCAGGGTGTGATTAAATCCTTTCTGTTTTAGAAACTTTAACGTAGAAAAGACCATGCACACAAAAACACTAGTGAGTACCTTACAACATGCTGCTGAATACACAGTACATCTAATAAAATATTAGCTGTATGTATTATTACCTTTCAGAACATAAGGCTGCTTTACAATAGGCAGTATGATTTAGATTAAATTAGATTAGATTTAGAAAAAAACATTTCAAAAACCAGCCACAGAAAAAAAAAGAAAAATTCCAGTTAAACAATGCAGTTACCATAGCAGAATAACAACACTACTAGAGTGATAACACAGGGAGTAGAAATAAGCTTTAAGAATTCCACATTGTGGGAACTATAATGGTAAAAGACATGCCATCCATGGAAGGCTCTTATCTTCAAACCACAAGCAGAGCAGACTCAGATGACTTTAAGGCAGAGTTACTTAAAATGAGCTTGTGGATGATGTGTATAATCCAAACCTCTATAAATCAAAAACTTTTTTTTGGGGAAAATTTAGGAATATAAAGAATTATGGATCTAATAATTAGACAATATACACATGTAAATAATGTTCATGCCGTAAATTTGTCATTTATTATTTCCGTTATTCACTCTACTGTCAGGAGAGTGCAAGTTGAAATCTAAAGATAACACATCCATCCATGGCCAGAAGCCAAGGAAGCAAAATTTGGTCTTGCTGTCTTGGAGGGATGTCATGCTCTCTTTTCTCTGTCGGTCACAGAAACAATAGCCTATTGTGGGCATCTGCAAGCTCAGGTATGTGAAAGAAGGCAGATAGCACTTTCTTATGAGTGTTGGTACTCTGTCCTGTGGTGCAGCCTGAGCAGCAGTTTAAACACAGATGTGGTTGGTTTCATATGTCTAAAAGGAAGCAAGTGTTTACCCTGTAATAGTAGCTGTCATATCGTAAGGGAGAGCTGGCTGGTTTGTGGGAACTGGTAGAACACAAAAATGGGGAAAAAAAAGAGATCCTGACACTGATGTATATAGATAGAGGAACTCATTCAGATACCTAGAAGAAATGCAAAGGAAATTATATTGAACCTGATAAGTAGAAGATACACTATATTGCCAAAAGTCTTGGGACACCCCTCCAAATCATTGAATTCACGTGTTGTTTTTCAGGGGTTGAGCTTGGCCCCCTACTTCCAGTGAAAAGAACTCTTAATGCTTCAGCATACCAAGATATTTTGGACAATTTCATGCTCTTAACTTTGTGGGAACAGTTTGGGGATGACCCCTTCCTGTTCCAACATGACTGTGAACCAGTGCACAAAGCAAGGTCCATAAAGACATGGATGAGTGAGTTTGGTGTGGAGGAACTTGACTGGCCTGCACCTGTCCTGACCTCAACCTGATAGAACAGTTTAGGATGAATTAGAGCGGAGACTGCGAGCCAGGCCAAAACTGGGACATCTCCCTTTACATGCACATGAATGTAATATGGAGTTGTCCCACCCTTTGCAGCTATAATGGCTTCAACTCTTCTGGGAAGGCTTTCCACAAGGTTTAGGAGTGTGTTTATGGGAATTTTTGACCATTCCACTAGAAGTGCATTTGTGAGGTCAGACACTCATGCTGGATGAGAAGGACTGGCTCGCAGTCTCAGCTCTATTTCATTCAGTCATGTTGGAACAGGAAGAGGTCATCCCCAAACTATTTCCACAAAGTTGGGATCATGAAATTGTCCAAAATGTCTTGGTATGCTGGAGTATTAAGAGTTCCTTTCACTGGAACTAACAAGCCCAACCCCTGAAAAACAACACCTGAATTCAATGATTTGGAGGGGTGTCCCAAAAATTTTGCCAGTATAGTATAGGTAACCAATGAAGTTTATAAATCATATGAAAGAGAATAAAGTTGGGTCTTAAACAGGATTCCTAAAGGGAATCTACCTCGAACCCTTCTGGTTTGTGGAACCTTCTGTTGTAGGGTTTAACAATGAACCTTAAAGGGTTCCCCCAAAGGGACAAGCCAAAAAAAGTTTACAGTTCTATACTTAACCTTTTTTCCCGAGATTGTGGTCTTAAACGGAACAGTTTGTCATTTTTAGAGTGCTCTGTTACCGGTGAGGTAAATTGCAAGTTGCAATGGAAACACTGACAAGCCTTCAGTTTCCCCCAACCAACCTCACCCACTTAGTGAAAACTTTGTATGCCGTATGGGGTTTGTATGCCTTATAAAGTAAAGGGACATGGTTGAGCAGCAATGTTCCTGAATTCTAGGTTGGAAATATAAACAGAAGCCTGACACAGACAAACTAATGACATTCGTTTGCATGACAATATTGTGAATCACTATGCAGTTTAAAAAAATGTTAAAGGGTACCCTTTAAAGTACAATGGTGTATTTTAAATGACTTTTAAAGATACACCACCTCCTCTAGGTCCTCTAAATTAAGTTAGAAAAGACGATCCTCTTGAAGGTAGCACAGCTGTAACACCTGGGGGTAAGACCTCTAACTAGCGCATTTCAAGTGTGACAGTCATTTTTAAATGAAACACATTAATTCCTACAGAATCTAATCAGACTAATGGTGATGGAGATGACTGAACACTGGTGTAGTGCAGCGAGACAAGGTTTTCACTAATTGAGCAAGAACAAGTGCAAAATAGTTGAAGGGATCAGTTCTTGGTGTAGAGAGGAGGACATGACAGTCAGATGAGAATTTTCTCATGCTGGCAAATATAGACCATGATATGGCAAGATTTTTGACTGTTTTTTGTGAAGTGCTCAGACACCCATCTTAAGTCTACAGTCAAGTGAGTCATGGCGCAAGCAGTGTGTTTTCTTGTCTTCACACCTCTGTAATTTCTTATCATAGTGTGTACTAGCGTCACATTCTGTATCAGTGCCATTTTTAAGCCCTTAAATGACCCTTTAAACAATGTGGATTTGACCTCAGTGATCCTCTGACCAGCACCACATGACCGTAGATTGGGAACATGTGCAAGAAAGTTTGAGTGTTTGTGCATCTGTCGAAAAAAGCTGTCTCTTTCTTCCTCGCTCCTTCTTTCTCTCTTTTTCTGTAATTACACAGTAGTGGTGCTGGCTCGAACCCGCACCCACAATTAGTGGTGTCATGAAATAAGTGCTTGATGTGCTCTTCAGCAATAAGCAAACTGCCTGTTTCAGTTTGTGCTGAGAGCAGTATCCCCCCCTCAGCACTCTCTCTGCTCGGTGCCATTACAGTCTTTCTTTCTTTTTTAACCATTTCATAACTGCATAAATGTGTTTTACAGTCTCTTACACCAGACCAGGCTTTACAAGTGTGTGTTTTTAGAAACAGTTGAGACACATCACCCGACGTTTAGCCGTGTCATTTAAGAATAATCTGGATTACTGAAATTACTCAGTAATGAGTGACATCACCCCACTAACTACATTTAAATGGACCTTTTATATATGTCAATATTCCATGTAAGATTTAAAGGGAGTTTAAGGGTCTATTAATCCTTTGGAGGACACAACATTACTAACACTGCCTACAGGCTAAAGCAGTAACATTAATACGGTTAGCTTTTAAAGGAATTTTAAGTATTCGTGTAAGTTATCTTTTTAACAGAAAGTGAAGTGGTGCTGCTCAGTGTGCTGTTTTTGTCTCCCTTTAGTGGACAAGTGAGGTAACATTTAGTCTGAGTCTATTTTTTTCATATCTTGTTATTAGCTCATATTTTAACTCACATTCATTGGCTAGGTTCTTAGAAACTAAAACAGTAAAAAAAAACAAAACAAAAAAAACCCAGTAAAGTAACACTAAAAAATTGTGGGATTGTCTGTAGCCAAGCTAGCTAACACATAAGTTCCCCCCAAAACACACTCAATCACATAGAGGCAATAAAAGGTTTAGCTAAAGTATATTATTAACACACTTGTACATATACCTAAATGTCTGTGTTGTTGATTGCTTATGTAGGTCTGGCTCAATTCATAAAACAGTGTACTTATTGTTTGAAATGTTTGAAATTTGTTATCCAATGCAAGATCACAGGGAGCTTGGATTCTAGCTCAGGGGATTCGAGGCACAAAGCAGGGGACGCCATGGAAGGGGTGCCAACCTATTAAAGGGCACAATCGCACACACTATAGACCATTTTTAAAGGCCATTCAGACTACTATACATGTCGTTGGACAGGGGAAGGAAACCCCCAGAGCATGGGGAGAACATGCTTTATGAGAAGAACACAGAGGAGGGACTCAACCCCCCAAACACCAGAGGTGTGAGACAAACCTGCTAACCACTAAGTCACTGTGTTTATATTAATGAACTAGATTAAAAAATAATCCTAGATGAAAGTTGAGCATGTTTCAATATAAGCAAGGCAGCAAAGGCACACCAAGTAGTATCACCACCACAGAGTGTTTCCTCCTTGTTCTTCCATTTCCTCTAACTGACCAAAATGCTTGTAGGCTGATTGTCCACTCTAAATTGTGCCTAGACTTAAACAAGTGTGTGAACGTGTGTGTTTATGGTGCACTGTGCTGAACTGATGTCTCATCCAGGGTGTAAGCTTCTAATTGCATACTTAATGTTGTAAATAAGCACTAAGCAATTCAGCCAGATGCTAACCCTGTACCTGTATTCCACAGATCATTCCAATGGCCATTTTTCTCAGAGATGATAATGACATAATTCTATTTATAATTTGGAAAAGATTTACATGAAATTGGCAGTAATTTTAGCACCACCTTTGTGTTGTGGCTCAGAGTGCTTGGGAGTACAAACAAAATCAAGGTTAATTTGCCAAGCTTAGCCACACTCTCTGGTGGAAAGCATTGTTTAAAAAGAGGTTCCATCTAGCACCCACCCTTAAGACTTTAAAGATTTTATATACAATCTTACAACAGAGATTTTAGCAAATGTTCCACATCGAACCTTCCTTCAGGAAGCTAAACATCTTAACCATCCAAAACCCTTAATAAAGAGCTCTAAGTCTAGTTAGACATTTCATACTCATAATATTGTAGCTTATAATACGTAGTGTCAATTAAAAAACATCAGAAATCTTTTAGAAAGCATCTGAATGGACTATAGTGATGGGCTCCAATTTCTCTGTATCTGGAGCTAGGTTTTTTTTTTTTTTTTATCTCTCTCTCTTTGAAAAAAAAATAAAATAAACCTTTTGGACTTTTTTATAGAGCCACTTAACCACTACGTAAATGCACATTGAGTGTGTTCTTTTTGAAGTTGTGGGTTTTCACTCCCCTCCCTCTGTAAACACCACCCACATCGAGCACTTGCCTGGGTGTAAGAAACGAGAAATAGAGCACTGTTATTTTAATCAAGATGTCACAGCTCACTACAAAACTTTAAAGTATTTTCCTGATCTGACAACTGTTGCTAAGAAACACAAAACACGCTTGGCGTATTTAATCCATTCATTTATTATATTAGAAAATATGAAATGAGGCATAAATATGAATGTTGTCATTAGCATTAGTGCTTTCTTCTCTCTTTTCTCACATTATTCTGTTCATTATGTGGACATTACATTATTTGGATTTACGTGGTTTTTATTTTAGAAAAGTAAATCTACAAAAGTAAGGAATAATCTTTTACCAATGTGGTCATGTTTTAAACACATTATTGTTATAATATCTTTGGCTAATTATTTATGATTTGAATATTCAACATTGGAACATTACAAATTCCATCCCTTGTGTGCCAAAGCACTGCAGATTAATCTGTATCCCCTACTTAATCACACACTTACATGTGTCCCTGATATTTCAAGCATACTTTGATCCACAGAAACATGAACATTTAACATGAATAAGATGATCCAGTGTAGGTCAGCTTTACTGTCCTCCTTTGGTCCCTAAAAGAAAATAATAATATGTGGTAAAATGAAACTATTCCACTGCTTAAGCGCATGAATGTGCCTATTATTAAACTCGATAAGCCAGAACATTCTGGGTGAGGCAGGATTAAAGTGTCATTTTGTTTGACTTACAGTTAATTGGCCCGACGGTGAGAGAAATGTGGTTGGAGATGGAGCGAGTGGCTCTGGTCTGACACTTCTGAAGAAAGCAAGCACACAATAGCGCAAAGTGAGTTTTTAACTTAAAATCTCAGTTTGTTGTGATTAATGTCAAAATCTTGTGTCTTTGCTTTTGCATTGGAGCTACAAAACTAAAGCAACAAATAAGGTAAACTTCAAGTTGTCAGTTTTACAAACTGCATGATGAAATCATCACACTAGCCTCAAACTTTTTTGTTCACAATATTTTCTTTCAACAACTTATGTGCAGCATAACACATCTGGAGGAAAGCACCAGCTGAACTATTCCACATACATGAGCTCACAGACTTTAATGATTGTCTAGTGTTGCTCTGATCAACAGGGGGTAGAAAGTAATGGCATCCCTTCCATCCCATCAGTATCGCTTCCTTGGGTCCCAACCACAGCTAGTTGTGGCATCGTCAGGACTTAAACTCATGATCTCCTGACACTAGAGTGACCACATTTCTGTCATGTCACCCAGGAGCCCTGAGAGCGTATATATAAAGTAGGCTATTACAGTTTTTTTTTTTGGTCTCAAAAGTCTGAAAAAGTCCCTGTTACTTGCCCTGAATTACTCTCAAACAAAACACATGATATTTGATATACAGTATAAATTTACCGTGGAGCAAGAGTTTGTTGTCCTGTCACACAGGTTGAAGCGGCACTGCAGAAACATCTCGTTATAGTTGCCCTCATACAGGAAAAGCAGAGCAGTGAAACGTGCAGTCTGAGACATGCCGTTCTCATTCACTATCACGTTACGTGGGTCACTGGAACAGCTGGCAGAAAGAAAAGATACAGAAAATAAAAGATGTAATCTGGCTGAAAAAACAGCAAGTTCTATAGTAAACAATCACACATTAGCAAATATCAACAGTGATAAAGTTGAGTGAGGAGGAGTGGTCAGAGAGAGGTCAGAGGAAAATGGGCAGATTGGTTTGAGCTGCCGGGAAGTATACAGGATCTTAAATAATCGCTCTTTACAACCGCGGTGAGCAGAAAAGCATCTCAGCATACAAAGTACATCATATCTTCAGGGGAATGAAATACAACAGCAGATAACCACATTAAGTTTTGCTTCTTTCAGCCAAGAACAGGAATCTGACACTATCATGGACAGACTCAGATCTGAAGGTCTATGTGAAAATCTAAGGTGATCAGCAGTTTATAAATACTCAAACTCATATATTGGGTACCAACAACCATCTGCATGCTTTTATGCATTGTGCTGCTGCCACATGATCTGCATGAATGTGCAAGTGTACATTTAAACAGGGCAGAGATCTTACCGATTTTGAATAAGATAATATCTCTCAGTGCTATTGGCGTCTGGTGTTTCTGTGATATAGCACTCCTCCATAACCACATTGAAGCGGGTCGACTCCACCTCCTGCACGCTCATTCCCACATAGAGTGGAGTGCCGACGGGTAGTGTTACAGGCCCGGGGGGGTACGGAGATGTGAAGTTGTCGTTGTGGAACAGGAACATGGAGGCTTGGGCACCGGGGCCGACACCAACCAGACCTAACTCCTGCACCCTGCCATGGCAGAACATAAAACATTCCTTAAACTTAAAAAGCAAGTAACAGGTTAAATATCAAATAAAATGCAAGATTTTAATTCATCTCTTTGCAGCAAACAGTGTAGGTTAAATTAGTTATCAGTAGAATGAAGAGTGTATGGCGGTGTGATGTGTACGTACGGCAGAAAGGGATTCAGGTCCAGACCCATGCTTGTGAGAGAGTCCAGGGGGTAAATGCAGGAGAACGGGAATGCCGTGGGCAGTGCGAACGTAGAGACATTTACAGGGTAGAGGTATAAAATATTGGAGTAGGTTGCATGGGTATTGTTTGTCTGTGGCACAAAAAAAAGTACAACATAGTATTGTTAGTAAAATTAGTAGATAAGTCTAGTAGTGCATAATTATTCAGGCCTTAATGGGTAAGTATGTGATTATTACCAAAAATAATTTAAATACAATGTAGGGATGTAAATACATATAATTCATTAATCAGGATGAACAAATAATGTCTTCTACACAGATTGAAACAGAGATACAACAGGCAAACTATTGGTGTTTTGTTGTCTAGGTGAAAACAGAGCTGAGAGGGAGGTGTTTTTTTGTGTTAATACAAAAGCACCAGCAGGCAGTCAGGGATAAACCTCACAGAGCAAAAATCACATGAATCGGTAAAGCTATATGATACATTTACAGAGTTTATTTATTCAAAATTCATAAGATTTATTCTCTAAAAAATATCCCTGATAGTTAAACCTAAAGTTACTACATAAACAGGACTTAGAAATTGTGCTGTGCACACTAAAAACAGAAATATTTTAGCTTAGTGGTTAAGCTGTTGGACTACTGATTGAAAGGTTCTTAGTTTGAATACCAGGTCCAACAAGCTGCCACTGCTGGGCCCCTGATCATGGCCCCTAACCCTCGACTGCTCAGATGTATAAAAAATGAATTGTAAGTTGCTCTGGATAAGGGCTTCTGCCAAATGCCAGAAATGTAAATGTCTATTTAACTGGGGTGAAGCAGCTGAATTTGAAGAGCTGTTATGAAGAGTTCACAAAAACCATGGTGACAGTGCTGCTGTTTCTAACCCTTTTTTACTCTCAGTGTTTCCAAGGGTTATTAGCTAACACATATTGGACTTAACACCAAGTATTACCTGTAGTACTGTAACTACTAAAATATAACCTAATAAAATATATTTAATCAGGTTGCTATGTTCATTAAATTGCAATATGGAAAATACGTTCCAGAAATTACTTCTAATTACCACCTACTTAACCTCTAAACACTTAACAAGTCATTATCCAGCTCTTTATCTTTTTTAAGTGTATGGGGTCACCAGTGCCTGTGACACACTGACATTCATGTTCTTACCCTCAGCACATTTCCACACACACCCGCTTGGCTTTGCACCTCGTACCACACCGTGCCGTTGACCTCAAGCCCAGCTGTGCAGCTTGGGTCTGCCATGTGCCCTGATGAAGGGTCAAGGGATCTGGAGACTGTGAAATTGTCTGGAATTACCAGTATCATTGTTGTCCTGTTACACACCAGCTCAGGGGATGTACCTGTGAGAGATACATACAGAGCTTTTACTTTACATTTGCTGTAAGACCTGCAAGGCATTTACGTTATTTAACTTAATTATACCATTCTAAAGGTATACAAGTAAAGCCCGGAAAAATCACACATACAAACAAAACTACCTTCACAAATCACTCCAGCATCCTCGTGGTGGCCACAGTTGTGATTTTCAAAGCCATTGTGCCTGCAGTCTACCAGGAAGGGCTCTGTGCCTGTGCAGTCTGTATTATCCAGCCAGATAGGACCTGTCCCGGGACCGAAGAATGCATTTATGGGTGCGGAAATGGCCCTTCCACAACCTATCTGCCTGCACACCACCTCAGCATTCTTCATATTCCAGCCGTCATCACACACTGTGCCCCACTGACCATTATGGTACAGCTCCACCCTGCCCTCACATCTGTTCTTGCCACCAGCGAGACGCACTGGGTCCGGAGCTGCAGATGAGCACACACATTACAGTTATAGGCAGTTTATTTTATATATACAGATGTATTTAGAGTTTGGAAGAAATTCATTTAATTAAGAAGACGTTTACTTTTCCTTCGTAAGTAACTGAGTATTAACACTACAATATGAACAACTTTAAATATGGTTAGCAGGTCTGCCCCTATGTACCATCTTGCCCCTAAAACTGATCCAGGATGCAACTACTGAATATATCTTGTTTTCAGTGTCCCCATATTTTCTCACACCACCGCACATCTGTAGATGCCCCATCAGGTTTAAAAGACTGACACTTGCATACAAGTGCCTTCAAGCACAATCTACAGATGATAAGATGTTACCTTGAGCTTTGCAGGTCCAGGTGATCTTGTCTGCACTGATACAGGACTCTCCCGTCTTGCAGGTGTCACACACTGTTGAATTGGCATCTAATAAGAGATTAAGATAGAGTTGATGAGTGATAAAAATAATCCTGTATTTAAACAACCGTTAATGAGCAATTTATCATCTAATCTCTTTACTCAACATTTAGAATTATGCAGTTCATTTCTAAAAGTGGACATGGAAATAAAACAAAACTAAATGAATTTACATAAAAAATAATATCTAAAATGTCATTTATGTTACAGGGATGATGTTCAGGGTCATTTAGTCATACGTGAACCTTTGTGTCTCATACTCCTGTTCTTAAGAACATCCCAAAAGATGTAAATAATCATTTTCATTGCTATTGTCTTAATAGTGCTAATAATTCAGGTCAAGGTAATATTCAAATATTTACAATTATATTGCTAGAAATCAAAGGTGGTGGCCTGTATCTGCATTTGCTCACCTGCTGCATATGCCAAGAAGCACAGAGGTGGTGAGACAAACTTGTAGACATAGTAGTTTCCAGGGCAGGCTTTGACCCCGATGGAGAATTCAATGCCACAACAGCCTGTTACCCAGCTTGCACACACAGTGGCCTGCACCACGCCTTCTGATGGTGACGGAGGGGGCGTCTTGAGCCAGATAGGGGCATTTGTGCCACATGTGTTGGGTTGGATGCACCTCTCAGGCATCTGAACACTTGAATTACCCAGGTACATCCTGTACCAGCCTTGCCAGTTGATGCCTGTATCACAGTGTAATGTAGTTGTCTTTGAGGCAGTTGAACGCCATGCATTGTCCAAAATGGTGTAGTGCTGGCAGGGATCGGCACAGCGCTGAGCTCCATTTACAGTGATGCAGTCCTGTTCTGAGCTGCACACTTCACCCCCACAGCTTATCTGGGTAGAGGCTTGCTCAACATTTAGCATGGTATCTTTAGGTAAAGCATCCAGAGGCAGACAGGCAAAAGACCCGGGTTTATTTTTACACAGTAGTGGAGCATTGCAGGGATTCTTCTCACCAGAACACTCGTCAATGTCAATACAGCCGTTTTCAGACCAGCGGTACCCCTCAGGACAGCAGGAGGCCCCGGGTGCGCTACAAGCCGAGATGTTATAGCAAGTGATGCCATTGCCAGAGTAACCCTCAGTGCAGGAGCAGGTGAATGTGGGTGGGACGGAATCAGCTTGAGGGGGAGATTCAGGTGCACAGGAGGCATGCTTATGGCACGCATCACAGGAAGTGACTACCACCAAACCTGAACAGCACAGATATATTAGCAAAGAGACTCCATGACAGAAGGATGAAAGAACAGCAGTTTAAAGGAAATAAGATTTATTTATTCACATTTCTAAACATTTTCAATATTCAGGGTAATCTTAATACTACATAAACATAAATGTTTGGTTAAAGACACTTTGTGTCTAAGTTTCAAGAACAAAAAAAAAACAAATGTTTGGTTAATGTTAAAAAAGAATGACAGATAAAAGAGAGAAGGAGCACAAAATAAAAAGATAACACAGTAAAAGGACTCAGTAAATAATACACTGTCTGGGTCATTTGTAAAAACTTACCTGAGACATTAGATGTAAAAGTTATCATGAAGAAAAGGACAAGTACGGTCCAGAAGTTTGCCATTGTGTGAGCTTCTGTCTTTTTTGGAAAAACAGGCCTGCATCAGATAACATATTAAACAATTCAGTAACAATATTCTGTTTGCTTTTTGAAATGATCATGACAGGGTTTTCTGAAACATGGAAAATGACCGAAAAAAACATGGAAAAAACATTTATTGAACTACATCAGAAAATGTTTTAAAACACAAAAAAGGAAAGCTTTAAAGAAAAAATGTAAGAATATTTATGCAAAAATATGTATATTGTAACACATTTTTTTACTTTTTCTATTTAAATACTTTTTCTGTTCCTTCAAACTTTGATATAAAAAGATAAATGTTTTCAGAATTCAAAAGTGAGGTTCATGTACTAAAGCACTTTTTTTTTTTTAAATATTAAATCTATAACTGGATGATGTATAAAATCCCCCCAAAGATTTGTATTAAACAGAAATAATCAGCATTTAGATACAAAGCCAAAAGTTGGCTTACTACAAGACTTTTTCATTTGAAAAATAAAAGTGAAATAAACATTTGGTAACTCATTTTAATTATTATTATTATCATTATTATTATTATTATGATTAATACTACTACTACTACTAATAATAATAATAATATATGTGCTGTAATTTATTTTCTCTTAATAAGTAACTCATTATTTTCTCATTATAAGAATAAGTGACTTACCCTGCAGTAAAGTACCCTGTCACTGCTGTGATTTCTGTATTTATGGGATCAGAGAAACAGGGTGGAGGCCCCATAACAACACAATAGTATTTAATCAATCTATGATATAAAACGTCTCCAGTAAGGGCAGAAACACTACACACTTGGCTCATATCAGTGTTCCTGATGTCAGTATGTCAATATGTCATAACAGACTTAAAGCCTTTCCTCCACTCATAGCAATCTTTCCACTTTCATCACTGTGGGTGGCACACTCACCACATAAACACTGAGATATCAGGCAAACCTACAGATAGGATCAGATGAAGTTCTGCCACACCTTTGCACCTGTCTCTGGTTCTTAGTTGAATTTATTCAGTGACAAACATTGACAGAGTGGAAAGAGCATGATTCAGTTTTGAGTAATGTATGAATATTTTTAAATAAATGTTGTACTGTAACAACGCTAATAGTGACTCATGTCACTTCCTTGCATGGTGACAATCCCAGTCATTTTTCAAGAATGAATAAATGCCTAAAAATCTATGAGGTCAGACATGTAAGCAAATATCCTAGCTCTAAGAATAACTCCAGCTTATTACAAATGCAATGGATATGTGGACCAAAACTGGTAGTATTTATCTTGACTAATAATTATATGTATCCGTCTGCTGTAAGATTAATGGATAAATGCCTTTAAATAGTAATGAAATGTTCTCTTTCAAATAATGTTTGAACAGATGAGTAAATATGAAAGTCTTATGTCTTATATTCTGTTATTCTTACATTATTAGGGAAAGCATCCTAAAAGTATTTTGGTTTTTCTTTTGCGCAACATAACAGGGTTTTTTCTTGTCACGAGCACAAAGGTAGAACCATAAACGAACGAAATGGACCCAAATGAAAAGATGTAATCATGTATCATTATTAGAATTCATACATCTGAGTTGTAGATGGACCTTCATCTTTTATTAACAACTTCAAACTCTCAGCGAGGGATCAGCTACTAAACATCTTCCTGCAGATCATGTGCTATGAAACTAGAATCTTTATCCATCCAAAACTCTAGAGGATTTCTCTGTTTTAATAAAGTATTTATATATGAATTCAAATTTTCCTGTTGTTTTTTAGTACCTAATATGAATGCAAAAGTGTTGCTGTAAACGTTTGTGATCGTTTTTGTACTACACATTATTTTGAGCATTTGAAATGATGTGATTATAAAAAGTGAAAATGTGTACAAGTCTCTCAAAAACACACACACTACAGTTATGGGTGGATTATTAAATTAAATAGTGACTCATTTCAGCCACTTTCCCTCACTATTTGTGTGTGATAAGATTAATGCCTAAAACACTTCACAGTGTAAAGGTGTGAGCTACCATTGTCGGGTCATTGTGTGCAATAACACAATTTGTCCTACACAATTTGGGCAAGTCACCATGAAGTGTAATTTCATGTTAATAATTAAGCTTTTTTACAATGATTCTGACAGCAATACAACACTCAATAATCTATATCCTGGTTAATTACAGCAAATGGCCTGACCCAGTATGATTAATTACTGTCCTGGTTGCATAATTTATGGACACTTGTTCAACCTGAGAAAGATTAATTGTCATTTATATACAACTTATGGCTGCAAAGGCCTAGCCAAAATGATTAGTTATTTGTACAAGATAGAAAGAGAGGCTTTAAACTTTATCAAAAGTCTTTTTTTGTTTTTCAGTAATGACAAAACAGTTGGTTCTGCAACCATGGATTTATGACTTGTTTTATGACCTTCAGGACTAGGCTCCTTTTCCACTTTCCCTTGCCTAGAACTAATATCACATTTGTCATCTTGTTGCCAATCAATTCAACTCAATTTTATGTGCATTGCACTTTGGATACATTCACAAAACAGCTACAGAAATATATAAATTCAGGATTTTTCCCTAATGAGCAAGTCAGAGGCTTGTCAGTCGCATGTTCCTATATTTGTGATCATTGGAAAAAATGGGAAGTGTTCAAACAAAGGGTGACGTTTTACGTTGTTGAACACATCTAGATGAAAATATCAGGAAATGAAAGCTTAAATTCTGGTCTAGCTTTATGTCTTCAAACCTAAATGACAAGTATAGCAAATATTAAATTAACAAAAAAGAAAGAAAGAGATAGTGCTATGGGTGAAAAAAATATTTACAAAGAAGATTATGATGTTTGAAAATAAAAAGCTGTTAATTTTTTTTTTTTTTAATTAAAATGCCCTTTCAATATTAGCAAAGTTTATGTTTTATTTAATATCATTTAAAATGTATTTGATTAAAAGATAATTAGTTGGCTATTGATCACAGTATGGATTAGTTTTTTTCTTGTATTTTTTTTAACGAAATAGTCATGTTTCTATTCAGTTTCGTATTTATTTATTTATTAAAAAAGAAAAAAAGAACAAGATGCAATTTATTGCATTGTATCCATTATTTAACCGAGATTTTTTAGATAAGATTACTTTTAAACTCTATTTTCTCACTTTACTTTACTTCTACACTGCACTTATGGATGAATTTCATTCTTTCTGGTGACTTTTTGGTGTATTGCAAAACAAACAAACAAAAAAATAAAAAAAATGAAAAGATCCTTGGGTACATTTAAAAAACAAATTCCTTAAAAGGAAAATATTATTTATTATTTATAGAGTAACACTGCTGTTGTATAAATAGAGACATCATCCTAGCACTCAGAAATATGATGTATTTTATTTTTTAATAGCGCAAGTTAATGCATTTCCATCTTGCGCTCGAGACTCTTATTGTAGAAAAACCACTTCCTGTAACCGGAAGTTTACTTCACGAGCCTTTTAGTCAAGAGAATAGATTTTTTGTTTGTTTGTTTTACTTATTAAACTTCATCTAACACGTATAGTTTGCAGTTTAGCCAGTTTGGTAATTTTTTAAAATTAATATATATTCAAAAACAATAATTTGGACAACGCGCAGGTTTCAGTAACTATCTAGATCTAGCCCAGGGTAACTGAAGGGGGTTCAGGGTGAGGAAGAGGAGGATGTCTGGAGGAACTCGACTAGAGAACGTGAACCCTTTAATTTATCAGAGATCCGGAGAAAGACTCCTGACTGCGAGTGAAGAAGACGAAGATGTGACTGATCCCATTGATGACCGAGAAATCTTCGATATCCTTGCTGAATTCCGAAATATGTTATGTAGTGTGTTAATACTAATAACACCTGTGCTCTGTGTATATGTGCACTATTATGTGCACATGTTACACACTATTACTCTGTGTATAGGTGCACTATTATAATGCATTATTTCTATAACAGTTTATTTTTTTTACTCGGAACATATTCTATTAACACTGATAGCAAAGACGGTTAGCAAAGGGTTGTATCCCAAATCACTCACACACACACATTAGGTGCACTATAGGAGTATAACAGATTCTAGACTATGTAGTGCACTTGTGTCTAATATTAGAGTGATTTGAGATACAGCCCGGTGTACATCCACAGCGCTAGCAGGTGAACATGGGCTCAGGAATTGAATTCTTTATATGCTAATGCTTCACCTCATAAAGGCAAAGTGTGCACTATAGTTAAAAAGTGAAAACTGTTAAACTATAACAAAACATATCAGTTATTCGACGTGTAGTTTCTCTATAACACGAAAAGGAAATAAATAGACAGGATGAAACAAACAAAAATGAATAAGCAAACTTGGAACAGTAACGTGGAAATAAATTCATGTTTTATATCATTCTACATCTTTATATCATTACTGTGCCGTTTAATTGCTTGTCTACACTATATTGCCAAAAGTTTTGGGACACCCCTCCAAATCATTGAATTCAGATGTTGTTTTTCAGGGGTTGGGCTCGGCCCATTAGTTCCAGTAAAAGGAACTCTTAATGCTTCAGCTTACCAAGACATTTTGGACAATTTCATGCTCCCAACTTTGTGGGAACAGTTTGGGAATGACCCCTTCCTGTTCCAACATGACTGCGCACCAGTGCACAAAGGAAGGTCCACAAAGACATGGATGAGTGAGTTTGGTGTGGAGGAACTTGACTCACCTGCACAGAGTCCTGACCTCAACCTGATGGAACACCTTTGGGATGAATTAGAGTGGAGACTGCGAGCCAAGCCTTCTCGTCCAACATCAGTGCCTCATCACAAATGCGCTTCTAGAGGAATGGTCAAAAATTCCCATAAACACACTTCTAAACCTTGTGGAAAACCTTCCCAGAAGAGTTGAAGCAGTTATAGCTGCAAAGGGCGGACCAACTCCATATTACATTCATGTGCATGTAAAGGCAGATGTCCCAGTGTTGGAATGGCCAGTTTATGAATATAGAATGTCAATAATGAGGTTAGGTCTTATAGTTGTAACTCATTATCAGGTCACGTATATTAAGCCTTAACTTAGTGCTTACATCACATTAGGTCCATCAATGATCCTGAGCACCCTCTGTCTCTCGAAGAGTTAAATGTTGTGGAACAAGTGCGTGTGAAAGTGAGTTTATTTGGATCATTATCTTGTTACATTTCTGCTGACATACGTTATTCTGTTGGAGGAAATGCAAAAATGAAAGGGTCAAGTGATCAGAAAACTCTATCCTTTTTTAAACTGACTTTTAATTTCAGGTGAATGACGAGGAGAGCACAGTCTCCGTGGAGTTCACACCAACCATCCCTCACTGTAGCATGGCTACTCTCATAGGGCTGTCTATCAAAGTCAAGCTACTGCGCTCACTGCCTGACAGGTTTAAGGTATATCTATAATATGAATAAGCTATTTTTCAAACATCTAACATTTTGTTATTGATATTTCTAGTGGTATTTATGTGTTGTACCTGTGCCTGTAGATTGATGTCCACATTACACCAGGAACACACGCTTCAGAAGAAGCAGGTAAGTCAGCACTGCCTCAGTGTAACACAGTGCAGACTTTCCTTGTTATGTGCTCAGTGTTTGTGTGATGAGCCGCCAGTATCCAGGTGCTGATAATCATGCACAATGCAAAATTCTGTCACTAACCCCGCATTACCTTCAAAAACAAAGAATAAGATTTCTGTTCATATTCCTAATAAATAATATTGATGATGAAAAGAAATTGCAGTGGAACCTCAGCATACGAATGACCTCCCTTACAAATTTTCGCCTTAAGAATTGAAATTTTGCAAGAAATTTACATCAGCACACAAAGCGTTTTCAGCATATGAACTGTACCAAACGCTGGCTAAGTTGTGTGTATGTCCAGGAGACATTTAAAACTTGTTTGTGTCAGAGGAAAGCCAAGTGAAGCCAACTGAAGTGAGTTTACACATTTTACGATTTTTTTTTCAGTCAGTGAAAGCTGTTTCGAAAGAGTTTAACCCACGATACCTTGACATATCTTCAAAAACTATTGACAGATTGGTGGCGTGGGTGGTCTGTGCTAAAAGACTGGAGGCACAACATACATATGCCGAGGTTCCACTGTATTGATATTATATATATACACACACACTACCAGTCAAAAGTTTGGACACACCTTCTAATTCCATGGTCTTTCCTGATGTTTATTTCTTTCTACATTGTAAAACAATGCTGAAGGCGGCCGAAATACGCAATAATCTCGTTTGAACAGTTGATATTGAGATATGTCTGCTACTGATGCTCTGTAAAGCCTTCATAACGGGTCTAATCTGAGGTGCTGTTAATTGGTGATTTCTGAGGCTGGTAACTCTAAATGAACTTCCCCTCTGCAGCAGAGGTAAGTTTTGGTCTTGCTTTACTGGGATGGTCTCCATGTGAGCCAGTTTCATCATGGTGCAAATGCACTTGACAATACTGTTCTTGCAAGAACTATTCCATAACACCTGACCTTTGTTCCTTAAAATAACAACTGACTGTTTTTTGTTGTCATTACATATGGATTACTTAAGTCCATGTGTGGTATTTCATAGTTTTGAAATCTCCAGTATTCTTCTAGAATGTAGAAAATTAATCCCTAAACAAAAAACATTGAATTAAAAGGTGTGTCCAAACTTTTGACTGGTAGTGTATGTGTGTATATGTATGTATGTATATATATATATTACATATATATTACACACACTACTCACAAAAAGTTAAGGATATTCGGCTTTCGGGTGAAATTTTAGGATGCACCTGAAATGCACTATAACCTTTACAGGTGAACTTAATTTGACCTTCTCTACACTTTTGAATGCACATGTCCAACTGTTCAGTGTTTCAGTACTTTTTGCATAACTTGCTGTTCTCTAACAAGGTGCTTAACAGCAAAATTCATAACTGGTGTTTGATCCATGAATCGACCAATAAATTTTCTGGTTCAGTTAGAATTGGTATTTAAACTGTCCCCTTCATCATGCTGTTCACATTTTGACATCATGAGACCAAGACCACACCTACAGTAACAATTGATCAACAGTACCTCGCCATTGCGAAGCTTCAAACAGGATGTTCTCAGAGGGAAGTGGCCACTGAGCTTAGAGTGTCACAGAGTGTCATCAGCAGGTTGCGACAGAGATACAGAGAGACTGGAAGAGTCACAGAAAGGCATAGAAGTGGATGTCCTTTGGCCACATCCCACGTTTATGACTGCTTCATTGTGAACAGTGCCCTGCGGAACCGGATGATGAATGCCATTCAACTCCAGGCACATTTAAGGGAGGTGAGAGGCACCCAAGTGTCACGTCAGACCATTCAAAACCGTTTACATCAGCGACCTGCAAGGGTACCTGACCACACCACTAGGCACAGGCGTTGGGCCAGGGAGCATTTATGCTGGACGAGGGACCAGTGGGCCTCAGTGCTGTTTTCTGATGAAAGTCGATTCACGTTGAGAAGAAATGATGGCCGCCAACGATGTTGGAGACATCAGGGAGAGCGCTATGCATCAGCCACCGTTGTGGTGGTGTTACAGTCTGGGCAGGTGTGTCTACTCAATACAGAACTGCCCTACATCTTGTGAATGGTACAGTGACAAGCCAATACTACCTGAATAACATCATTAATCCAGTCATTGTGCCCCTGCATGAACAACACAGGCCTAATTTCATCTTCATGGACGACAATGCTCCAGCTCATCGAGGTCGCATCATTAGGGAACGGCTGCTGGAGGCTGGGGTACCTCAAATGGAGTGGCCTGCACTTTCTCCAGACCTGAATCCCATAGAAAACCTATGGGATCAGCTGAGTCGCCGTGTAGAGGGTCGTAACCCTGCACCCCACAACCTCAATGACCTGAGGGCCGCCCTTCAAGAATTGTGGAATGCCATGCCTCAGCAGACAATAAGTCGACTCGTGAACAGCATGAGACGTCGTTGTCAAGCTGTAATTGATGATCAAGGGCACATGACGAATTATTGAGACATTGACATTTTTTGTTGTGGTATACCCACCACTGTTGTTGGCTTTTGTTTCAATAAATTGTTTCACCATTGCATGCTTCTACTTAAATGCCCTACTTTCATGATATAATATCACTGTAGTGTGAACTTTTTACATTTTCCATAAATTTCACCCAAAAGCCAAATATCCTTAACTTTTTGTGAGTAGTGTTTTTTATCATATTATATGAAAATCTATTATCTAATTTATATTATAATCTATTTTATAATAATTATTACAGATTTATCCAGCATGATATATAGTTACACGTCTACTCGGCTTTCTCTCCCCATTTCCTCTCAGTTAATAAACAGCTAGCAGATAAGGAGAGAGTGGCTGCAGCTTTGGAGAATGCTCATCTGCTGGAAGTCGTCAACCAGTGCCTTTCCACAAGACCTGTGTGACCCATTCAGTGTTTGTTTATTATTCTGTGGATGAGACTCACACAATTCTCTCAACCTACACACACAATAAGTGAAACATGCTCTGTGACATTTTTTTGTGATACGCTTATGTTAATTATGAGTTTTTACTGAGCACAGTTGAAATATAAAGGAAATTGAAAAAAAAAAACATTCTTGAGTGACTGCCATGTTTCATATGTTTATAATTAAACAATTGCAAACAACGTATTGAAGGATAAATTGTAATAACAAATGATCTGAAATTCATTCAGAAGTTTTCTTAATAAAATGTTTTGTTTTTTAATATTAGACAGTTTTCAGACTCTGGAAAAAAAAAAACAAGCAAATGGAATATTTTATGGAAAATGTCATTTTATTGTCTCCTGATGCACCTAGAAGAAGAAATGCCCAAACACAGGCTGAGCTGATCTTTGCCTGCTGGTAGATGGGAAATGATTATGAATTACTAAAGCAATATCTTAAACAACTTGTGTTTAAGAAAACAACACACTAGTGAAGCTAATGGAAAATCTCAAAAATGTTTTGACTTCGAAAATAATATGCAAGCTGGCAAAGATGGGCTTAGTAGCTTAACAAAACTTTTTTTATCAGTTGGTAGCATCTGGAATCCTCAGCAGTGTTGATAGATGTACAGATGATATATACATATACATTTTACATATTTGGAAAAGGTGGTATGAAGATACACTATACACTATAGGTTTGTGGATACAAGACCACATATTCGTATCCTTCTCCACTCTCTGGGAAGGATTTCCACCAGATTGTGGAGTGTGGCTGTGGTGATTTGGTCATGTCAGGTGAGGAGACCTGGGATGCAGTCGGTGTTCCAGTTCATTCCAAAGGAGTTCAGTGTAGCTCTGTGCAGGACACTCAGGTTTTTCCAATCTGACCATGGCTAACCCTGTCTTCATGGAGTTAAGGCAAGTGTGCACAGGAGCATTGTCATGCTGGAACAAGTTTGAGCCTCTTCAATGCTACATCATTAAGCAAGACTTTCTGTACTGTGCTTACAACTTTGTGGCACCAGTTTTAGGAAGAACCACATACTTTTGGCCATACAGTGTATTTTGTATCGGCTGTTATAAGCACAGGTAGGCTTGATTGTGCCAAATTCACAATTAGAAAGTAGTTTATATATATATATATATATAATCAATCTGGCGTTTTAAAATAAAGATCTGAATAAAATGTTTCTGTTAACGTATTACTTGTATGGCTTTTATATCTTCTTAAAACATGGAGAACATGGATGAGTAAATAAACACCATCAGTACCAGTGAAGGAAGATTTTGTCCCTGCTACGTTTCATGTTTTTTTTTTTACTTCCAGCATTACCTAATCTAATTTATCAGCTGATTTTCAGGATTTCTTTAAGTGGAACAGGTGTGTTTGGGAGTTAAATCTTGCAAGATACATAAACACACACACACACACACACATGCTTTCCCTTATTATATCTCATTCCCACACTGCCCCCTAGTGGGGCATCTAAACAAGGCGGTCAGAATGATGCTGTATTTGAGTATTTGAGACTTTTGATGAAAGACAAAACATTTTTAGCCCCAAACTCAGATTGTCTCACTAAAATAAGTTAATTAAGAATATTACAAATATTAAAAATATCTCGAATTTAGTAATCTCGAATGTTTGCGAGAAATATTTCTTCAATAAGCAAGCGCCGGGCAGCAGAGTGGCGCAGCGGAAGCGTGCTGGGCCCATAACCCAGAGGTCGATGGATCGAAACCATCCTCTGCTAAAGCATCTCTTTTCATCTACACGCGCATAAAACAAGTAATTAGACAGTATAATTTTGGAAAATATTCCAGTTCTATTTGTTTCTTTTGCATACATGTTGTTGCAGTTCTTTTTTTTTCCCCCTCATACAACCTCTTATAACAAATATTGCTTGGTTAATATATTCATCTGTGAACATTTCATTTGAACTCAAAATATTGCTTTAATAAAGTAAATATAGTAATTGTATTATTTTAATGAAAGACGACCGTGTCTTATTCTACTTGACTGTATTTTTATTACCCTCCTGCCTTCGCATATCAACGTGACCTACTTGTTCACCCACTGCCCCCTAGAGTCCATATGGAGGAACTGCATGACATCTATAAGACTCATTATTAATCTATATTTAAAGAGCTTGAATATTACATCCCCTTTCTTTGAAAAACTATTAAAGACATATTATGGCAAAGAATACAACATTGCAACTCAGCACTTATATTAGTTATAACATACCAATGCAACAATCAGTATACTAAACTAAACAAGATATAACTAGATCAATAGTTGCGTCGACAGGCTATGCTTTATCTGTGAGCCAGACCTTCTCGTCCAGTAGTGCCTGACCTCACAAATGCTCTTCTAGAGGAATGGTGAAATATCCCCATAAACACACTCCTAAACCTTGTGGAAAGCCTTCCAAGAAGAGTCGAAGCTGTTATAGCTGCAAAGGCTGGGCCAGCTCCATATTACATTCACGTGCATGTAAAGGGAGACGTCCCACTTTTGGCCTGGCTCACAGTCTCTGCTGTAATTCATTGCAAAAGGTGTTCTACAGGGTTGAGGTCAGGACTCTGTGAAGTTCCTCCACACCAAACTCACTCATCCATGTCTTTATGGACCTTGCTTTGTGCACTGGTGTGCAGTCATGTTGGAACAGGGAGGGGTCATCCCCAAACTGTTCCCACAAAGTTGGGAGTATGAAATTGTCCAAAATGTCTTGGTATGCTGAGGCATTAAGAGTTCCTTTTACTGGAACTAAGGGGCCAAGCCCAACACCTGAACTCAATGATTTGGAGGGGTGTCCCAAAACCTTTGGGAAAATATTGTATATCCCTGCCTTTCTCTCCGACCCATAAGAGCAAGTAGCTGCATTTCTCTGCCTCTTCTATGCGTCGAAACGGCCCCGAAAACATCAATTCAACGTGCTGCTCAAACTTTCTCCATGTGTCGGGAAGATTCTGTGATTCCCAGTCCATTCGCGTTGCAGGCACTCCGGCAGCATCCATATTTGCGTTTCACTATTATTTTAATGAAAGACGACCATGTCTTATTCTGCTTGACCGCAAACAACTCTTCTTTTTATTACCCTTCTGCCTTCACATATTAACGTGACCTACGTGTTCACCCACTGCCCCCTAGAGTCGATATGCAGGAACTGCATAACATATATAACACTCATTATTAATCTACATTCAAAGAGCTTGAATATTACAATTATAGGTTATACACTATATTACCAAAAGTATTCGCTCACCTGCCTTGACTCGCATATGAACTTAAGTGACATCCCATTCCTAATCCATAGGGTTCAATATGACGTCGGTCCACCCTTTGCAGCTATAACAGCTTCAACTCTTCTGGGAAGGCTGTCCACAAGGTTTAGGAGTGTGTTTATGGGAATTTTTGACCATTCTTCCAGAAGCGCATTTGTGAGGTCACACACTGATGTTGGACGAGAAGGCCTGGCTCTCAGTCTCCGCTCTAATTCATCCCAAAGGTGTTCTATCGGGTTGAGGTCAGGACTCTGTGCAGGCCAGTCAAGTTCATCCACACCAGACTCTGTCATCCATGTCTTTATGGACCTTGCTTTGTGCACTGGTGCACAGTCATGTTGGAAGAGGAAGGGGCCAGCTCCAAACTGTTCCCACAAAGTTGGGAGCATGGAATTGTCCAAAATGTCTTGGTATGCTGAAGCATTCAGAGTTCCTTTCACTGGAACTAAGGGGCCAATCCCAACTCCTGAAAAACAACCCCACACCATAATCCCCCCTCCACCAAACTTTACACTTGGCACAATGCAGTCAGACAAGTACCGTTCTCCTGACAACCGCCAAACCCAGACTCGTCCATCAGATTGCCAGATGGAGAAGCGCGATTCGTCACTCCAGAGAACGCGTCTCCACTGCTCTAGAGTCCAGTGGCGGCGTGCTTTACACCACTGCATCCGACGCTTTGCATTGCACTTGGTGATGCTTGGATGCTTGGCTTGGATGCAGCTGCTCAGCCATGGAAACCCATTCCATGAAGCTCTCTGCGCACTGTTCTTGAGCTAATCTGAAGGCCACATGAAGTTTGGAGGTCTGTAGCGATTGACTCTGCAGAAAGTTGGTGACCTCTTCGCACTATGCGCCTCAGCATCCGCTGACCCCGCTCCGTCAGTTTACGTGGCCTACCACTTTGTGGCTGAGTTGCTGTCGTTCCCAAACACTTCCACGTTCTTATAATACAGCTGACAGTTGACTGTGGAATATTTAGGAGCGAGGAAATTTCACGACTGGATTTGTTGCACAGGTGGCATCCTATCACAGTTCCAAGCTGGAATTCACAGAGCTCCTGAGAGCGACCCATTCTTTCACAAATGTTTGTAAAAACAGTCTGCATGCCTAGGTGCTTGATTTTATACACCTGTGGCCATCAAAGTGATTGGAACACCTGATTCTGATTATTTGGATGGGTGAGCGAATACTTTTGGCAATATAGTGTATATAATGTTTTCCCCCTGAACTTATTTGTTCCCTGCGAAATCACTGGTTGTACCTGCGTCTGTACCCGTGGATTAAGTCAGGAAGACTAAGTTTCTTTATTAGTGACACGGATCATTTGTCCTTCATGAACTGTTCTGCATTACCAAGAAAGCAGCATGTACCCAAATGAAACACTATTAATATCAAATGTTTCTAAGACACAACTTCAATCTCTTCACATCAGACTGCCTGCATGAATTTGTTCAAAAAAATTGTTACACACTGCATGACCTCACAGTAGGAAGAACAAGAATCCGTGGCTATCAAATCCAATAGAAATATATATATATATATATATATATATATATATATTGTAAGAATTAGCAATCAACTGCAATAGTGTAACCTATGTTAAAGGCTAAGGCTAAAAAATGTTTTTAAAATCCTCCTTAGTAGAGAGGTCCCTCTTATAGATAATGAAGTCATTAATTAGCCGCATTAATGTAGCTGTAGAGCAAAATCAGAGGCTGCAGCTTGTAATTTCAATCAGCAGCCACATGGTGGCACTCATTCTCAAAGCTCTGATTTTTTACGTTAATTACCTCTTTAAAGCTCTGTGCTATGAAAAATATTGCGATTAATAACCTGCTGCGCAGGGCTGTGTTTTGTCAAATTGTTTGCTTTTTTTAACCACCAGCCTGATTATGTCCATGCTTTTGTTCGAAACAATAACCAGCAGGGCTAAATTAGTCCTACGCACACCGCTCTACTTGCTTTGCAACTGAAGGTGCAGAACAGAGAGATCCAAAGCCAGCAGTGAGTCACATCAACTAGAAAAGCTGGTTGCCAAGCAGTCCAAGGCATATATAAACATCTCCACCACCTCCACACTCACTTGTGTGTATATCTGTCATGGAGAGACACTGAGAGTAAACATATTATAAACAGCAGCACGAGCAATTCAGCACATACAGAGCTTACTGTTCCTCCTGGAAGAAACACAATACACTTCCCGTATTTGCAGCAGAAAAACAGGACGCAGGCACCTGCTCAGTAATAAAACAGGATTAACAATAAAACTACGTAGCAGGATGTGGGTGAGAAAGATCGAAAAATCAGTAATGAAATATTAGAGGTCCTGAAAAATCAATGGCCAATATTGTGTTCAGCTGTTAACATTTGTGTCCTGAGCCTTAACTTTGCATCTAACTGTAATATATTAAAAAACAAAAAAAAGAGGAAAGAACAAAAACATCCTGTTACAAGAAACAAGCACTAATCCAGAGTTTAAAATACATGTTATTCCCTGAAATGGTACTCAGATAGTTCCATCCTTGTACCTGCAGATGCAACATTAAAGTGCAGAACAACAAATGTACCTGTACCTTTTTTATTAATTGTGTACTCATTAATATGGACGGCAATAAATTTAAAACAAAGCAACACTTATCAAAAATAATGTTACTCCCCAAGTGACCTCACACTTATATTCGAACATCATCATCAAATTCATTTAATTCCCAAAACTGTTGTGAACGTCAACTCCAGTTTGCGTGAGGCTACTGTTTGTATTAGTCAAAATATTTAGAGTGCAAGACCTGATACAGCTGCTGTAGACTTCTTGTTCCTAGTAACAAAAGTATTTGTATATAAACAGCACAATTAATCTACGTCTTTTTGTACGTAAATCTATAACAAATGCAAACACTGAAAATTGAGATGTAAACTAGAAGCCAATCCTCTGCCTTACTGCTGCTACACTGTTATCCTGGTAAATCTCCATTTCAGATCAGAGCAAGTCAGAGGTCAGAGCATGAACTGTTATATATTTCATAAATTATACTAATTAATACTGCATGATTCTAACTCTCATACATTGACAGTCAAGTAGCAGTATGAAACAACTGAGTTTACGTTCCTGCTGGAAGTGTTATTATAAAACACTTGTGTTAAGAAGGTGTTGTGTTTGTGGAAAGATACTGGAAAGTAACTGAGAACTGAGGAAAAAAGGGTAATAAAAAACATGATCAGTAGCACTTAAGATGAATGAACAGTGAATTCACTTTGGAGATTTAATTCCAATCTCCACCATAGGTGCTCAGAGTTTACAAGGAGGTTGTCTCTGTGCTTCAAGGGATTCCTCCAGATACTCCAGTTTTCTACACCAGTCCAAACACATGTGCTGTAGGCTGATTGGCATCTATAAATTGTCCCTAGACTCTGAATGGGTGTGTGAGTGTATATGTCTTGCAATAGGTGGCTAGCCTGCCTTGTGCCTTGAATCCATTAGGATAGGCTCCAGGCTCCCTACAACTCTGTGTAGAAGAAGCAGTACAGAAAATGTATGTATGTATAAGTGTGTGTATGTATGTATATTGATGGATGGATGGATGAAAACTAGTCCTGTCTGCGTAGGCTGATTGCAGCTTACAAGGTAAACACCAGATGGCGAAATTGGATCATTTTCTCCCTTTACCTGCTGACGTTATAAAGTCATCTTCATTCTAAAGCTGAATGAATGAATCATCCTGCGTCTAACAGCTGCTGCGCCTAACAACTGCTGAACAGCTGGATTTTAAAAGTAAGATGACCACAGCTCGCGCTGTCACATCTTATTAAATCTTATTACATCATTTAAAGGACCTAAACTGGTATATCTACCTATATGTTTAACATCATTGCCAGCTTGGACCTTCATATCGATATTTAAACAAGCTTTTCTTTAAATGTCTTTGAATCTTTTAATTGATCTGTTATACTGACTGACTGAAATGCCTTTTTTTTTTAAATCTAACCTAGTAATATCGACAAACTAATGTTGGAAATATGACTTTACCAAGACTAAACCCCCCCAAATGACCTCCAACACATGGGTTACATTCCAAAGCACAAATCGGAAAAATAAATATAAATAAATATAATGTGCCAGATCAGTAGGCCTTATGTTAACATAACTGCATCACCCTGACTACTATTCTGAGATACTATTATGAAATAAGTTGAAATCATGGTTATAGCTTACTCCACTTATGGCTGATACAACTCAGATCACATCCGAAACCTTTTATAAATAGACATGGATCATAGTTTTCCAAGGTTATTTTAGCACAGTACACTATTTAGTATAACAGTAAGCGTTTCTGAATGCTGCCCCCGTCTGCGTAACCAGAAGCGTTATCAGTGCAGCAGCAGCAGCCGGAGGAGGAGGAGGGAAATCCCGTCTGATGGACCCCGAGTCTGAATCACGTCTACATGTTATGGAAGGCCAAATCATCCAAAAGAGCAGGAAAAATCTTTGCCATGTGTAAAGAAAAAAAAATGCAATAAATTTAAATGTTGTCGTCGTTGTTGTTCTTTTGGCTGTTCCCTGTTCGAGGTCATCACAGCAGAAAAAAAATTTCCAAATATTTTGATCTGGCACAGGTTTTACACCGGATGCCCTTCCTGATACAACCATCATATTTTATACCGGCTTGGGACCTACACTGAAAGTTTTACATAAAATAAAATAAAATATGTGTAAATATTCTTAATTAGCACTGAACACACAACACATTGGCACTAAGATACATTTTTATATGACAATATTCAGATTCAGATTCAGCTCTATTGTCATTATATAGTACACTACAGGGACAATGAAATACAGTTAGAATATCACCAGATGTGCAAATAGCATTAAATATAAATATGACAATGAAAGATTATAGAACAGTAGCAGTGGTAAATAGTTGAGCTATAGTTGAGCCTTAATAGTTGAGCTGTGCAAATGTGTATTATAAGTATGGCAGAGAGTATGTGATGGATGACATGGGGATGGATTAGCCATTAGCTCAGTGTTCAGAAGCTGACACTGCTGAGATGTTGACCTACAGTATATACAGAAGGGCCCAAAAGTCTGAGACTACACTGAAAATATTTATTAATTTTTTTTATTTAAAACTGGACATAAAATTTTAGAGTTTTGAAAAATATATAACACGAAAAGGAAAAATAACTAACCATTTGGCCTTACAAGAAAAAAAGATGTAACATGTTTTGACACTTCTGGCCTTCCACAGTAAGATGAGCATCGCCCACTCTACAGCCCCCGCATGGAGTGATGGTGATTCTCCGCAAAATGCCCCGCCCCGCATTTGACATCACTGACTCTACTCTGCCATAAATAAAGGGGGACCCGTCTCATCTCTCATCATAAAACCGAGATCGCACTTGGGAAGAACTACAGAAGGACCTATAAACCAGAGCAACTAAAGGGAATTTTATTTCCTTCAGATCTGTTGGAGTTCTACACTTGGTGGGAAGGCACTGGACATACTCACATGTATGTATTACATTGATTTATTATATTATTAATGATTTTTTTTAATTGATGTTTTAAAAAGCATGTCATTTAGTAGATAATAATAATAATAATAATAATAATAACATAATACAACCCTTTGATTACATTTAGTTTATTATAGAGACTAATTTCGTATCGTTTTACATTTGAATCTTTCAGATCATAGTCTACTTTCTTATCAAGTGAGGTATTAAGAAGTCGCTTGACCTTAACCCAGCCAATTGTGAAGCCATGACTTTAAACAAAGGCGATAAGTTGCGGAACATGGACAAAAGGAGAGGGAGCACGCCGTTTCCCATGCACCTTCAGACCCTGCATCGGAGAAGCATGCCGGTGGACGACCGCGAGCTGCGCTCCTCAATGCCCCCGGTGCTGGCGGGCGAGCTGACCAACCTCACGCGCTGCACGTCCTACAGTCCCGGTGAGCAGCACCGCGACAGCTGCGTGTCCGATTCCTCCGACTCGGTCATCTCCTCCGGTAGTGACTCCGAGGGACAGATCTACAAGGTCGTACTTTTGGGAGAGCACGGCGTGGGGAAGTCCACACTTGCGCGGATATTCGGCGGAGTGGAGGACACGCATGACTACGAGGACGCAGGTAAAGACTGTGCATATGCGTACGTTATTATATCATAGTGATAAGGGTGTATCCCAAGGACAGCCGGAGCCATTAGGATCACCCCATCAGACTGTGTGTGTGTGTGTGTGTTTGAGTGTGTTAAGAGCAGTGGAATTTGTTATGGAATGGAACAAGACTTATTGATTGCTGCTATTTCCATCCAGTTAGCATTGCCTCCATTACCCACAAAGAGATCAGCTGCTGTCAATCATTGCATACATTAATATAATGGCTCTAAATGGCAGTGCTAGCCTGCAGTGGGACTGATATTGAAAAGTGATACTGCAATACACTGAGCTGATCATATATTTTCTTCCATTCTTCTAGGAAATACATATGACAGATCTATTGTTGTGGATGGAGAGGAAGCAAATATCTTATTATACGACATCTGGGAACAGGTGAGTTAGTCACAGTCACACAAAAAAGGTTTTTAAACACATGCTGTTGCTATAAACACACTGCACACACCAGCAATGCAATGACCAGATACAAATTGTGTGATCTCCTAGGACAACAGTCAATGGCTGAAGGATCAGTGTATGTGTATGGGTGATGCCTACATCATTGTCTATTCTGTGACGGACAAGTCAAGTTTTGAGAAGGCATCAGAACTCCGCATACAGCTCCGCCGGGCACGACAGTCAGAAAACATCCCAATCATCCTGGTGGGAAACAAGACTGACCTTGTACGCTCCAGAGAAGTGTCAGTAGATGGTAGGTACCTTTTTTCTGCTCTAGGATCATTACTGTGCAAACCCTACTTTCTTTCCTTGCTCACTCATTCCCCCTGCTAGCTGACTATCACTGCTGGAGTTTCATATCCATTTACTCACTGACTGATGCACGGAAGACTAATCAATCTAATAGAAAACCCTACCTTTACCCAACTACTAAACAATGAAATAATTGAAGTGCAGAATTAACAGAGAAAGAAACTGATTAAAAGAGCTCTGTTTTTAGACTTTTGTAATTTACCCTAATGACTGTAAATATCATAAACATGTTAAGTCTGCTGCCCCCACCCCCATCTTTGGTCCCTGGTCCTTGCTTCCTTACTCCAAACATTTAAAGCTGCTAATGTAATGTATCCATTCCTTGGTTACTAATGCATGGGACATAAAGTAAACAAGTCACCCCTCCCTACACTGAGTAATAACCAGTTCCTCTAATCTGTATTCCTTTTCCCTCCATTTTTTTTTCAGAGGGCAGTGCATGTGCTGTCGTTTTCGACTGCAAGTTCATTGAGACCTCTGCATCGTTACATCACAATGTCCGCACTCTGTTTGAGGGCATCGTGCGGCAGATCCGCCTGCGCAGGGACAGCAAGGAGGAGAACGCCCGGCGCATGGCTAACTGCAAACGCCGTGAGAGCATCAGTAAGAAGGCCAAGCGTTTTCTGGGTCGCATGGTCGCACGCAAGAACAAGAAAATGGCTTTCAGGCAGAAGTCCAAGTCCTGCCACGACCTTTCAGTGCTCTGAGTGAGATGGACTTGTAGAGCCACTACGACCAGAAGCTGTGTGTGTTTTTGACACTAACTCAAGGACTAGACAACTGTACAGAGATATCTTTACATATTTTATATTGTAAAACAGAAACCAACAATAGTCAATGGTATCGAATTGCATGAGGCTTTTTAAGTTTATATATTTTATTTCATATTTTATGTTCTTTTTTGCCTTAAAGTTGTTGAGTGGTCAAATTCTAGCAGTGCAAGTAGAAAGTCTCAAAGCCATTTGATTGTGGACTAAAAATGTTGGGCTTGCTTTCTCAAGAGAAGAATTTCTGAATGCAGTAGCAATTGTACTGATGTACAGCTCCCAAACGTGGGATACACTTTCTCATGTACATGTCTAAAAGATGAGCACAATTCATTTTCCTCACTGATATGAGATAATGGAATCATATTTACTTGAATCTGAGTGCGCAGGTACGTACTTCAGCACTTCAGAAACACAGGATTGGGGTTTGGAAGGGCCTCTGAACTGAGAAATTTCACACATTTAATCATCAAAATATTATTTAAGTGCAAGGTGTAATTGAATATCGTAGAAGCAATAAATTATGTGTTTTTTCAAAATGTTTGATTTGCACTTCCATTTAATATTATTCAATTGTTAATTTTATTACATGTTTACACTGATTTTATAATAAAGAATTAATTTAATGAACAACATCCTTGTTTTTTTGCTAACACACACACACATACACACACACACACACACACACAATTTCCTCAGGAAGCCCATCTGCATTTAATGTATTCCCTCATCCATATGTAGATGTGGAATTATTCAAAGACTTGTTGACCAGGAGTATCATTAAAGGAAACAAGGCAGTTAAGAGCTTTTGCATGAAATTAAAGAAGTTAAACATTAATTCTCTGAGAGTAGAAACAGTTCCCTCACACTTAAGTTTAACCATTCTGTCTTTGTTGTGGAGCAGAGCAGACACTCACCTACTTTCACAAGGTATGTTTTTCCAAAATTCATGAAATATGAAGAATATATTTGCAACGACAGATGCAGGCCTCATCAGTGCAGCAATTAACATATTTTACAGGCTTATAGGCTTATAGGCTAAGATATCTATGTCTTTTTAATGCCACTCTTAATGCAAACTGACACATAGACTTGCAAATCAGACATAATCTGAAATGACTTCCAAATTTTAAAGCAATTATCTAAACATCTAAACCTTGATTTTTATTATCTGATACAAACATGCTTCCTATGAGCTCTTAGTTTGTAATACTGTATGCATAAAAGTAAACTGCACAGTGTCAGTCCCATGTTGTAAATGTGGCTGGTGATACTTTTAACACTTAAACTGTGGTTCTTTTTTAGGCATGTTAGCCATCTTGTTGTTTTTAAACATTTTCTGATTGATGAATTAAATTAATGAAGAAGATTCACTTTGATAAGTCAAAATTCCCATCACTGATCTCTATACTGTGAAGTGTATAACAGTTTCTGAGGTTTTGATTTTGAAAAGGCACACAGTCTTTGGTAAAATCCTGCAGAATGATGGAATGTGACTATTTTGTGTATCAGACTATAGACCACAGCGTGTTCAATGAATGAGATGTCTTCAGGGATCAAAACACTGAATGTAGGTCTTTTTTTCTTTTCTTTTATAATGTTTTTAGTAGGTTTGTTACATAATGCTTTTTTGAGCAACACTGACATTTTGTGGAAGTAAATGCTCTTTTTTTTGGTTTTAGCTGCTGCTTTGTTTGGCTATTTTATATGGGGAAGCAGCACACCTCAGGATCGGTGTTCCAGAAAACTATGATGGCATTTTCCCTTGGTACCTCACCAAGGTGAGTTCTTCCCAAAAAGGACAAACTGACACTATTTCTCAAAATGAACAGACTACAAATCACAAATCTTTAATATCAGACTTACAATTTCACCAAAACCTCTAACAAAACAAATATTAAAATATTAGAATGTTCCTTATTTAGAATATCTATTAGACGATTTATATAGAATCTAATGGAAGAATCAATAATGCTATTTGCTAATCTTTGATACACCACAAGTAAGTTTCACGCTCTTTCTCTGGTGTGATAAATATATCTGAAAGCGCAGTGGAAGGAATCTCTCTCCTATCACATTTTAGATCTGAATGGATCAGCTCTTAATGGCAGCCCTTGTGTTAGAGGTTGGAGTATGAGGTATTAAAGACTGAAGGTTGAGTGGTGGGGGTTAAGAAACAGGCAGCTTGTGTACTATTCACTTACCTCTTTCACAAAATTCAACGATCCAAGGTGTAATTATGAACAAGCTACATGCGTCACTAAACTTTATATGAGGCTCCAGCACAAAGCCAGAGAGCCAGTCGTGCTGTGTCCAAAATGGCAAGCATTTTAACCAGAGGTCATGGCAATAAAGAGCATTTATGACTCCTCTGGGTTGCCTTCTCCTTCTGACATTGTAAGTGGAGGAAATTGCAAGAGACAATCTTGCCACACTCAGTGTTTAATATCAAGCTCCCAAAATGTTCTCTGAATGTATTGAGGAGTGATTAATTACCATGTTGGTACTGAAAGGACATAATAATGGTTATTATGTTTATTCAGGCTTTCAGAAAGAAGGCATTAAATAGGTTGGGACTCATACTCTTTGTATGCACCTATCAATAACCCAATGTAAAAGTATTTAAAGTAGTAGTTCTATGAAAATCCAAATTAACACAATTTTCATTTTAACCACAAAGAGTTGATGAGCAAAAATATTTTCCATTTTTTCTTGCTTAAGTCTATCTTGCTTAAGTTCTTTAGTAGTATACTGGAACTACAATGATAATGTAGGTAACAAATAAGAAACACTTATAGCTACTTATCAGGTTTACATCATTACACACTCACATTAAACAATATCAGATTTTTTTGTGGTTTTTGACACTCAAACACTGTTATCAATAAAAATGGACAAATGTATTAACAAAAGATTTCCAAATCTATCACTGTTTAAAATTTGAATTACATTTTTAGTGATTTAGATGATAATGCAGTTCTGATTAATTGATGTTGTTTTCTATATATCTATATTTTTCTGCTTTTCCTAAATAAAACAAATTGTATTGCTATGTTAAACAATGCCTTTTGATGCTACTGTGGCCAATAAGCATTGCTTGCTTGTTAATTATGTTAGCCTCACAGCTATAGTGAAAGTAATGATGCAGTCTATAGACAGTGCACTTGTTTTGGCTGATGGCATCCGTATGTCGTAAGAGGACAGTTACAGAAATTGAATTTTTAGCCAAATTTAGCATGGGAAATATTTTACTAATTACCCAGACAGGCTGATGTAACTCCATGAGTTATAACATTCTATACCATTCAAGTGTTCATGAACTATAAATCACTTGTCTGACATGGGCAGATGATGTTGACTCATTGTGTGCTCTGCTTTGATAGATTCTGCACCCAGTGTGGATGTGCTTTGTTGAACACTAGCATAATCCATACCAGAGTTAACCCAAGTGTAGCATGTGTTTAAGTGTCAGTCATTGAAAGGATTTATCACTGCCAGAGGCAGAAATCCCATTTAGCCGTGTTAGTCTCAGTGAGTTACATGGTATGGGTGGCATATTAAAAATCACCTCCTAATAGACAGGTCTCATGCATGAAGCTGCCTCTCAATGCAAATCATGAAGAAAAACAAATAAAGTGCACTAATATGCACAGACATTGATCAAAATATTGTTGTAAAAATTGCATGTGAACAGGGTGGCTCAATGACAGATTAAGGCTTTGAGTGACAGATCATAAAGTCATGTGTCCAAATCCCAAAACCTTCAAACTACTATGATTAAGTCCCTGAGCAAGAGCCTTAACCTTGAGCTCAGTCGTGTCCTACATCAATTGTAAATCACTTTTTTCAGCCAAATAAGCAAATACACTGGATTATCATTATTTTATGAAGGACATTACCGTGTATTACTGTGAAAATGTTTACTGCAAATCTTATATCTAATTCAGATAACAGATATCAGTTATTTTTTTTGTCTTGTTTCTATAGTTACCTGATCTTCCCTTAACGTACGCTGATCTGATGGTGAGTGGTGATGATGAGGGGATTTTTGGAGTAGAGTCAGGCTTCCTGTATGCCTTAAAACCCCTGGACCGGGAGAAGAAGCCATCATACTCCCTGCAAGTGGGTAACATTAGAGTTAAAATCCAACTGTCATTTCTTACTTGTATGGGTAAAACAGGATGACCTTTTTAATAGACTTATGTGCAAATGGAAGCAAAAAACAAACAAGAAATAGAATTAAAAAAAAAGTACAGAATGACTTATTCAATGAGTCACCATTAACATTAATACAGGCTGTCAGTCCACTTTAAAAGCTTTCTCACAATGGTCATGAATGTAGTCACTATTTACCTTCATCATTCATCATGATTGGAATCATTGAAAAGACTTGCCATGTGACCATTAAATCCACCATCGCTTTTCTCCCAGGTGTCCTTCACGGCATCTATGCACCCACAGAGCTTTAGTGTAGAGGTGTGCGTCATCGACAAGAATGACAACGTGCCAATGTTTCTGCAAGAGAGCATGCGAGGGACTGTTCAACTCGGCCTGCTGAAAGGTGAGAGAGTTCAGCAGCGCTACATAATGAGACCTTCATCATTTTTTTTATTAAGAGTTTGCATAAGCCAGGTTATTTTTTACATAACTACCATTATCCAAATCAACATACAATCCATACGCAGAGATGTTGAAGGAGCTGACAACAAAACAATCACTGCTATTTTTGAGAAGAATCCATGTCTTAAAAATACAGACAGTGAAACATTTGAAGTGGCCACCTCTCCTTTATTGGGATTTACAGGAACAGAGGCCAGAACCGAAGATTCCTTGAGTTGGAGAAAGTGCTAGAGGAATGTTATAAATTGCTGCTTCCACAAAAAGTTTGATCAATAGTCCCAGCCACCACCATGATGTTTTATAATTAATGCCTAAAGGTTCTATTTCTCCAAAACATAAAGAAATATGAAACATGGGCTTTCTTTGTCCTGTGAGCCTTATATCTGACTAAAACCTGCTGCTCTGTGTGGATCTCAGTCCCAATGCATGCCTCTAGTTACAAACAACTGTCATAAAGCAGTCATGCTACAACTGAAACTAATGAAATGAAATGAAATCGTGTGAGCTGAAGAAGAGTAGTTTACAATAATATCAGCCAAACACAAACTACAAGGAGCACAAGTCATCAATGATTAAAAATATAAACATAAAACACAGCAGAAATGAAAACAGTGAGAGACTGCTTAGAATGCACCACAGCTGAAGACCATGACATAATCTTCAAGTATAAAGACAGTAAGACAAACAAGACTAAAAAAATACTTGTTTGGGACATTTCTACAGCGACGTATGTACTGTAATTAATACACAAATGTGTCAGAATGACTCAAAATCAGCAGTGAAAAATGATGCAAACTGGATTTTTTAGGGCAGTGTCAAAGAATAATGACTTAATTTCCTTCAAGGACTTTTACCTTAAATGGAAATGCTTTTCAAGTTCACAAAAGTGTAGCACAAAAATAAATTTCATCCCTTTCATCAGTCTTGCTTTTACATTGTTACCTTCAGATACACCTTCAGAGAGTACAGCAATTTAAAATAAAATTTCATTAAAGATGACAACACTTTCTCACTTTCTAGACTTTCAGTGATGAGAATAGATAGGAGTGTGCATCATCCATCTACACCAAAGTACAGCTCTCTTTTTCACACACACACACACACACACACACACACTTTTGTCAGCAGTTAGTTTTATAATGTTGGAAAATGTTGAGAAGAATTTGGCAATGTTTAAATAAGGGTGTTTGTAATTATGCTGGTCTTTATAGAGTGCTTCGGGGCTTATAGGAAATGTTTAGAATGTAGACATTCTTGGGATGTGTATTGCAAGAGTTGGGTTTATTGAGGTTTAGTGGAGAATGTTGACTTTGTTGAAGTTTATTTGACTATTAGGTTAGGTTTATTAGAGTAACTGCTGGGGTAATGTTAGCACCTGCATCCCACTTGCTTGTGGGTACACATGGCAAAATCTTCCAACAAGGGCATGCAGTGACGAATGACCGTTGTTACATATCAGTCAGTTTGCTATAAACATCTTCTTGTCACATCACTTTCTGTTCTCTACTGGCCATTCATGCACATGCCACACCACTTATAGGTTTTAAAGTTATCCTGTGCAGCTTATGTCTATAGTTAGAGCTGCAGTTTTTCTGATCTCCAAAGCTGTAATAGACTCCTGTTCCTTCTCTCCACCACAATAAGTTTGTCCATTTCATTCACAGGCAGCACATTGAGCCACTTGCTTAGCAACTTAGTTGCTAACGTAGTTTGTTATCTGCAGTGCCCAGGATAGCTAGTGTGTTGTTTTCAGCAGCTTGCCCTGAATCAAAGGATAGTTATGTGTATGTCCTTCTCTTGCATCCAATGGAAGTATCATCACTAACAGAGCATTTCCCATCAACTGCCAACTATGTCCTCAAGCTATCACTGGCACAGTTAAAATAGCAGCAGCTTAGTTGTAATGTGGTTCAACCGTTATGCTGAACATTCTCTTCCACTTGCTGGCTGTCACTGAAATTTTTGTATCTCAGTGCAAGGATTATTTCAGCAGCTATGTGGCAGGTTATCAGCAGCCATCATGCCAAGTGGCAGTAACTCCATTTCTCCTTTGATGCTTTTGGACACCTATATTCTCCTTCCCTGTGAAGAATTATCATTTCAGATAAACAGGTAACTGTTGCACACTTGGCTAGTCTTTAAATGTTTTGCCCATTGGACCAGAGAACAACCAGTAAATGATCAAGATTTCTAGAGCATCTATTACGTGGGTCGAGTATGTTTTCTGGTAGAAGTTGTTGTGTGATCTGCTGATTGGACTTGGTGCACTTCCCAAAACCCAAAGTGCTAGCCTTCTTGCAGGGACTGCTGGATAGTGTCAGGTTCCCACCTTGTCATCTGAAAGTGTATATGGTGGCAGCAGATGGCATCTTCCTGGGAGATCACTGGCATCTCACATTGTTTCTGAAAGAAGCTAGACCTCTTCACCTCTCTCAGGTTAGGAGAACTGCCCTTCTATGGGCACTACTCAGAAGTATGTTGCTCCAGGATGGTCTGTGCTGCAGATACTCTAGGTGAGGTGGTTCTTCATGACTATGTGGCAGGGTTATCCAGGTGTAAGACACTGTCCTGCTATTAAGAGTGAAATAGAAGGCTAATTACATACATTGTAGTTCTATGAACACCAGATAACTGAGTAAGCACTGAGCAAATAGGTTCCAGGAAAAGACGTGACATGGAATGATGGAATTTACAGCAAACACTGTCACATTGCAAATTTATTAAAGGTTTCAGCATGTATATGCACATGCAAGAGGGGTTATCCATGTGCTGACAGTGTCCATAGAATGGCAGGTCCTGATGAATGAGCTGAAAGCTCCTGGGCTTCGCAGTGCCAATTAGCCTTGAATAGTTTTCCCTCATGACCATTAATGCCCTAGTCATTCTATAAAACATTAATTGCTGGATCTGGCACTTGCCCCTAAGTTCAGATAACTTGTTAGTCACAAATGTCTAACAAACATAACAAGAAGACCTCTTAACCAATCAACATCTTTGCAGCAGACGTGGTTCAGTGCTATTCTCAAACTTGCTCTCTGAATCAATGGCTTGTTGCCAGAATTATGGCTCAGCTTAAATCACTGTCTCTCAAAAGGTTTCCACCTTCCATCTAAAAAGAGCACATGATAGAGACTTAAAGCACTTTTGTATGTCACTCTGGATAAGAGCATCTGCCAAATGCCAGAAATGTAAATGGTAGCTCAGTTACGGTGCTGTGTGTGATTGGATGGTTGTGAGCTCAAATTCCAGGACCACCAAGCTGCCACAGCTGGGCCCCTGAGCAAGGCCTTTAACCTTCAATTGCTCTGTTGTGTAAATGATATCAATGTAAATTGCCCTGGTTAAGGGCATTTGCCAAATGCCACAATGGTAAAAAGTAACTCTAGATTTGGCCGTCTCAGGTTCTTCCAGGCTAAATATGACCTACCAGAACTTTTTATTTTCTAGTAATTGTACCACTACATATGGCATATTGAAATAGCGTTACATGCAGAACATTATTCTGCTAGCCTTGGAGCAGTCAGCATCCAGTTAGCAGACCCCTCTGTAAGGGATTTAATTTGCGCTTCATTCAGTGCATCAGCTAGAACAGGATACTGACAACAATTCAGCCCAAGTAAATATACCTTGGGTGCCAAGATCATTCTTTCTGCTACCAAAGAAGCTATATTAAGTACAGTGTGGGTTTTAGAGTCATGATTTGGATTTGTATGGATTCTGCAAATTCACAATATTCTGATATAGCAGTACTCTATGACCTGGGGGAGGCTGCTGGTGATGCCATTTTATTTCCATACAGAGAAGATATCAAGAAGTCAAGAAGCTTTTATTGTCATTTAACCATACATAGCTGATGCAGTAATATATGAAGCTGTTACTAATATATTAAAATATATGAATATGTGACAAAAATATATGAGACTGTTAATAATATACATTAAACAGAAGCACTAAAACACATCAAATGTAACACATAATTTTTCATTTGTACAAAATATGATAGCTAGGTTGTTCAGCTAGCTGGTAAGAATTTACCACATAGTCTGTTTAGCTTAATTAATGTTATGTTTGAAACAAAACTCATTATGTTTTTTCTTTTTAAGTAAGAATACAAATACTTTTTAGTAAAGTAAACAAGTATGCCAACTGAAGTAGTTCTTTCTCATTTCTTTCTCAAAACCCAGGGATCCCGTTCATGCAAGTGGGGGCTTTAGATCGTGACGACCGAAACACACCGCATGCTGATCTGCGTTTTCGCCTCCTAGACCAGATGCCTCGCATCCCGGCCAGTCACATGTTCCACATAGATGCCACTAGTGGGGAGGTGTCTCTCACAGAGGATGGTAATGAGCACAGGGCCAGAATCTGGGATATATCATTTAGGGGCTGTTACATGCTGCATGATTTAAGACAAAATACTATTTGGAGACATATAACTAGTTTCTCTAATTGTTCAAGTGTTTCATTTTGGACCACTGAATGCTATGACATAAGATTTAAATCATTTTTATACATTTATTCATTTCACACATTTTTATTGAATGAATCAAATAATGCCATGTGGCTTCTCATGGCACTTCCTGTGTCTGTCTTTCTATATCCATCTTATTCACCACTGTACAATCACAGACTCACTCATAAATCTGTTCCGACTCTAATCCTGATAGGAGTCAAATGAAGGTTCAAAGAGCACTTTATTCGAGTGAGTCGGTGAGAACCTAAAATTTACAGTTGCTCTTAAATAGCACAACTGACTTTGTGAAGGGCCTATGAAACACAGTTAAACAAATTGTCAATTCAAGAGGCTTTTATTGTCATTTCCATATAGCTGATGCAGCTCCAGACTCTGGTGCTACATGAAGATACAGAACTACATAAGACAACACAGAACAAAAAACTAACAAGTAAAATTAATCTGCTTAAACCTTAATACAATGGAACCTCGGCATATGAATGCCCTCTCTTACAAATTGAGGAATTCAAGAATTGAAATTTTGCAAGAAATTCAGCAAAAGCTGTTTCGAAAGAGTCAACCCATGATTCCAATGTTTCCTTTGGCATTCGTTCAAAACTGTATGATTTGTCGCATGTTTTTTGGTTGACAGATGGGTGGCGTGGGTTCTATTTTTAGACCAAGCTTGGTGGCATAACTTCCTGTGAGGACCCTTGACATGGAATGCTTGGCTTGGGTCAGTTCTTTGTAAGCAGCCATACAGTTTACATACACTTTGTATTGGTAATATTGGTCATATGTTTGGGTGGCTGGAATGGATTGTCTGCATTTACATTATTTCTTATGGGAAAATTCGTTTTGCAATACAATTTTTCACCTTAAGACCTCGCCTCCAGAACAAATGACATTTGTATGATGAAGTTCCACTGTAATAAGTTTATATTTTCAAAATACCTTTATACAAATTCTGACACATACACATTTGTAACCTTTAAGCTTTGAAACCTGTATTATAATGGAGATGCATTCTAAATCCTTTTATATGGCTCATGTATACATGTGTTTTCTTTTTAATTGCAGTATCTATTGTCTTTGTTCATTGTGTTTGGTTGTGTGTGAATTTGGCTGCAGGTGCCTCTGCTCTGGATCCTGAAATGTGTGGCCGCTATAAACTTTCAGTGATGGTACAGGACATGGGTGGGAAGGCCAATGCTTTCTTCTCCACTGGCACTGTGTTGGTGGAGGTGACAGGGAACACATGGGCTTCACCTGACCCAGTTAGATTGCAGGAGAACCTACCAGGCCCGTATCCTATCCCCATATCTCAGGTTAGACACAGCACATATACACAAATAGACAGGCATTGTGTTTTTTGTTTTTTTTAAAAAAATAAGTCACCAGCTGACCTCCTAGAGGATAATAATAAAGTTCGTATTTATTTTACAAACATGATGATTGAACCTTTTTGCCAGTTTATGTATCTAGACTATGTATCTAACTACATTATCCCTATGAGCCTGCATGGTGTACATTTACTCTTTACTCAGTAAGTGGTAGTTACTGGGTGGGTTTCTTTATCTGTGTTGTCTGCTGTTCCATTGGTGATAGCACAATCATGGGTGATTTAATGATGTTGCATCTCTTATGGCATGCACTGGAAATATGTTAAACATTTTACTAATTGTTGTGGAGCAGTTTCATAGCTGTGGGGTGGGAAGGGGTGGCACCTGAGGGGCCTAGGTCCACCCATTCGGAGGCTTTGCCCAGTCATAAAATGCTTTTGTAGCTAAGGGGTATGCTGCATTCCTGTTAACATTATTCACAATGCTTCTCTGAATAGATTTAATAGAAATCAATTGATTTAAACCAATTTAAAAAAGAAATTGCCAAAACAATTAATATGCTTTGTCAGTTTCTTCTGAAACAATGCTTTGTCCTAATTTAGTTTGTTAGATGATCTCTCACAAATTGATATCGTGAACCGACATAGGAAACATTATATTTTAATTAATAGGCCTGTGACAGGCATTTTATTGTGTTTATTTTAAACATATAGATTGCCAGAGTTCTTTAAATGTGGCTGCTGTGTTCTGAACTAATTGAAGTTAATCCACAGTTCACTTACTGAGTCCTATGAATTACAATATTCCAAGCACGAGGTGATAAAAGCATGAATGACTTTTTCCATATCTTGATTACTGAGGAGCGATTTGATCTTTGCAGCTGCTCTAAGCTAATAAAAATTACTTCTGATGACAGAATTAATTGTTGGTCAAATCCGAGGTCTGAGTTCCTAGGTGACTAAATAAACTGACAGTGTATTTGGGAGGGCTGACAAATATTATGTCAAAAAAAATTTTTTGTTGCTATGAAGTTTGTTAGCTCTTGTACTGTTCAAAGCAAGGGGTCATACTCAGCTTAGTTCCATATACTGAAGAAGGGTAGATCTTTTTCTCTGATTTTAGAAATAAGAGGCACGAAATGGAATTAAGAAATGTTCCTAGACCTAATGGTCTTAGATGAAGTTCAAGCTATGTAACCACAAGACTGGTTCATATCAGTGGATCTATACTTTGCTTATTTTCATATCTCCATTGACCTAGAACACAGATGCTTTTTAAAGTTTATGTTCCAATTCAGACGTTTTGTTTCAAAGTCCTACCATCTTGCACCACTGGTATTTTACATATGTATGGAAACAGCCTTGTTAGTCCTGATGGCCACTGTCACATGGATACTGCCACATTGACTGGTTGTACCTTTATCATGCCATTTGAACTCAGAAAAAGCGCTGTAATGCCGAAAAGGCTACACAATTAATCTAAGCAAAGAATGCTAGCCACCTCAATTATTCAGCATGTGGTGGATAATATTATGCTTGCAAAAGCAGATTCAACCACTGTGGTACTAGCGTCAGAATACGACAATGATAACGACAGTTACAAGAGTGGTCCAGTTAGGCTTTCTGGAGCTATGAGATTTTCAGAAGGTGTAATCCTGGACCCCAAATTCCACTGACAGAAATATGTCCTTGTCTCAGCATTCCAAAAAAAGGAGTCCAGTTAAGACTGCTGCCTCAATGGATGCAAACACCTCCCTGAAAGGGTGGGGAGATGTGTGGTTCCAGAGGGATATGGGGTTAAAACACATCAACCAACAAGCATTGAAGGCAGTCTTTGTGGCTCTTAAGTTATTCTTACTAGTTCTGAGACATTGTCACTTGATGGTTTGCTTAGACAGTGTCATCTTGGTCAGTTACAAAAACCATCAGGGCACTCAAGCAGCTTTCTCCACCTTGTATGAAATATTCTCTTAGTCTCAACAGAGCAACTCATCTAGCAGTGAAATAGTGTACAAAATATTGTCAGGGAGTGCAAATGGAGTTCAAATTGCTTACTGTGGTTCTCCCTCACCACCTCACTGCTATTATACACTTTTCCTCCTTCTATTTTTCCATGCTGCACATAATTCAGCAAAGTTCTAGGCTAGAGAGTCCTGATCATGGCACCAAGACCTTGGTGAACTGGCATCATCACATATTAAGTGCATTTCTTCCTCTGCCACTGATTTTTCCCTCACTGTACAATAATTCAGCAACTAGAGAGATGTGGCCCCAAGATGGTTTACAGGAGAATAGTGCTGTTTTTACATTGGTCCAAACACAGTGGAATCTTTATCCTTAGATAAACAGGGAGAATTTACACCCTCAGCCAGGTCAGCTGTGTGTATAGCCAGACTGAATCTGTGGTCTGCAACATATCTGCCCAGGAAACACTTATGAACACATTGGACTATAGCATATGGGCTTTTTGTGTCCTTAAGTGGAAGCTCTTCTGAGAATGGTGTTTACTTCATCTGGACACAGTTCATTGCCCCAAACCTTTATGTATTAACTTACTTAAAAAGGTTCATGCACACTTATGAATTAATTCATGATATTTGACACTATATAATAGTAAACTGATACAGAATATTTTAATATATGTAAACTGACAGAAAACGATTTTACTTCTAGCCTAAGGTTTAAAGAGTGTGTCAGTAAGAGGTTGAATACCATGTCCAGTTCTAGGTTTACTGCCAAATGCAATCAAAGCAGTCTGGCAAAGGCACTGAGAGAGATAGAGAGGCTTAATCTTCTGCATGCAATCATTCAAAGGATCATGGAATATTTTTGTACCTTGTTTGTGCTAGGCTTTGCTCTGGGTTAGAGCACAGTGGGAGAGGATTTCACGTGCCTGTCTTCATGGCTGCTGTAAATATCAGGCAACCCAGATATTTGATATGTACACTTATAACCAGTGCCAGTCTCTTCTATATGCAAACCATGCAAGAATGACATCATAACATTTCTAAACGGTTATTTATTTCATAGACCCTACTATATTTTTCTAAACAGTGTGGAAAACAGGGTTCTCAATAGACCTAATCAATTTGTAATTCAAATCAAAGTATGGATGGGTATGTCAAGTGTAACAGCAATGGGCCAAAACTTATCAGGGGCTGAAATATCAAAATTTGCATCACCTCAAATAAAGCAAATGTTTATACTGATGCACCTTCTCCTTTTTTAAGTGTTGCTAATGTGCAGTGTCTTGCTAACCCTATTTTTCATATAATGTGTTATTTCTGAATGTAACATAAAATTAACAAATTCAGGAGTGAATATATTTGATTAAAGTAAAATTCATAGGATATTGGAGTAAATACTGAAATTTCTTCTGAGCTGAATCACAAATAACAAATAGTTGGAAGCTAAATTTTGCTATTTCAGGCTAAATTTCAGGCTATTGTTCTTTTGATCTTAGCCCCTACACTGAGGGTGTTTGTATAATCGTTTTTGCCAAATTGTGTCTTCTAAGAGGAAAAAGGTGTCTTGTTATAGGAAATTGATATTAACTTTGATTGATGTTAAAAAATTTCTATCAATTTTGAATTTAACCACACTATTGTTGATCATTTCCTATGCCACCTAGTGGACCAGTAGCAGGTTCTTGTGTTCTTATTGCTGCAGCCCGGGTTCGATTCCCGGGCAGGGAGCTAACCCAGCTGCTGAAGAGTTAACTCTCAGAGCTGGTCCCAAGCCTGGATAAAATGGGAGGGTTGCGTCAGAGGTAAAACCTCTGCCAAATCAAAATATGCGGACCAAATGAGCCGCTACGGTGACCCTGAACAGGGAGCAGCCAAAAGAACAACATTGTTGATAATTTCCTATAATAACGTACATATTTTATATTTGACTTGAGTTGGCTTTCCATTATCACATGTTTTATATATAACTAGAATATGCTGTATGTATATCTGATGAAGAATTTAGGCTGTAACTGCAGGGTACTTCAATAATAAATGTAAATTTAGTAAAATCTTAGTACAAGTCTGATCTCTAGAGAAACAGGACATTGGACAGTCCATAAATCCCTCATTAGTTGTGTAAGCTGTGCAAGTGCGTCAGAGGCCGTAGGAAACAAAAGCAGTTCATGTACAATATTGTTGCCAAAAGTGCCAAGAGTGCTTTTTTATGTGATTCCTCACTTCTCTCCTATAAGTAGCAATGCTAAATGTGCATAAGACTGCAACAGTTCTAACCACTGTATTTGTGTCTGTTATCAATCTGTTAATATATTCAAGTATTTTCTTGCTTAGTCTCTGTCTTATTACACTCTTATTCACTCTCTGCCTTAAACTTATTTACATTTTATTAGTCGTGGTCTGATGCCTGTCTCAGCACAAAGATGGCATGAGAGTAAAAGTAACAAAGGACAACTGATTCAGTGATAGAGGAAGAAAGGAGACAGTGGGCTGTAGTCCTCAGCACTATGGATCTTGTCTTTTGTTTCCATTAAATTTTAATTGGTTGGAAAAAGTAAGCAGCACTTTGCAGATCTCTCCGCAGTGGAAAGGATGAGAGAAAGCTCAGCTAGACGTCTTGTTAAATATGGCCAGTAGGGGTTATTGTAAGGGAAATGAGGTTGTGTTCAAAGAAATAGTTGGTTTGTTTACATATAGACCCCCACTACCACCACTACACACACACTATCAGCACCCCACACACACACACACACACACAGACACACACACTCCCTACTACTCTCTTTCTTTTCCCACTTCCTATTTTTATGTGACACACACAACAGAAATATTGTCACATACTAAATTCACTGTTTTTCCAAATATAGCCTTACAAATTCTTTTGATGTACTATGGTGAGAATATTAACACTATCTGAAGCTACAGCTGTAGTTGCATTCATTTAAATGAGTCACATTTTTATATGCAAAGCAATCCAAACACAGTAAGCAGCCGAAATTTAAGGGTCATGCTTAAGGACCCAGCAGTCACTATTTAGCAGCACTAGGTTTGAACTTTTTTTAACACAATTGTATATTGATATGGAACCATATTTGCTGAAATAGTGAAGGACAAATCAAACTCTGCTGTGCTTTGGGCTTATATAACACTGATCAGCTACATATTTGTAAAAGATGGCAAACACTGCCTGCAAGGGCATCTGCTCTGGCTGCACACAGTGTAGATATCTTTATATCAAGGATGCTCATGTGAGTGAGGGTGTGTGGATGCCTATGCATATGAGGATGGAGAATGTCTGTGGATGTATTTGAGTGTGTACGCATGTGAGAGACAGCATGTGTGCATTTCCATGTGAGGTAGTGACAATGAAAACATAATGGTGTGTGCACATAAGAAGGAAAGAGAGTGTGTCTGTGTCTGATATGTCTCTTAAATGAAATCTTTGAACACAGGAATGAAAATCTGTTAAAGATAAAGCATAAAGCACGCTCAAGACTGGTACTCTGTGTGCACTCTCTAGTGTATGTGTGTGCATGTATAGTCTTTGCACTGAAGGGCTTTTTTGTGTGCATTTGAAAGCCTCGTTCTGCCCGCCTTTTTGGGTGCTGAGATGTATATGTGGGTGGTGGGAGTCACTGTTACGACTGGTGATGAGGAAAGACTAGTTCATGTAGTTTCTGTTCATGGCATTATGACAATAGACTTTCTCTCTCTACTTTTTTTATTCTACATTCAAAAGAATAGCTTCAACAGAAATGTCCAACAGATGCCTTTAAATCACATGAATGATTGTTGTCTTTAAAGTATTTAATCCCAATTTTGTCACCTGCCAGTACCAGCCATACCGTTGTTACCAGCTATTGAAGGCTAACATGTGCTTCCTCTGAACACATCTTTTCAAACTACTGCTCATGCGGTGTAAACTCTAAGGAAAGCTCTGTTTGCCATCCCCTGTATACATGAGCTGCTGCATACATGAACATGCACCCTGGCATATGGTGCCACTAAGCTTAGGATTGGAAATAAGGTGAATCACATTTATTTGACTGTATAATATGCCAACCCATTCACCCATCCATCATGTGTACTGTTTATCCTACACAGGGTCATAGAGAACTTGGAGTCTATCACAGGGGACTAAGGGCACAAGGGAGAGGACACAATCTATCACAGGGCACAATCATACACACATAAACCCATTCACACACTACAGGCAATTTAGAGATAACAATTAGTCATTAAGGCATGTCTTTGGATTTGGGGAGGAAACTGGAATACCTGGAGGAAACCACCAAAGCACTGGAAGAACATGCAAACTCCATGCTTGCTTTGACCAGGAATAAAATCCAATAATCTGGAAGGGAAAGACAAACAGCCTAACCACTAATTTACTCTGCCCTATCAATATTTTCATACAATTTAAGCCCATTTCCCCTTCACCTTCAACTTGTTATAGGACTGGCCTAGCTTACATTCTCACAACCCACATTTGCACATTTGAGCATTAACAAAACAACATTTCTGACTTGTTTTGATACTCCTGCAGCATTTTTTAAGGTGGCCCCTTGTTCTTTCCCTGGTCATTCAAATTTCCAGCAGCTTTATCTGGGCATTAAATGTCGCATCACTCCTCTTCATATCAAAACAACTTTTCCAAAGCCTTCCAACAAAGCTTCAACCACTGATAATGAATTACTAAGAGTCATGTTTAAATGCTGGATCCTCCTACATTAAGAGCAGCTAAATTAAGCCCGGCTTTAGAAGTTTATCACCATCAGTGCATCACTGCTCACTCCATACAGCTTGCACTTCAAAGACCTGCATTATCAGACTCCAGCTTGACACAAAAGTTAATCATTTGTATGGACAAATGAAGCCTGGAAACTAAATAGATGACATCACTTTTGTTGTAGAGCACCATTTTTAGAACACAGGGCAGCTTGTTAATCTCTTCCAAGAACAGCTGCCCTGCTGCAACACTCTGCAAATATGTGCAGGGCCGTGTAAAGAGAAACTGGCTGGCATGTACACAGACTGAAAGAGACAGGAGGCTTGGGGAACCATCTCCATAACAAATGGAGAAGGTGCAGGAGCATGGTGGATGTGCACGTGGCAGTTACACTCAGCTCCAAACTCCTCTCCTAATTCGGTGCTTTTTCACACCCCGTCCATCATCGGCTGTCACTCTTTTTTCCCAGAGGAGTGGAAAATCCCTCTGTGGTTAGAGCAGCAGCTTTGTTTTGGCAACTGCTGACCTCGGTACACTCTCCAGTAACAGAGCTCTGCTCTGCCTCCTCACTGCTTTGGGGCTCTGCTAAACGTTCACTTTAACTCAAATATAAACATTATTTCTGTAGCACTGCTGCTTGTGGATGCAGCTTTGTTTGTGGATTTTGTTCTTCTGAGCATGCTAATGCTTTCTGATACTTGTTGCATATGTTTTCACAAGTGTATGCATGTGGTAATGCATCAGATTAACTCCAGGACATTGTCATTCTAAAAGAAAAACTATTTTGTTTGTTATTTAGGATAGTGAACATTTATAAAATGAGCATGCGATGATAAATACAAGATGTAAGTAACCTGATAGATATAAGTATTCTTTATATGTTAGCTACATCACTGTAGCTCCAGTACAAAAATAAAAAAAGCAAACTTGAGACAATAAACATGTCTTGGCTTATTGGCTACGTTTGGAGAGAGGGGAACACTGTGTGCATTTATTTTAAACAAACTATCATCTTAAAACTCTTCTTGTTTCTTGTACAATCCATTTTCTTATAAATGATTTTTAAAAGATATAATATGTTATGTGCAGTTTTGAAACTATTACATCTTTTAATGTCTAAAATATTAGAGAAGTGAAATCTTTCTCAGTCAATCGGTTCATGTACTAGAGTGATGTCATATTATCTGACCTCATTTCATTCGCTCATACTTTTTTAGTTTAGTAACAAACACATACTTCTGGCTTGTTAGCTGACACACACATGAACTCCTGCAGACTTTAGTTGATTGGTTACGCTGTGCTTTCAGTCTTTTGGTTGTTGTCCAAATTTCCGGCTACAGTGTGCAGACTATTAAATGTCAGATTGCTTTCTGTAGACTACACTTTCCAAAACATTTCTCTCAGTCTGATAAATTCTTTAAAATCAGGCAATGCATCTACTATGCCTCCAGGAAGTACTCTACTCTATTTGTAAGAGCTCACACTAAATGTGTTTAATGTTGTTCATTTGATTTGAAATGACAAAGTCTTGCATTTGTTTAAACTTGCACTTCATCAAGCTGAGATAAGCCGCCTTTATGTTTTCAGACCTTTCAGATTTACTCTGTACTCTGTTCATTGAAAGTATTTGGCAGTTTCTCTGGAAAAGGCCATCTGTCAAATAAGTGTGTGTGTGTGTATGCGTGTGTGTGCCATGCTCCTCAGGTGAAATGGAGTGGGAGTTTGGTAGAGTACAGTCTGGAAGGAGAGTTTCCAGAGATGCTTTTCACCATTAGTAGAGAAGGAGTCATCTACCTGAATGCCCCTCTGGACCGAGAAACCCAAGATCAAGTAAAGGACAAATGCACACAAACACACAGAACATCACAAAACCTTTCAAATTATTTGCACAAGTGTTCAGTTATGTAAGTGTTTTGGTTTCTGTTCCTGTGCAGTAATCAAGGGATGAACACTGGATGTATTTCTTTTTCCATTTGTTTTAATGCTCATGAGAGTGGCACATAAAGCAGTTAGGTTTCCATTTTAACAAGGGTTTCAATTACTACCATCTGTGACAGAGATGCATTAAAGGTGTGTAAAACTCGAGCCCACATATCATGCTGCCCTTGTATTAAATATTTTCTCTTTTTATTAGTACTAGTGTATTTAAGCGGATCATAAACTACAGAGAAATCCACTGAAATTAGACACTTTTGCGACATTATAAAATCTCTCATTCTTATACTAAGGTTGCGTCCATCTACACGCACTTAGCTTCTTTTGAAATAATCTAGAAATCTATTTGTATGAAAGTGATACTCATAGACAACCAGTTTATTCACTGTCTGGCTGTCTCATGTCGCTTTTTATTGAGTCGTATCACTGCCACTCGACCCGTCCTCAATGTTTCGTGACACCACAGTGAATTCAAGCATTATTTATAACACACCAAACTAAACATTAGTGTGCACTTTTATAGCTGCAGTGACTAACTCAGAGCTCACCAAATGAGTTATTGACTCAGAGCAGTCAATCTGATCAAATATCAACTAGACAATCAGATGCAGACATCAATATGAACAATACAATAGGCTATAATGTCCAGCTTAATCAGGTTCACAGATAGTTGGAAAAGCAGGCCATGTGATGAACCTTAAGGAAAAGCTTGCCTCTGCTTTGGGATTTTGTCATTAATTTGATTAAATTGATTGTTGATGTAAAAGATTAAGTGTATAACATAGAAGGGAGTGTATGATACACAGAACAGTAGCTTATACTTAAAACCCCTATGGACCAGTTAGCTAGTTAATTAATGTAATAGGTTGAGGGATCATATAGAACAATGTTATAGAAGGAAAATGATCTATAATCCTAATATCTGGTGTTACCCAGATGAGGATAGAGCCTGATTCCTCGTATCATCTTACGGAGTTTATTCTCAACACCGTCGCCTCTGGCTTTCTCACTGATATATATTTTTATTTATGTACTTAAATTATCGATTTCTGTAAAGGTGCTTTGTAACAATGTCTATTTTTAAAAGAATTATACAAATAAAATTTACCTGAGTTGAAGTGGGCAGTTAATCCTGTGCTTGTGACCAGAAGGTTGTGTGTTTAAATGCTGCCTTCCAGGAAGACATCCTCATCTGCTAAGTTGGATTCTGACTCACATGGATAAAAATGATTTGCCAAATAAATTAATGTAATTATGTTTTTTCCTCTCCCTGTCTCTCAGTTCTTGATCAGCATAGTAGCAGAGAGGCCAGATGGCAGAAGAATTGCAAAACCTGTAGAGCTGAGGGTCATGGTGGGAGACGCCAATGACAACAGACCAACCTTCCCACAGATGCAGTACCACACTGTTGTCAAGGAACTCGCTCAGAAAGGTCTCTCTCTCTCTCTCTCTCTCTCTCTCTGTCTCACACACACACACACACACACACACAAAGTCATGCAGTCATTTAATCATCACAGTATAATTACACATTGGGTAGATTTGAAGGCACTTTAACTCTGTTTGATTAATTAATTAGATATTCTCTAATCATTTCATAAAACCCATTATGACAATTATTGCAATTATCGATAATTATTGTTTAAATACAAATAAACTTTAAATATTCAACTTCACCTGTATTGAGGAACAGGTAAACTAAAAGTGTTAAATGGCCACTTTATTCTAATCTGAACAAAAAAGTGATGGTTAGTTACCAATTTTTTTTATTATATCATCAAGCATTAGAAGGGCTCCTAGGTCCAATCAATTGTTTATATTAATGATCACTGAAAAAAAGAGATGAACTGAGATGAAAAGATTTTTGCACTTTGCATTGCTAAATACTGTAAAATCTAAATTCAACCTAAGCTTTAGAAACTAAGTTAGTTTTGTGATTTTTGTGCCACACATTAATTCAGTCTTGACTAAGTCTTTGTGGAAGTGCCATATCAAGCAATTTATTATGTAAAATACAGAAATATGTTATGGTCTTTAAAACTTTAATTATTTTAAGTAATAAATAGGATGTTTGGTTTATGGCTGCAGGGATTTTGACCTTTCTTATTATATTTCCTCTATGCCCAACAGGAACTGAAATTCTCACAGTCCAGGCAGCTGACAACGACGACCCCAAAACGGATAATGTGCGGATATTTTACAGATTGGCAGGGCAGGTGCCTGAAAGCCCACGTCCACTCTTTCGTGTGGACAGAGATTCGGGGGTGATCACAGTGCAGGCTGACAGCATGGAGGGCACGGCATCACAGTACACACTCACAATCATCGCTGAGGATGCTAAAGGTTGCACACAACCATCAAGAATCCTTTCTTTGTCACATATACATTATAGTACAGTCACATTCTGTTCTTCACATATTCCTGTTTCTTAGGAAGTTGGGGTCAGAGTGCAGGTTAAACCATAACATGGCACTCCTATAGCAATTTGGGTTAAAGGCTTTGAACTAGGGCTCAACAGTGGGAGCTTTTTGATGCTGGGGCTTGAACCTCCAGTCTTCTGATCAGTAATTCAGACCCTTAACCACTGAGTAGTGTTTATCGATTTCTGCCTGCCACTACTAATGAAATAAGTGTGCTCTTTCACCTGTCAGTCAAAATAAAGTAGGCATGATCTCTACCTGTTGGTCCTAATGAAGTAAGTGTGGTCTCTCCCTGTCATTTTTGATTAAGTAGGCATGGTCTCTCCCTGTAATTTTTAATAAAGTAGGTGTGGTCTCTACCTGTCAGTTCTGATAAAGTAGGTGTTGTCTCTACTTGTCAGTTCTGATAAAGTAGGTGTGGTCTCTACCTGTCAATCCTTATAAAGTAGGTGTGGTCTCTCCCTGTCATTTTTGATAAAGTAGGTGTTGTCTCTACCTGTCAGTCCTAATGAAGTACAGGTGGTCTCTACCTGTCAGTCCTAATGAAGTAAGTGTGGTCTCTCCCTGTCATTTTTAATAAAGTAGGTGTGGTCTCTGCCTGTCAGTCCTAATAAAGTAGGTATGATATCTACCTGTCAGTTCAGATAAAGTTGGTGTGATCTCTGCCTGTCAGTTCTGAATAAGTAGGTGTGGTTTCTACCTGTCAGTTCTGAATAAGTAGGTGTGGTCTCTACCTGTCAGTTAAGATAAAGTAGACATGATCTCTACCTGCCAGTTCTGATAAAGTAGGTGTGGACTCTACCTGTCAGTCCTATTGAAGTGGGTGTGGTCTCTACTTGTCAGTTCTGATAAAGTAGGTGTGGTCTCTACCTGTCAATCCTTATAAAGTAGGTGTGGTCACTACTTGTCAGTTCTGAAAAAATAGGTGTGGTCTCTACCTGTCAGTTCTTATAAAGTAGGTGTGTTCTCTACTCGTCAGTTCTGATAAAGTAGGCATTTTCTCTACCTCTCAGTTCTGATAAATTAGTTGTGGCCTGTACCTGTCAGTTCTGATAAAGTAGGTGTGTTCTCTACTCGTCAGTTCTGATAAAGTAGGCATTTTCTCTACCTCTCAGTTCTGATAAATTAGTTGTGGCCTGTACCTGTCAGTTCTGATAAAGTAGGTGTGGTCTCTACGTGTCAGTTCTGATAAAGTGGGTATCATCTGTCCCTGTCAGTCCTAATGAAGTAGGTGTGGTCTCTACCTGTCAGTTCTGATAAAGTAGGCATGATCTCTAACCGTCAGTTCTGATAAAGTAGGTGAGGTCTCTCTGCCAGCCACTCCTAATGAAATAAGTGTGATCTCTTCTTGTCACTCCTAATAAAATACACATGGTCTCTCTGCATATCAGTCCTAATGAAGCGTAGCCTACCTGTCTCAAAGCTAATACATATTTTATTGTTTGGCAAATAATGAATCATATTGTAATATATTTGCATTGTATTATTTGTTGACTGATTCACATAGGTCTTTTTTTACACATTGTATCATTGATCATGTAAGATACAGACTGTGTTGTCTCACAAGGAGAGAAGCACACTCCTGCTTAATAAGCAGTAAACTCTGTGGAAAAATTGTCCATGCTGCTTTTTTTCCCACGAACTATAACTGACCTCCAGATTTTGGCCTTAATCTAAGATCATGCTAAATGTCAGAGGAAGCAAATGTGCACAAGACATGTTGTTTATAAGACACAGTGAATCACACTCCAGATGTCCTTGTTGGTATTTATACTGCTTTGTAGCTAAATATGTTTTTTGTATGAGCATGTTACACACACACACACACACACACACATTAACTTTATGTGTCTGTTTTCAGTGACACACGTATACTGTGACAAAGTGATATATGACACATAATAAATCATTTAAATGATTGTTCATTGCATGCCATTCTGTTGATTATTAAATGTAACAGTATGATCAGTGATGGAGACTAACAGCAATAATAATAATGTGATGAAGTGACCATGAGTCATGTCTTACACTTTCTGCAGGGTTGAACAGCTCCTGCACTGTGATAGTTAAAGTTTTGGATGAAAACAACAACCCACCTGTCTTCTCTCAGCATGAGGTATGTGTACTGCTCTGTGTCAGGGTTTATGTGAGGTCTCCTAAGGATGATTATTATTCTGTAAACGATTCTGCATGTTTTTGAATCTGTAGAACTAATTTGAAGTGGACTTTATTCAATGTATTCGTGCTTGACCACTGTCTGGATATATTTTCTGTACATTGTTACTGATTTGTCTGTTTCAGTCAAAAAGTGATGGTGATGGTCAGTCTTCATTACATTTCACTACTGTATTTGTGTGTGTATGAGGTGCTGCATGAACAGATGTGTGTATATGTCTTTGCTCTTGTTTGGCAGATAATGGTTTGATTTACTTACGTGAGTGAGGTAAAGACCTTTCAGGGGAATCCACAAAATAATCTGAGGCTTATAGGGCTGATATTGCAGAGGGCTTTCCTGTTCAGAGGTCCAAATGGATAGTGTTCTCAGTACTAATCAGATTAATCTCTAGGAAGACCAGATATTCAACTGTATATTCATGGCACCTCAGTAACATGTATCCTTTAGTCAATATTGCAGTAAGATAAGTCCTCTAAATGCAGACATAATATAAAACATTAAACAAAGTAATAAAATTAAAGATTAATATGAATTCAAAATAGCAATTACGGTTCATTTTTTATGCTTAATTCTGCGGACAAGATTAATAGAATTGGAATAAATAGAATCCAGGGTCAAGACATAAACGCAGAATCATTATCAGCATTAGTAGCTGGACTCAAAACACTGTTTGAGTTAATCCATTATCATAAACCAAACAGCTAGCTGGATGTCAAACCTGGCAGATATTAAAATAGGAACAATGTAAACTACAAACCTATAAACAGATTACAGTCAACACTAGAATGACTAGACCCCTTTAAAGGGAAACGGCAACAGTAATCATTAATGATGGAGTGGATGAATACATTTTTATACCAAAATGCTAGATACGAAGAATGAGTATTTACGCAGATAAAGCAATGCATTCTCCTCATCTCTTTTTTCTGAGTATACTCCGACCTCCAGCATTTGCATAAGACAGTTAATTTCTCGTGGAAACACTGTTAGATTTCTTTTCCTGAGGTGATGTTCTAAAAATGGCCACCATTCATCACTTTTTTATGGCAGCTGTTTTCTGGGAAATCCCCTCTATGCACTCACCCACACTGTGTGAATAAGCAGGAGCACAGAGATGCATGTGGGTGTCTTTAAGATCGAGAAAGCTCGGAAAGGTTTTAACAAAATCCCCAAGCAGAGGCTCCTCCTACAAATTCCTAACTTCTGGCAACATTTTATAATATATGTTTTTATATAAAAAAGTCCCTTTGTTCCTTGAATGCAGCTTTGATCAGGCCCAAAGTCTCTGATCTCAAGTGATGAAATGTAGACCCTCATTTTTAGACCCTCACAGATCCAATCAAGCATATTGACTTATAGTCCTATATAGTCCTTTACCTATAGTGATCAAATCACTGTTAGATGAATAATTGAATGAAACAGGATGGGAAAACAAACAAAAAACATAGACATATAATGAAAATTTTACAAAGTTTGTTTGTTCATTATTCTTCCCTAACCTCTTAATCCTGATCAGGGTTTTAAAGGATATGGAAACTGTCCTAGATCCACAAATATTTGGGGAGACTCTTTTTTCTTGTCAGTTGAAAATCCATAAAATTCTTAGGACGTATGCCAGGAGAAAGATGCATAGGCGCCATGTATTTCCCCCTGCTGCTGACAGTGAGGTCCCTTCTCTGAACCACAGCCAAGATTTACAAGATGGATGTAGTCTGAGCTAATGCACTTACAGTGCCAGGCTGCCAGAGTTGAATCATGGGAACATGCACCTGGAGGGCAAACTGCTTACCCTGACTCTTAAGCAATTGCCAAATGCTGAAAATATCCAGCTATTGAAGTGCAGGGTTTAAGGTTAACTGTTAAGATATTGCTAGTTCTACTGTTGTAAGTTGTTTAAATTAAATGATATGCCTTTGTTATTTTGAAGTGTTTACTAAAATCAGTGCTCATATTCTCCCTCTCTCTAGTATACACATATACACACACAAAGCAAGGTGGAAAAAGCTCTTAAGCGGGTTGAGATGGTGTGGCCATGTGAGTGTGTGATGGTGCAGTGGAGTGTGAGTGATGACAGGTTTGGCCTTGCCGATCAGAAGCTCAGTGAGAAGGGCTGATTACTGTTCTCCCAAACATGCTGATATACAGGCTGAGATAGAGAAGCTCTCCACCTCGCCTGAGCCTGCCAAAACTCACTGCAGAAACACAAACTATTATAAGTAGAGTGATATAGTGGATCTGCAAGACCTCTGGATCTGCTATTTTCAGTGCTTCAGTGCCTTTTAACTAAGAACAAATTTTTTATACATGAACCATGCATATGTAAAAAGTTTATTATTGCAATAATTCTGTCTACATTCTGCTACTTTTTGGTTGTGATTCATTTGAGCTTCAAGTTGTGTAAATATAAGTCTAAATCCATCAGTCCAGTCACTTTCTCTACCACTTATCCTACAAGGAACCCAGAGCCTGTTCTAGGGGGCTTGGGGCATAAGGCAGGGGACACCCTGAATGGGGTGCCAACCCATCGCAAGGCACATAATTTTAAATTTTACATGTTTAATATAAATCTAAATGTTAAATGTTGAAAGTTAGTCAATGTCTCCTGCCTTTCTTGAATTTTGTGTCATTGCATCACAGCGCTGGCAAGGTAGCCTTGTTCCAAATCTAGCACTGGGCATGAAAATGGTGACCTTTGCAACCCATACTGCACTGACAGGGTCAGTCAAAATATAGATGAAACAGTTACCTTTTACATTTAACAATTACACTTATATTTAATATTTACGTTTACCATTTAGATTCAGATTTACAATTCACATTTAGTATTTACATTTCTATTTAATATTTATATGAAAAGTTCAATTCAATTCAATTCAATTTTATTTCTATAGTGCTTTTAACAAAGAGAATTGTCTCAAAGCAGCTTTACATGAGAAATGACATAAGAAAACAACAAACATATAAACAGACAAACAGACAAACAGTCCTAGATGTTATCCCAAGTGAGCAAGCCTGAGGTGACTGAGGCGACTGTGGCAAGGAAAAACTCCCTTAGATGGTAAGAGGAAGAAACCTTGAGAGGAACCAGACTAAAAAGGGAACCCATCCTCATTTGGGTGACAATTGTGTGATGCAGATACAGCATGTGTATAATGTTATGTAAGTCAATAAGGAGGTTGTTGTCCACAGCGCTGCTTGAATATCCCAATCCTCACAAGCAGAACCCGGCTGGAGCTGGTCCATCTCCGGATGCCATTGGAGCCGGCACAGTCTGGATATTCAAATAACTTTCTGACTTGTCAATCTAAATCTAAAAGTCATAAATTTCAGTCATACAAGACATGTGCACATGCAGTATACTGGTCTAATTTTTTTAAAAAATCTTTGCATTGATAATTAGATAAATTAGATAAATTAATTGATCACATTCACCACACATCACATGAGAATATATTTTCCTTTTTTTTTTAAAATTATATTTGCAGCTCCCAGGCAAAACTGAAGAAACAAACTTTTTGGTAGATCAACTATATTTGAGGCAAAAGGGAAAACTGTATTTTTGGGCAGACTGTTCTATAAATCTGACCCCATGTGCCCTACGAGAGTAGAGAATGTGTTTTGCCTCTGGTAGCTAAAGTAATTAACATGTTATTAACCTTTCTGCATATCTAGGTGCTGATGCAACAAGGTTTTATCGAAATATATTATATGTGGGGTGCAATTTTCCTGACTTATCTCTTTTATTCACCTTTACTTTTCCTTCAAAACTTCTTCCAGTCCTTTTATCTACACACCTTCATATTGAGCTTCTTTCCTCCTGCTGTGTATTTTATTATTATACAGCTCACACCACCTGTCTCTCTCTGATATTAGTCTTAGCTCACTGTAATCTTTCTGGGCTTTGGCTCACATTTTGATCTTCATGCATTTTTGTCTCTCCACATTACACCCCATTTACTGCTGTGTTGTTTGTATCTGAGTTTGTGCATACTCACTTTCTTTTCTTCCTGTCTGTCTTTCTCAGTACGGACCATTTCACCTGGCAGAAGATGCCCTAGTGGGCACCACAGTGACGGCGGTGGCAGCATGGGATGCTGATGAATGGGGTGGGGACAGCTGGCTGGTCGACTATCGACTAGAGTCAGGGAACGAGGATGAGGTCTTTGCTTTGGTGACAGACAGACAGACTAACGAGGTCTCTCTTGTCCTCGCTAAGGTACTCTTTCATGTTTCCTCATTCACTGGAGTATGTCAGAGAGATTTTAAGATGAGACCAAAATATAAAAAAAGATAGTTTGGGATTTTAAGAGATTGTGCTCTGACTATAAGCTCCCCCTGCCCAAGTAATCTGCCCCTGTAATCAACCCATACCACATGTGCCACCAGATAGAAAATCTCTTTAATCCCCACGACATTCATCTCTTCGTCTGACTGCAGGCCAGAGAAAAGCTACTTCTTGTCTGAGAAATGCCTTTACCTTGCCTTTAGAAATACCTTTTTTAATTGGGTCATCCACACCTCTATAAAACGCTGATAAACGATGATGAACCTTTTGGTATTAAAGTATTATTACCTGAAAATGATTTTGAATGACACTCATTATGTTCTAATAACAGATACTGTCATGCATAAATATGTACACTTGAGATTTGATGATATGCCTGAACTAAGGCGTACTGTGAGAAGGAAATGAAATCCATTATATTTATAGCCCCTGATAGCAAATGAGTAATGGCTCCATGATGGTCCACCTTCGCCCCTGCATCAGGCTCACGTATCACCAGTGACACTGATGAACTAATCAAAATCTGAAGAGTAAACTCCAATTTGGTTAGGAAGTCATTTTATGTAATTAAAAATGCACACAATGTCTGACTGATTTTATATCATTTGTGGCGCAGATTTCAAATTCTGGGCTATTGCCATGTAACTATTATTCAATTTCAATTCAATTTATTTGTATAACGCATTTAACAATGGATATTGTCTCAAAGCAGCTTTACAGAAGTATAGAAACATAGAAAAAATGATCAAATTTAAAGTTAAGTTCATATTTATCCCTATTGTTTATTCCTGCCTATAACTAGACAGTTGTGTGCTAAAGCTGTAATCTGCAGCTGTTAATAAAATCAATTTCTTTCTGGTGGTGCACTTGTCTAAGGTTTCCTCCTATTGCTGGGAGATTGTCAGTTTGGATCCTAACAATGGGCAGGAGTTCAATAGAGCCTAATTGGCATTGCTCTCTGGTGAATAGCATTTCTTGCATCACTATCAACTACAGCAATGTTACACATATATACATGTACTATACATGTATATACATGTATATACGTATACTGTATATATGTTACATGCTCATATATACAGTGCTCTCCTACCATTGCATTGCATGAGCAGCACTTCAAAACCATGTGGTAGCTTCACTTATGTAGGAGGAGGCACATGTTCACCTTCATCCCCCCAGTGGCAGAAGCGTTCATGCATCCGGTGAGCTTTTACTGAGCTTTGTGTATAATTTAATTAGAGGATAAATGCCAAAATATGCCAAAAAAAAAAACAAAAACGCTGCTTTTAATTGCGTTGAAAATTAAACGATTGGACCGTGGTAATGTAAAATTTTATACTGCATACTGTTAATTATTGTTTGCTTTTTACATTCAACAGCATGTGGACTGATAATGGATGGACTGCAAAATATCGACTGCATGTGAGATGATAATGAACTGCAGTGAAAATGAACAAACACTTGATAATGCACTTCAGATAAAACAGAGATTGCATGTACTGAACTGTTTCCTTTGCTTCATAATTAATGCTCTGGTACTTTAGCCAACATCTCTGTCACTACTGCAGTATGAAGCAGCCAAAATGAATAACTGCAATGTGGCCTAAGAACTAATTGCAGTGCTTCATGTTCTAATGATGTTTATGTTCTTATAAAAGCAGGGCATATATTGTATAGGGTGGTAAGAGGAAACACACACACACACACACAGTGATGAAGCTACAGTTTCAGTTCGTTGATTGTCAATTATTGCCCCATCTCTGTTGCTGCAATGACATTTAACAAATTTAACTCAGTTCAAAAATATGTTAAATATAAATGTGAACTAACATGATGCATGATAATTACATAACCTTGAATTGCAGAGGCACAGCTGGCGGACATTTTGAGTTTGAACCCCCCTGAAGTATTTTATGACAGTTCCTAATGCTTATTCATGGGTGGTTAATGTAAAACACATAAAGCACAGCTCATTATATATGTGTCACATAGCACTGTTTTGCACAGTTATTGTGCTGTACTGTTCTTCATGTGAGAAATTTTCATTGCAATTCCTCCATTATTAACCACCCGGGATATCAAACAGGATTAACCAATTGGGGTCATGCTTTTTTTTCTATTTCTGTTTCAAAGCTACAGTGTGAGTTCAGGTATATTAAGGTGGCAGTGGATTAAGTATTAGATAAGTGAAAGATAGTATTAGATAGTAAAAGAAGTGAGGCAGTTGTTAAAGTAGAATATGTTTTTTAATCATTTTTAATGCTATGAAGGTATTGCAAATTCAAATGTATTGTCATGTGCATAAAGAGTGCTTTAAGCATCAATATACAGTGAAATTCTTGTGCTACAGTTGTACACTCCTAACCAGATACAGTGAACACAGACAAATACCCTGCAAGATTATCAGTGTGCTCAAAGTATAAACTGTAAACAATGCTGCAATCATTTTTGGCAATGTTATTAATTTAGTTCACTGTAGTTCATGATTTAAATGATTAAAACAACTGTGTGTCCTCACTGTTCTTAATATCTGGCATGCACACAAAATGAAGAAACGTGTCACACATCTCAGTTTAATTGTAGCATGCAGCAATTTAATGATATTTACTGCAGGCTACACCATTGTTGAAACAGCATGTATCTTTATTTATCTATATTATTTTTTTGGCACTGGAACACCTACATACAAAATAATTCACTTCAGATATATATGGAAGAACCGCACAGAAAATTAAACCTTCAATCAGAAACATGAGAAAATATAAGGCAACATAAGGCAATAGAAGAACAACACCCCTTATTCCTCATCTCTCTCTTGTTAAGGAGACTTTGTTCTGCCTGGAAAGCGACAGGACGTGTGCATGTGTGTTTATTTTTTATCAGCAGATCTGGCCTTTCCGGAAAGCTAAAGGCTTTTAAAACTGTTTTTAATGGTGACGGAAAAGACTGATGCAGAATGTTGATGGGAAATGTGCCGTGTGTTCTGTAGAACTGGCACCTTTGTTTAACTGTATGCAGAGGTGGAATGAAGCAGTATGTCACTGAACAAGCCGACTGCAGGAATAGCCTTCTGGAACAGGCTACAAGATTTGAGAACTGTCTCACCTTCTTCTCACTCCTGTAGCTTCAATTTCTTTTAACTACCAAACACATGGTCGACAATTTAATTCCGAAATCCATCTACCTTGAAAATGTTGCCATGACGACAAAAGAGCCCAATCCGAATGAGTTCTCACATGGCACTGACGTAACATGTTTCCCCTCAGGTGCTGGATTTTGAGCGGGAGAGTGAGTACATTCTGGTGCTGAGTGCTCAGAACCCTGTGGCTCTGGTGAGGGGAAGGTATGGCCCTGCATCCACCGCCACCGTCTCCATCTTCATTGATGACATCAATGAGGGCCCTGTTCTGTCACAGAGTCACTACGAGGTCACTGTCAGAGAGGGCGAGGAGCCAGGACGAGTCATAGCTACAATAAGGGCTTATGACCCTGACTCCCATCCAATCAGGCAAGGGTTTTTTAGTGACATACTATGTGAAAAACATTTCTTACAAATGCATTCAAGATCACTGGGAATTTTGCAAAGTACATTTTTTTCACTAGAACAGCAGTGTCAATGCAATTTTCTAGATTAAAATCATCTTCCATTCTTTGCCTTTAGCTCATTTTAATCTGCCCTATCTTTAGGATTAATCATTAATATTACTCTTACATCTTATCTTTACTGTTTACTCTTTAAATAACTCTTTACACTTAAGTCTTAAATTTTATCTTAACTTATGTTATCTTATCTTATTAATCACTCGAACTTAATCTTAATGACATTGTGTTTGTTATATTGCTACATATAAATATAAATCCTGTCAGTTGAGATTGTAATAACTAGCTGGTTAAAAAACTGGGAAAATATGAGACAGGTACATATATGAATGGCAATGACTTTATTAGCAAAGGCAATGACTTTTTTCTGCTTTAAAGTTTCCCAACACAAAGTCAAAGACTTTCTGTGGGGTGCAGTGCACATGTGGTATTGATCAAAAGACGTCCTGTTTACCTCCTGTTTCCTTTAGCTGCTGTTACAACTCTGTTTGCCATGCAGCCCAAACAAGGATTATAATTTGTGGAAAAACTTAAATAGAACCATACAGATACACCCAGATGTCTCAAAAAAGGCTAAAAGTCTCAAAGCATAAAATGTCAGCAATGTAATGGCTGCACAGTTTATATTTCAGGATTGAATTATCCAGCTAAATGAAAAATCATGCTTTCATTATCAGGGTTCTCTGTAAATTTGTATTTATGTTATAAAAATAATCAGTCCAATTTCTTGCAGGATGTGGGAGAATAGGACACATAAAGCTGAGCAGTTCAGCAGCTGCACCTGCAGAGGAACAGTGCATAACATGGTTACAGCACCAGAACTGAACAGAACATTCTTTTCTCTTTTGTGTTTTTTTGTAGGTACTCACTGAGAGGAGACACAAAGAGATATTTCTCCATTGGGAAGTACTCAGGAGAGCTGAAGACAGTGCAGGCTTTGGACAGAGAGGAGAACAGTACTTACACCATGGAGGTGGTGGCTGAGGATGGACGTAAGAGATGCTTCATTCTACCATATGAATTAAGACTAATATTTTGACTACTGCGTTTATTAATTTCATACACACACAGGTGATCTATACCGAGATAATCCCAGCCCTGTCCACAGGGCATGGAGGCTCACTGAATGGTTTTTGATGAGTATGACAGTGCTGTAAAACAAATACTACACCAAATGATTTAACAGTTGCAGTTACAGATCTCAAGTCCACTGAACAGATATAATTAGGAATTTAGAACATACCACAATCAAAATACCACAATCAAAATACCAAATAAGGAATATCTTTTTTAGTCTAGTACAGTTTTAAAGAATTAATGGGTATCCTGAGAAAATGGGGGGGGTGGAAAAGTAGAGGTGGAGAAATGTAAAGAGGTGGAGAAAGAAAGAAAGAAAGAAAGAAAGAAAGGGTTTAAAAATGTTATACAGCAGCACAATGGTATGGTAGAGTGGCAGAGATGTGCAGTGGTGTGTGTGTGTGTGTGTGTGTGTGTGTGTAAAACCCTGTGATGGACTAGTATCCTGTCCAGGATGTATGGCTGACCTGCCTCCAGTAGTCCATCACAGTCATGACAAAGATCTAGAACTAGAAGTCTATACTAAAGGTGAATGAATGAATGAATGAATGAATGAATGAATGAATGAATGAACAAATTAATTAATGATAAAATTTTACTGCTTGTAAAATCTATAAAAGTATTTTTTAATTTCTTCCATGTCATACCAGTTATCTAATTACTGCAGTTGTAGTAATTAGTTACTATAATACACAATGTGTCAGATTACTTCACGTAAACTATTCATCCATCAACCTGTAGCATTTCAGCTTATTAAATAAATAAAAAAAAAAAAAAAAACAAAAAAAAAAAAAACAGTGTGTTATGTGTATGCAATACAGCCACTCAGACAGAATAAACAGGCCTCAGATGTCTGCGTGGGCTTCAAACATTCTCATCACAGCTGAGACACTTGACATTTCAGACTGCAGTGACAGACAAAGTGCACGTAAGCTTTCATTGTGTATTCAAGACCACACACTAAAATAGTGAGCAAAATCTCAGAGAATGGACTCAAAAATACATGAGTCACCCAGTATTTAGGTGGAAAGGGAGGTGTGTGTGCGTGTGTGTGTGCATAGAAATGAGGCACATATGACACGCCTCAGTTTAATCATCAATCCCAGCATGCAACTGCTCCTCACAGATGTTTGTAAAATACGCAAAGGGTTCACCTTGGAAAGAGCTGGGTCTGACTCTGCTGTCATTGTCAGTTTAGAGAAAGAGAATGAGCAGAAACATCCAGTATAAGAGCGAGTGCATGTGGAGAATATAAAAAACTCAAAAGATAAAATCGTACTTTTTGGGGATGCGTTTCAGTCTCTGTTATATTAGACAAATAGGGATATATATAGAAATGCTAGAAGCTACATGATGGCTTAATTTTCTTTTGAGTTTATATCTGTGTATAAATTTAATAATACCAGAAATCTGGTCTTAGTTGTTTTTAATGTCCATAATATCTTGCAGTCTGCCATGATGGAGCCTTGTCCACACAGCTGCTGATGCTGAGTTTGGTCATTCCATGATCAGTGCTTAATGCCTCCTATGTTGACATTTAAACCTAGCTTTGTCACGTAAGCTGCAGTATGGAACATTTAATCCATAGGGTTTGGGTAGATTGTCTAGATTTAGACATACATGGGCTTGATGCACAGTACTGTGCTTGCTTGTACGCTGTAAATCCTTACAAAACACACACAAATACACACTAAGCACTAAGCACCGTTAATAGGAAGCAATCATGTTTGGACTTTTAATCACAGAAAGTGCTTTGAAATTGTGATAGTAAGTCAAAAAGTGGAAGAAATCTAACCAGTGATGTCATTTATTTGAGGGAGGAGTCAACTGTCAAGAATCTTTAGGAAGTGTCTACGGATCAGCCTGCAGCCTTTAACCTTTAACTCATAGTTTCCACATCTTTAGATCATGTCTAAAAGCATCACCAGGCAATTGGAGAAGTTTAATTATCTATGAGATCAGGTGTGTGGTTTTTTGTAGGTGTAGTGTATGACCTAATGTAATCAACTAAAAAGTCAAACAGGACACAGGATCTTTTCGGAGTTCCAGTCTTTTATTTTTTAAGTAACTCAGTATGTCTCCATGCTGTTTTAAATCAAACTGAGGGTTACTCGTATTTGTACAGTACAGAACTTGCCACAACCAGAATAAGATTGAAAAACAAAAAGTAGGAGGAAATAGGAAGTGATACATTGGAGCATCTGAAATGAAACAGTATTCAAAAATAAACTCCTGTAAGAAACAAGATTAATCTTTTATAAAAATAGCTTCTAATCCGGTTAGAAGCTGCAATCCTATTGTAGCCATATAAGTGATACTGAATTCATTCCACATCTTGCAGGTAACTCATCCCTGTCCGCCTCCACACTAGTGACGGTGCATATTCTGGATGTGAATGATAACAGCCCTGTTCTGGTGGGTGATTACTCCTGGAAATACCTCTGCACCCCACGCTTGGAGGATCAGGCCCTGGTTCTGGCGTCTCGGGACAGCGATGGGCCGCAGCATGGGGGTCGCCTCAACTTCTCGCTCAGCAGCGAGCCCACAGTGAGACGAAACTGGAAACTCACACCCATCAATGGTAAACTACCATTTAATCTGATGATCATTATAATTAAAGCAATAGGTTTAACAAAGCCAAATGTTTATGCACCATAAAAAAAATATAACATAGAACAGAACCATGAAAGACAGAAGCTAGTGTAGCCCATGCTGATCTGATTTTAAACCCTGGTTTATTTGCTTCCTTAGTTCACTTTACTTTGCCATTCAAACTCTGGTATAAACCAACTCAACCCTACAGAGAAATGTTGTTTAAATTTTGTATGCAGTTTGGTTTAAGTGTGAAAGTGTTCAAACAAAGGAAGTGGTGAGCATTATGAAGCTCACTGTTCATTCATTGTAGCTACATTAATTGTAGTGCTCCCATGATAAGCAGGCTGAATTGTGGTTTGACCTGAGGACCCATTGATCAATAAAAGCACCAACTCTGATCATCTGAACATTTATCTTATTAATTGCTCAAAGCTTTAAAAACTAAAGGGATATTGTACATAAAAAACAAGAGATTCAGTTAAATTCACACACACACAGTGTTACAGTTATATTACTAAATATATATACACTACTCACAAAAAGTTAAGATTATTCGACTTTCGGGTGAAATTTTAGGATGCACCTAAAATGCACTATAACCTTTACAGGTAAACTTAATTTGACCTTCTCTACACTTTTGAATGCACATGTCCAACTGTTCAGTGTTTCAGTACTTTTTGCATAACTTGCTGTTCTCTAACAAGGTGCTTAACAAAATTCACAACTGGTGTTTGATCCATGAATAAATTTTCTGGTTCAGTTAGAATTGGTATTTAAACTGTCCCCTTCATCATGCTGTTCACATTTTGACATCATGAGACCAAGACCACACCTACAGTAACAATTGATCAACAGTACCTCGCCATTGCGAGGCTTCAAACTGGATGTTCTCAGAGGGAAGTGGCCACTGAGCTTAGAGTGTCACAGAGTGTCATCAGCAGGTTGCGACTGAGATACAGAGAGACTGGAAGAGTCACAGAAAGGCATAGAAGTGGATGTCCTTTGGCCACATCCCACACTGATGACTGCTTCATTGTGAACAGTGCCCTGCGGAACTGGATGATGAATGCCATTCAACTCCAGGCACATTTAAGGGAGGTGAGAGGCACCCAAGTGTCACGTCAGACCATTCAAAACCGTTTACATCAGCGACCTGCAATGGTACCTGACCACACCACTAGGCACAGGCGTTGGGCCAGGGAGCATTTACGCTGGACGAGGGACCAGTGGGCCTCAGTGATATTCTCTGATGAAAGTCAATTCACGTTGAGCAGAAATGATGGCTGCCAACGATGTTGGAGACGTCAAGGAGAGCGCTATGCATCAGCCACCGTTGTGGTGGTGTTACAGTCTGGGCAGGTGTGTCTACTCAATACAGAACTGCCCTACATCTTGTGAATGGTACAGTGACAAGCCAATACTACCTGAATAACATCATTAATCCAGTCATTGTGCATCTTTATGGACGACAATGCTCCAGCTCATCGAGGACGCACCATTAGGGAACGGCTGCTGGAGGCTGGGGTACCTCAAATGGAATGGCCTGCACTTTCTCCAGACCTGAATCCCATAGAAAACCTATGGGATCAACTGAGTTGCCGTGTAGAGGCTCATAACCCTGCACCCCAGAACCTCAATGACCTGTGGGCCGCCCTTCAAGAAGAGTGGAATGCCAGGCCTCAGCAGACAATAAGTCGACTCGTGAACAGCATGAGACGTCGTTGTCAAGCTGTAATTGATGATCAAGGGCACATGAGAAATTGACATTGACATTTTTTGTTGTGGTATACCCACCACTGTTTTTGGCTTTTGTTTCAATAAATTGTTTGAGATGAGGAAATCACCATTGCATGCTTCTACTTAAATGCCCTACTTTCATGATATAATATCACTGTAGCGTGAACTTTTTACATTTTCCACAAATTTCACCCAAAAGCCAAATATCCTTAACTTTTGGTGAGTAGTGTATATTATTCGCCATGCTCCTTACTCAATGCATTCAGTTCTAAGATTCTAATGATCTTATAATTCATTATGCTAAGCAGTATCTCTCTAATTAACTTCTTTCTCAGTGCATTCACTAATGTTCTTGTTAACGTTTTACTCACTGTGGTCAATGCTAATATTACTGTCACCTGCTAATACACTGACAGCTGCTCATCTATTTGTTATTTCCTTAATCACCATGGGGCCAGTGCCGTTATGCTTATTGCTTCCTAATAGACTTAGATTAGTGCTAATATTCTCATGACATCATGACTGACTGACTCTTGTTAAGGCATTAGAGACCCAGTCTTAGGGAAAAAACATTTTTTTTGCGGCACCTTCTATACACAGTGCTATTGAACAATAATATAAAATGTGCTGCAAATATGATACATGCGAACATTTTTTTTTCTGTGACACCATGGCTACCTTAGACATCATGGCAGATTTGAATGTGCTTGTTGCTATTTTAACTCGTCCAAGAAACCAGAACTCAGTGTATTGCTAAGAAAGTCCACTGCTTTTTACAGGAAGAGGGAAATTCATCAGACTTACATCACAAAAACCAATGATTTTAAAAAAGGTACTAAAATAAAAACAGACCCTGGTGCAATAAACAGGAGTCAATATGGCTTACTAGGCTAGAGTCTAACCTAACAAACTAACAAACAGTAGACTAACAAACGTCTGAGCACCAGCTCATGAAGATTTGTGTGCAAAATTGCACAAGTATAATAGAGTGGCTAGCCAATGAGATTATTATTACCTTCGTCACTGTAGTCAAGGCTATTGTAGCACTGTGAGGTTATGCAGTGGCCTTGCCACACTTTCTTCATTCTGGATCAGAAGCTATTGAAAATAAATGACAGCATTTCAGGCGCATGTAAAAAAAAAAATGAAAGAAAGAAAGAAGAAAAGACAAAATCACGTCAATGCACTCAAACACAAAGGCGGTCCCAGTTGCTGACGTCAGGCCAGGTTAAAAATGGCTATTCAGAAAATAACATTTCAATGGCAATGCACCAGTCCAGTAAGTGAAAGACGTCATCTGAATTAGATGTTTTATAGAGACCTGCTGATTCATGCGGTGTGTGAGGAGCAGAGTGATCTGAAAACATGAGAGACAGACATTTCAAGGAAATTGCCTTCCTGACCTAAGTATTCCAGAGCTGACAGTAATAAGTGCAATAGCTCTTTTCCTCTGCATATAACCATCACTAATGTGACAAACAGATTCCGGTGAACATGTTGACTTGGCTGAGATGACTGCATTGATTCTCTGAGTCAGGTGGTTGTCTGTGTCTCTGTACCCACTTGCTTTCCTTCGCCTTTTATTTCTGTACAAGCTGTTAATAGATGAAAAGGCATCCTTTTTTGTAATGGCATAATTATATTGACTTGAAATTTTCACAGCTGGGGCCTTACCTATCTGAAAGGCTAAATGTTCCTTCAGTATTACTGTTCACCTAATTACACACACACACACACACACATACACACACACACACACACACACAACCTGTTACATGGCTCCCTTTCTATCCACTCTCCTACGTCATGGCTGTGATGTAGTCATACATCCTCAGGTTTCTTATTTGATCTTACCTCCTATCGTGGCTGCCGACTGTGTGCCCCTCTGGGATTTCATTTCCTCTAATTTAAGAATCTAAGTTTGAAATAGAATGAATAGAAATAAGAAGATGAATAGAAATAATTCCTTCTCCCTCAACGAATAGCAGATTATCACTTCTTGCTTATATGTTTAGGTATGTTGCGTCTGATCATATTTTCATGAGAACCAAATCTGCTAGAATCTAAATGTAATACCACAGAGATTTTTATCTTTTTGTGTCAAGACATCATATCAGAAAACAATGATAAATAGGGTATAGTGATGATACTACAACCATCTGTTGTCTTGAGGCAAGGGAACAAACCTGGCTATGAGCTCTGGGTGGGAGGGATAGCCTACTCGCTCTCTGCTATCAATCACAGCAGCACTAGTCAGTCATGAGCATCTCTGAGATCATGTCTACAGAAGAGGAGAGATAGTGCTTTCCCCCAATTGTGATACGTCACTCTGTGACGCAGTATCAGCAGCAGTTTGAAAAGATGCGGTTGGCTGGCTTCATGCGTCACCCTACCAGGGTGGTATCTGTTGTTTAATAGGGGAGAGCTGGCTGAGGGGTGGGAATTGGCAGGTGAGCAGATTAGGAGAAAAAAGGAAGGGGTTAACATAAAATGAATAATTCATACAGGTCCAGCTTTATTGTTCTTGTTATTACACCAATAGTGTCACTGATAAAAAACTTGATATTACCTCAGTATTGACAAATGCTGATAGGACAGACATTAGAAAGTCACTTAAAAAGTAGTACAGCAGAATCTATCATTGCAGTTTGCTGATTGATTTATTGATTGATTGATTGATTGATTGATTGATTTATTTATTTATTTATTTATTTATTTATTTATTTATTTATTTATTTATTTATTTATAACTATTTCTAGTTACCTGTTGTGGAATATGTGCAAGAAGTGTTGTCACTGGCATTGAATCAGCCATAAACACTCATATCCACTGCAGCCTTTTTCTTCAATCTTTTCTTCTCTTTCATCCAGGTAATAAGACAAATAAATCAGTGTATAGATACCAGTAAATAGGTAACTACAGATTATGTGGCTTTACTTATGCACATCATTGCCTCAGAACTTTTATCATGTTGCAGATTAGTAGGGAGTTTTAAATGGCTGCTGTGTTGCTTAGTAACGAGTAAGAGAGCAGCCGTTATTCCAAACAAGAATGAATCAGTTGTGCTCTCAGGGCCACAAAATGAACCTGGATTCCAGTAACCATCACTGCAGGAGTTTAATACACAAAGTCCTTTCTGTAGTGAGTCGAGTGTGTAACATACTCCTCACCTCTGACAGCACAGATACAGTAGAAGATAGGTGTGTTTTTCAGTTTGCTCCTGGCGTCATCACAGCCTCTTCAAACCCTCAAACCCAGCGGAACATTAAAGGATATAAGTGTCAAAAGACAGTAGAGGCCTTTTATGAGCCATGATAAGATTTAACCAAGAGTGATAACATGACCTCTTTAGTGGACTGAGCGTTTGCTTCAATGTCACCTAACTGAACTGATTAGATACAGGACTGATATATCTGTGTTTTCCAAGCTGTACCAACACAAGCATTTGGTAACAGTACAACACACTTCCATGACAAACCTTACTGTAACTGCCCAAGCACTCAGGACCTGAAAAACAGCTCATGTGACACAAAACTAGCTTTACTGAGATCAATAAATTGACTGATTTCTCATTATGAATCTTCTGGAGCTTTGTGTCCATGTTGAAATATCTCAGTTGTAAAGATATCATAAAGATCCTTATTTTGCTACTAACAAGATTAAAGTTGTGTTTCATTCTAAAGTGAACATTAAAAGTGCATTACTCTGCCTGAAACAATAAAAACTTGAAAATGTAAACAGAGAGCCTGTTTGACACAGCTTTTACCAGTTTTATTCTATTTAATTTAGAATTTAATATTTCCAAGACACCATGACACCATTTTTCTTACTTGACGTTTATCTACATTTACAGGTAAGTTATTGCCTTGGCCATTCATCAGCATATAAACCGTAAAATGATTTGGACAGCGAAGTTTCTATTAGTTGTTCTCTTTGAAAATGGCTGTAAAAAGGGTCTAAAGTATGCTATAAAGGGCTTTTTGAAGTAAATGGGTTTCATTGCTTAAGTTTGGAATGATCTTGCAGTTCCCCTTTGTGGTGCCCTACATAGACTTCATCAGTTCAGAGTCATTTTTCTACTGGGAGTATGTCCTTTATGTTGTTTCTTTCTTTCTTTTTTTAGATTTTTTTTTTTTTAGCTTACTCCTTGAGCCTTGACCTTGAAATTGGTGAGATTGGTGATAGTAAAAAGTGCTTGACTTTTCTGAACAGTCACAGCAGTTCTCCAGCTTTTGGTAGATCTTTGATGTGACAAACAAAACTCTTGTGCAGCACTTTTTAAAAGCAGTTACATTCTGCTTCTGCACCCGCTTCCCATCAAGTTTCATGTAAAATGTGCACTGACAGTTGAGGAAAAATGCCTAGTGCAGAATCACCATAATGATTAAAATGTCATCTTAATGATCTTTTTTCAATGGTCTGGCTGTCTTTCATTTACATTTACTTATTTTATTCAGACACTTTTATATAAAGGAACCTGCAAGGCAATTTAGGCAGTGGCGGCTCACCGGAGATTATGAGCTCCGGAGATAAAGGTTCAAATCCCACCTCTTCAGATACACACACACACACACACATGCATATTCAGATGGAGAGGGAGAAAACTGAAGCTATTTCTGCATGTTTAAGTGATTGTGGATGTGCTTTGTCTTCAATCTGAAGAAATCTGCAAAGTGAACAAAGTGTAGCTATTACTTGCACCATCACAGAATCACGAATGAATTAAATTTTACAGACTCTGGTGACTGCAAGTTCAGTTAATTCCTGAATACTTTAATCTCAGTACACTTTTCTCCCCACAGACACTCACACCAACCTGTCTCTGAATATGGACTATCTAACCCCTGATGTTTATACGGTGCCCTTCACCATCTCAGATAGCAGCTCTCCTCCCAGAAGCACCTTCATTAATTTGCCTGGTAAGTCACTATGTCCAGGTCTCAGTATATCTACAGTGATAGAAACGAGTTGTGGAGGGGGAAAAAAGGTTAATTTGATGTCATTGTGACCTAACCATCCCACCTAATCTGAGGCTGTGACATTCACTGCAGGTCACTAAATGTGTTCAATGAATCATGGCAATTGAATATGCGAAGCGTTATTTTAAAGATTCTTTTCATTTATTATACATGTTTTGTACAGGTTGCTGATGACATAGCAATAGATCTAAAACCCGGTATAATGAGAACATGTAGTACTTATTATATAATGTGTGTATTATATTAATCCTAAATAAGTGCAGAGTAGGCATTTGGATCGAAAAGGCAACAGCTGAAATGAACAATCAAGGCTGAAATGATAAATCAATTAGTATTTAATATAAATGTTTATGAATTTATTATTATTTATTTATAATCAATTCTAATTATATTTCAATTATTAATTATAATTGATTATAAAAGAACAGACAAATGGTGTTTTTTTTTTAGGTTTAACTGAGGTCTAACCGCCTTTAAGTCTTATACTTAAAATAGCCCTTCTTTATGTCATTATCATTCATGAATTAATGGTAGGCATGCCCTGAGATTTATCATGTCATACTGTATCTGGATCAACTCTGTAAGACCAGAAAAACACAGAAAAAGCAGGTGTATTGCATCAGATGTTTGTTTGGTACGCTGAACAGTGTACCAGGTGTGTTTTTTTGTTTTGTTCTTCCTATGATGCATGTTGCTTGCTCACAGCACAGGCTCCTCTGTGCCAAGTTAAAGCTATACAGTGTGTAGGCAAATGTGTGTGTGTGTGTGTGTGTCTGGGTTACATACTTGAGTTTTTGTCCTGTGGATGTCTGTGCAGTCATCGTGAACCTGTGAAAGCATTGCCCCTGTTTGCCCTACTCTCTCACCTCTCTTTAAGTACAGTTCTGCTCTTTTATTTGTAAAAGACTGAACCTTCACATTATATCTCTCTACCACTAGTAACCGTGTGCACATGTAACGTGAGAGGGAATTGCCGCACTGCAGCGAAGCAACTTGCAGGGATGCCCACTATCCAGTCCACACTGGGAGTCCTGCTTGGAACCCTGGGAGTTATAGGTAAGAATCCTAACTCTTTCTAAACTGGATCCTTTTTTCCTGGATAAATAATAAGATTTAAAAGGTCTAAGTCCATTACCAAAACTGGTTTTGTTCCATTACTATAGAAAACCTTTAGAATGTTGCTGTGCCTGATTCACTCTTACCAGCACCACTCACTTATTTTGACAGTGTCAGTGAAGTGCTCAAAATTGTCCACCAGCCAAAAGATCTTTGGTCAGTGGTACTGTTTATTAATGATGAGAAGTAGTACAGAGCTTGCAAATTGTTCATGTCTGTAAATATAAGGTAAAAATACCTAATAAACCTGCAGGTATAAAACCATTAGCACCACTTGAATAAATTAATCAGTGCTATATTAATGTTATTAATGCTTATATGAAATATATGAGGCAAATGGCATAAACTGGATATACAGATGAGCATTGGGGGGGGGAAAAAACTTATAACAGTATCTAGTAAGTACAATATCCAGTCTATGAAAAATAACTAAATACAAATCGATACTTAATTGTAAACACAATGTTACTAGCTTCAGCTTATTTTTAAAATATAATAATAATAATAATAATAATAATAATATCAAAATTATTATTATTCAGATAAAATGATGATGGTGACGGTGACGATGATGATGATGATGATGATGATTATTATTATTATTATTATTATTATCATATACACTTAATATGATCTCACATTCATTATTTGTTTAGGTTTGTACACCATGCACAATGTAGTATGTCAATACACTGTTTGTGGGTAGATAAAGTTTATATACAGATAAAAAAGACAACAGAAAAGAACGTGTTGAGTGTTGTGGAATATTTGGGTGATAACTTTTGTTTTCTCTGTGTTAACAGGGATCATACTAATAGTCATTTTTGTGAGACTGTCCTACCAGAAACCTCCACCAAATGGAAAAGCCAATCAGGAGACAATGCCTCTCCATGTCTCACTGTAACTCATCAGTCAGTTGGTTCGTTAATCAGCATGCACCAATTCCACTAAGGCAGTTTTACCTGATGATAGATTTTATAGGCCACATATTTTCTTACTCTCAATCCTTATATTGACTTACCCTTGCACTGTACATTTCATTAGCATCCTGGATAAACCACATAAAACCACATAAACCGTATTAAGGGTAAATTAATGAGCTAAATGTATTGTGCTGCATGACCAAGGGCACATGACTGTGAAAAACGTCTATAGACTTTAGGTTTTCTACTGGTATTGTAAGTCTAGTCTATTTATATATAGTCTTACATAGTTATAGTCTTACTACATTTAGGATTAGCAGGATTATCTATTGTTTACTTAATATGAGCCTGTGCGGTAACTTCACCCTTTTATGATTGTATTTATCTTTTCTTTTTACTTTTATACTTCATCTTGATAAAAACGCTTTATATTGAAATCACTAATCACACATTACATTAATTTACACCTTTCACTGTGTCATCTGTTAAATCGAATTGAAATAAAACAGTGTGGAAAAGAGATCACTGGTGTTTCTTGCATGAATGGTCATTAAAGGGGTTGCAAAGAGCTTAAACTCATTTATGTCTCTGTTTTGAAGCCATTCTAAATGAAGAGATTATTTCACCCTTTCTAGGGGATAAAATGAATGCCACAGTTAAGGAGGCTGAAAGGATTACCCATGCACCCCCCCCATTATTGCAGAAAGACAACAGCACAGCGTGACCTACATGACCTTCCAAGTGGGCTATATATAAACCTGCAGTTTGCCATAAATAGACCTGCTAATGGGATACTCCACTGATGCCTCCTTGTATCCAGCCTCCTTTGATTTTAAATAAATCAGGTTTGCTTTCAGGTATAGGCTATGTATTATCATGTTCAGTTAATATGTATCCCATTGATCGCTTGTCCTAGTTCTGTCCCTCATTTGCTTATTTTTCATGCTTGCCTTTTATCTATAGTGCTAAATATAGGCAGTTCACCTGCAAAATCCATGTGTAGCTAAGTAGGCCATATTTCATTCATAAGCACTGGACTGTAAAAGCTCACATAAACGTTCATTTATTCCAATGGATCATAATGGAAAAATGCCATTGTCACATCCAAAAATAACATAAGTGATTCTTTATATTCGTTCATGCTTTTCAATATAAAAAATATGCAGGTTCAGCTCAAAAAAGCCACAAATTGAACTGTAAGCTTGAAAAGCTTATTGAACTGTCAAAACTGAAAAAGGCAAAAAGGCAATTTTTTTGAAAACGCAAAAGCCCAGTGGAATATTCCAAAATGACTCAGCATGGGTCAAACCTTAGGGCCACTGAGACAGAGGCAGGCACTATATTTAGACATACTGGCCTTGTTTTCCTTCTCTTAGGATCAAAATGGTTCAGCTGGTAGGCGAGCCGTGTAAAAGGCTGAGGTTCGTAACCACACTGTCGTTCACCCTGGCGATTTACAGCAAATGGGTGCTCAAATAGACCCTCTGACCTCTTCCTATTATCAGATTTACCTGCATTTTACACAAATACTGAAATCCTCTTCAACCAAAATACAGATTGCACGTCGTAAGAATGAATGATAATAAAGATTATTAAACATCTTAGCCACTTTTTCCATGGCCCAAAAGCTGCAGTTCGGGTTAATGTCATCTGTACTGCTGTCTGCTGTACTTCTGGAAAAATTCCATCATCCGTATATGCGTGTACTTTTCTGTGCCAAGAAGAGAGCAGCTGTAGACACTTTTCAGCCTGTAAACACTCTTCAGGCTGATGAAGCGCCCCATGACGCAGCGTTTTTTAACTTTGTGGAAAATATGTGTCACTTCCTTCCATTCAGTTTCTCAGTCCTTAAGACTCTTTCTAGAGTTTATTTTTCTTCTTCTTTTCTCCCGATTGCAGCATCAACCAATGACGTATAAATCCAACGCAAGTGTACTTATTGATAGTCTGGAAACTGTTCGTTCAGAATAAACTTGAACGTCAGGAAAATTCTTATGAGATCTGTTGTCTGTTTTTATATCATGATAAAATTTTAGCTGTATATAGACTTCCCTTTCTGCTATCACTGATCTGAGCTTAAACAGTAGAGTGCTTCAAGATTGCTGAGGCACACTCTGTACCAAAAGCTCTTATCATATTTTATAAACACAAAGACTGCAGTCAAAGGGTAATGGTCAGTTTGACAGACCAGAATAAGGAGCAACCACCCTTAAAACTGACAACATTTCTGTCCACACACACCTGCAAACACCCACAGTTAAACAAACGGCAGCATTTATTTATAGCTGAATTTAATCTATGCAAATGAGACAACAGTTCAGCTGTCTGATTAATTTAATAGGGCCTCAGCCTCTTAGCCCCTCTCCAGTGCTCTCCATCACCCAGGACTGTTTAGTCCTGCCAGAAACGTAGGAGTCGAGTGAAGGTTAGATGGCCAAATAAGCAAAGCCTTCCTGTACTAAGAGGGTTGTAATTACCTTGATGCAATATATATTTAGCATCTGCATATAGGGGTTTTTGGGGGGTAAATTTGTAAATTGTAATCTTTGTAAATTGGAACAAGCATGAACCATCAAACATGAATGCCAAGCAGGAATGAACACTGTACACTGTTTTGCCTTTTTATATATTATTTCCAGCTTGCATGCAATGTTCCTACTAATTGTTATGTCTTGCTCAGCAATAGCTATTTCTATCAGGCAGACCCTTCTGACATTTGAGCAGAAATATCCCATAAGCCCCACAAATTTGTGGCCACTCTCTTGCTACCTGGGTAGCATTAGCCAGCTAACTCTGAGCAGCACTGTTATGCTAACATGCTATTATTACCTTTTTTTGTGTGTTTCCTTTTCCTTATTTTCAGAGTAATATAAAAATCAAAATCAAAATCAACAAGGAACCAAAACACTAAGCCTGAATGACTTTCACCCAAAAGAACACACTTCTATAGTTATGAAGTGCTCCCAAGGGCTAAGCACTGCTAAGCATCTGCTCCTCCCTGCCACTGAATTTGGACCCCCTGCAGTTTGCCTACCAGAATAACAGATCCACTGATGATGCCATATCCCATTCTCTGTATACTACTTAGGCAAGGAGACTATGTGAAGATACTCTTAATCAATTTTAGTTATGCATTTAAACCCCAGGCTGACTAGCAAACACACAGACCTTGGACTGAATATCTTCCTGTGGAGAAGGAACCTAAATTTGCTGACATGCTGACCGGTCTCACTTAACATTAGAGCCCCTCAATGTATTCTGTATTCCCTCTGCACCTTTGATTGCATGTTCACACATGACTCCAACATCATCATCAGGTTTACTGATGACACCACAGTAGTATGACTGATCTCCAACAATAATGGCCAGCCTATCTGTGAGATAGATTAAAAACCAATATCTAGAGATTCAGTTAACTTGGTCTGCATACACTGAGGTGGTGAATAAGGTGTACCATCTTCGCAGAGTAATGAAGTTACTCCTTACTGTCTTCTACAGGAGCACAATTAAAAGCACCCTGACTGCCAACATCACTGTCTGATATAGAGACACCACCGGTATGGACCACAAAGCACTGAAAAGGGTGGTGCGATCAGCTGAATGTACCACTGCTGAACATCTGGCAGACCTGCAGGACATCTACATCCATGATGTGGAGAGAAGACAAGGAGGACAATTAAGGACTCTAGCCATCCTCACCACACCCTGCTGTCACTGCTGTGCTCAGGCAAACGCTACCACAACATGAGAACTAACACAGAGCATTTCAGAAGGAGCTCCTTCTTTCATGTCATGGACACACCTTTATACACCCATGAGCATTTACATGGAACTGGAGTGTCCTATCACATCATTCCAACAGCACACACAATTTCCACACATCAAAACATGACATTTTTTGAGAATGATTCATGATACAATCAGCTAATATTTGTTCCCTGCACTGTATTGTCCCGCACTTTTGTGCAGTTTATGTGCCTTACATATCTTATATGCCCTATGTAACTTTCTATGTGACTTCAAGTTCAAGTTGAAGGTGAATGTTTTGTGTCTTGTGTCAGCTCCATCTTGCTCTACAACACCCATTTAAAAGAAAGCACATATAAGTAGACTACTGGCAATAACACACATATGGGAACAATTTTGTGATACCTGCCAGTCCAACCCACCTCCTCTCTTTGTCTTTGGATTGAATTTGGGTGGCAGCAACTCAGTTTTGACACATGTTTCTATTTGACCTTTCAAATAAAATAAGAACAGCAATGCTTTGTTGCATTGCTATCTGTTAGTCAAGTGTACCATGCCTGTTCAGAAATGAAGTGCAATCATTTATCAGTTACTCCATTTGACTAACTATTGAATCACATTTTTGTGTCCATATTCTTTGCAGATTTTCTTTCTTTACAGAGTCTTTAGAGTTTGACCATGTGTGTGAGGGAGCAGTGTTTGTGCGGCATGATTCCATGTGCTCTCTTTGTATCTGGGTGAGATTCCTACTTCCTCAAATAAAAATTATGCCCATAGGAGGATTAGGTACTCTAAATTGTCCATAGGTATGAGTTGGTAAATAAGTATGTTTTTATTGCTCTATGATTGGTGTGAAACCCAGTGGTCTATTCCCACTGTGCACTTAGTGTTTCTGGGAACTAATGCCGATGAACTAATAAAATAAATTATCCTTCATTTTTTCACACTTAAAAATCACTTTGTTGATTTAACGAACGGCTCAATCTGGGGATAGTTAGTTAATTTGACATCTTTACGTTTAGATGAAACAATGTTTCTCACTCAAAGGTTTGTAAAGCAGCTCTTTGGTGGGCTTGAGGTGGCTATTATTTGAATAATATATTAACCATGCTTGTGAAATAAAAGTGGTATCAAGCTGTGCTGACGTAACTGGAGTTTTTCTTGAAATCCCCTAGCTCAAGCTAGATGTTTTTCCACTTAAAAATTAAGCAGATCTAAATTCAACAAATAAACAAAAGTTTGGTTCAAGAAGAATAGAGGTATTCAAACTGTGTGGAAGGAATTGCAGGCGAGACACGGGTGAGATGGAAAATGACTGTTTCAGACCTGCTAATGTTTACACATTTTGTGTAGAATGTCTACATTTTAGCAACAGAATACAAAAATAAAGAGCAGGCTTCTTTTTACCCAATAATAAAACCAGAGGCGTGAGTAACTATATATATTCAGAGTGATTGACAGTTGTGCAGGAGTTTCATTTTAAAGATGCGCTGACAAGGAGCCTTCACTTTCTCCCACAATAGACAGTTGTGATTTTTAGTTAAATAAATTATTTCTCCTCAAAATCTCAAACAAACTGGAAAGTGGGGCTCATGGGGGGAAAGCTTAGTACATAATGCCACCTACACATGCATTTAATGCATATGCAGGGAAAGTGCCTGCCTACTCCCACACACAGTCCCATCAGCATTACTGGAAATATTGCTTATTTCTGGCATCTGATAGGGCAGAGATAAGCATGCTTAATGACAAGCATGAAAAAGCCTTATATTTGGTTTGTGCTCATATAAATACAATATCCATATATTGTCCATTGATCTTTGTAGCTCAAGTGATATTAGAAAATAAATATGTTTTATTTATAAGGCATGTAGTTACTAAATATAAATATAAATATAAATATAAATATACTATACATACATGAAACTGCTCCTTGCTGCTCCAAGTATTTGATCATTTCTTTAGCCATTGATAACGATGAGAGCAATACATCTGAATAACTGCTACACCTTGTCACAATTCTTCTATAGCAACCGTTGCCATGTGGCCCCCTCCTTCCCTCATGCCCAGCTGTTATACAGAGAAGTGCTGTCTTCCCAGGAAGTCACGCTTCAGCAAGAGACGGCTTAGAGAACAGGATATGAGTTTCACACACAATGTCATAGACTTTTCATTCAATGACTTATCAGTTTAAAAATCAATCAATTAAAAATTGTGCAGTTTAAAGTGGGGGTGTTTCTGTGGGTGGGCAGCTCTTCCAGGAACAGTGTTGTTTCTGGAAGAGATAAAGAAAGCTGTTTTCCAGGTGCAGGATGATATCAGGGATATGAAAGAGACAATGCTATGTGCTGGCTGACAGCCACTGAAAAGGGCATTACAGTAACACAGCACTCTACAGAAGACAGTTATTGTCAACCCAGGCATCAATTTATAACCTTCTGTACCACAGTGGAACGTCTTGCATGTGCATGTAAGGTGCATAAGGTGGTGCAATTAGGTAATGTCTGCCTAGGTAAGGCTCAAATATACAGAAAGACTTGTGGTTATATAAATATAATATATATTTATACCACAGCGCTGTTGAAATCTTGGACCTGATTGGTCAGAAGGTGTTCATAAAAGTTTTCTTTTTTTATAATAGCTCAGTTTTAACTGAAGTTCCTACTACAAGGTTTATATTAATGCACTCATTTTAATTCATTATTAATTCTATTTGTGTCATGGATTATGAGGGTTTGGGGGATTATTCTGTGTTTGTTTAACATTTTAAGGGGTCAGCATTTTGCAACAGTCATAGATAAACCTTAATTTAAAGTCATGAGAAAGTCTTTGGGACTAAGCCGTTTTTTTTGTCTCATTAATTATTATTAAGAGAGAGGCTGGTGAGGGAGGTACTGTTTATAGCTGATTAAATTAATAGCAGGAAGTAACTTTTATGGACAATCTACAATTTAGGGGATTGTGTTGTTCTTTAATTAATAAAAAATAAATTACATTTTTGGCATATAGTTTTATAACACACTTAAAGATGTACTGGTTTTGGATTTTAATGGTGTCACTCCAGCACGTCACTGATTATTTTCCTATAACAACACATGCAGTTGTATTTCATTCCTCATATTTATCTTTTTTTCTCTTTATTCGTGCCAAAAATTTTTAAATTGCATCTCCACATGCTGTTGGTTTTCTTGTCTGACGTACACAGCAGTAGCTGTAAATGCACTGCAGCCATGAAGGCTCACCTCAGACCCACTGCAGCATTATTTGCTAAGCAACAGTCAGTCTGTGAAAAGATGAGACGTACATTACCGTCTGTGCTCTGTAGGACCCTCTGAAAGGGCCAGAGCTATAATTGTGTGCACTTTATGTTTTTTTTTTCTCTACTTCTTTCTCTTTTAAAAGGAAAAAGCTGACATTTTCTTTTCTGTTATATTGAACATGAGTTTGAGGAGTTCTTTTACATGTGAGTGTGTACACTGCCGGTTCACAGGAGATGGAGGAGGATGACGATAATAACTACAATGTCGATGATGATGATGATGACAATGTCGATGATGACGTTTTTAAAGGATCCTTCAAATTCAGTTAAACATGTGACCATCTTTTACAGAAAGGCCATTTTGAATTAACTCGGAGCTAAAGGAAGGAAGAAACGAGTTAGGGTTAATGCAGTAGACCTTTCAGTTGTGTGAATGGTGATTGGCCATGTTAACTGAACAGCCGAGAATGTTGAATGCCATACATGGCAAGTGGCCCGCCTTTGTCCAAGTGCCAATATGGAGATGAGATGAATCACCGACAGAACCTAATCAGTGGTTAGGATACATTGCGCTCGCACAATGAATGCAATCAATTCTGATGAATTTTAAAGAGCGTGTCCATGGGTGTGTATGAGTTCAAACACTGACGTAAATCTGTGGATGACAGTTACAGGGATGAAACAGATTCCATAAATCGATCACTTCTAAATCCATCTTCATATCATCAATTGATTTGTTTTCAGTGACGTTCGGCTCTAATTCCAACAGTGTATGAGTCACCCCTCCATCACTGGTGACATAAGTTCCCACAGACAGCGTGGCTGTTAGACCTGGTCTTGGTCTCAGTGTGAGACTTGAATTACATAAAGGAAAAAAAAGAACAAAAAAAATTATACCATAACTTTATTTCTCATTTAAATGGGTTTGATTTAATTTAGTTTAATAATAAATAAAATAGATAAAATTGATAAAACAGTTCTAGAGTCTCCAGCAGCTGCAGAGAGTTTCACCTGTTCTCCCCATATCAGCCTGGGTTTCCTCTGGTATCCTCCAACTTCCAAAAAACCCCCGGGTAAACAACTTTAACCATGCTAAATTGCCCCAATGTTTTAACGAGCCTTACGCCTAGTGTTCCTGAGATCAGGTTCACCACAACCCTCACTAATATAAAGCACTGACTGTAGACGAATGAATGAATAGATAAAGCATATAAATAATAAATATCACTATAAAAGAATATATATGTTTTTTCTTTATACCAGCCATTATTTACATCCTATAGACTAGCAGTCTATTAAGAAATCCTTCTCATCCTTCAGTCATCCCTATTTAATAATAATATCTGCCATTTCATTTTGAAAAGAGAAAATTCTCTTTAGCATTTCTGATAATTCATTATATTTGCATTATTAACTTGCTCAGTTATTCTGTTGTTATCTCTATAATCTTATTTGGAATGAACATAGCTTGATTTAATATCATCCTGTGATACAACAGGCTGCGTTGTGTAAATGTTCTGCCTACCTATATGCATTTGTAACCAACTCTATTTATGGAAAAAAACAACATAATAAGAATTGATCTTAATTAGTAGCTCTTTGTAGACCTGTGATGAAATGTATTAGTCTTAACATGTGAGGTCAATGTCAGTCATGGCATTTGACAAACACGAGCCTTGCCCTCGCTCCCTACTCGACTGCTTGCTCTTACAACAGTTGTGAAATTGTCACAGATTATTTCAGTGAGTTTTATTCTTGTGGTTAATAGTCCAATTGTTTATTAACATTTAAACATTCTGCCTTTGATTGCAACCATATTGTGCCACTGAAGGCACCTGTCCATCACAGATGATATGATCTAATGATTTAAATTGTTTACAAATTTATGCCCTGTTTGTCCATTACACTATAGCAGATACATATTTAAACACATTTATGCAGACTTACTGCTTACTTTTTACAGCCTAAACTGTTAAAGAATGTCATTTTGGCTGAATTCAGAATCTGTAGTGTCTTCTGATAGGTTTTTATACAACGACTAATTCGACTAATAAAAGATTCCTATTTTCCTATTTTTGTCTTGGTCTCTATTGTGAATGCAGTAAGTGACAGATGTTTTTAGAAGGTATTTACAGTGTCTCTGTATAGAAGGGAGGACATGTTTTTATATCTTGATGGGTGCCAAGAAAGATTGGAATATCTGAGAGTTGAGATTATTTGGTTATTTAGCTGGTTACTATTAATTAACTTTGTTAATAACATGTCAAAGGAATACATGTGTGTGTATATGGTGGCCCTGTTCTTACTTTTTTTTTACCATTTTTATTTGTATCAATATCTACAGTGCCTTGTTGTTCTCTTTTTTCCCATTACGCCACTTTTGTGCGGCATTGCTCTTTGTGGAATTGGACATCAGAAAACAACCCTCACCATCATTTGCCATGGCTGTCCACCCTCACTTTATAATCAAAGGTGAATCAAATATGAATCGAGCCTTGCTTGCTCTCTCTATACACTGCTCATCTCTCAGCCACCCACTCATTCCACCCACCTTCTTGTTCAGGCTTGGCGTGAACACAGAGAATCACGAGCACACAGGCCGCCACGATGAGTAGGACTGCATCCATTGCTCTGAATATGAGTGGGCTGAATACAAAATCTCTAACATTCTGTATATTAGTAGTTTACTGACTCACAGATACTACACTGTAGGTGTGTACCGTCTCACTGATTCAAGTTGTAGTAATAATGTGGGTTGTTGAGAGAAATCCAGTATTTAAACATGTGCTGTAGTGCTGGGAGTGTGGGGGTCATAAAGGGCTTTTTGTAAATACTTTCATGATGGAAAGAGCAACAAACTAGGGAATTCCATGACAAAATATGTTGGTCCAGTACAGCTAAAGGCTCTAAAACTAGAAATATTCCACAAACGTAAGTGGAAAGTACAAATTTATTCCAGTGTGCTTCTGTCTCACTGCCAATGTTTTCACTTCCTTAGAACAGGAATTTTTGCGCTCACCCGGGGAGCATTTGTCTTGCCTCTCACTGGGCTTTAAATGTTTTGATATCAGGCCTTGAACTGTTTTTCCACACATTGACATCTGCTCTTTAAACCTATTCCCATTTGACCTGCATTTCTGGCACCAGCGAGTGAAGAAATGTTCTCTAATATACAGTTTCACTCCACCGCCCACAGAGAGTGGACTATCAGGGGTTTTAGTCTTCCGACTAGCCCAGATATGGATGCACTAAAAGTTTGTTGTGAGCAGTAGGACATTTGCATTGTTGACCTCTTGAGCAGTGATCACTCTGTAACCTCATCATAGTGACTTTGTGTTCAGAAAAACAGTACTGGGATAGTACACACTATTGCAGAGAACATTCTCATAGATATCCATTCCCATTTTTGGCGAATATATATATATATATATATATATATATATATATATATATATATATATATATATATATATATATATCCAACGATGTTGGAGACATCAAGGAGAGCGCTATGCATCAGCCACTGTTGTGGTGGTGTTACAGTCTGGGCAGGTGTGTCTACTCAATACAGAACTGCCCTACATCTTGTGAATGGTACAGTGACAAGGCAATACTACCTGAATAACATCATTAATCCATTCACTGTGCCCCTGCATGAACAACACCGGCCTAATTTCATCTTCATGGACGACAATGCTCCAGCTCATCGAAGTCGCATCATTAGGGAACGGCTGCTGGAGGCATCGTTGTCAAGCTGTAATTGATGGTCAAGGGCACATGACGAATTATTGAGACATTGACATTCTTTGTTGTGGTATACCCACCACTGTTGTTGGCTTTTGTTTCAATAAATTGTTTGAGAAGAGGAAATCACCATTGCATGCTTCTACTTAAATGCCCTACTTTCATGATATAATATCACTGTAGCATGAACTTTTTACATTTTCCATAAATTTCACCCAAAAGCCAAATATCCTTAACTTTTTGTGAGTAGTGTATATATATATATATATATATATATATATATATATATATATATATATATATATATATATATATATATATATATATGGCAATGGATATATAATCATAAATCATGCTTGATTTAACTCATCAGACTTGTTTAATATTTTCTTAGTAATTTTAAAATGTCTTGTTAAGTACTATTACGTAGCTACTACATATTATTCAATTACTGCTGTAAAACTAATAGCATTCTTCTTGGTTACTAGTTAAGTGTGTGGAGAATGTAATCCTAGACCCACCAAAAATAATATTTTATATAAATATTTTTATTTTTATTTTTTTCTATATTCTACCATTTAGAATAACAGTATTTATCTATTTATCTATTTAGTATATATCCATTTATGTAGTTTTAAATACAAATATCTTCTAATAAGTGAAACGTTTTACATTTTTGCACATCGAGTAAAGATATATGAACAGGAATTTTTACAAAATAACTGTTGGTGATAGGTTGTATTCAATGCAAAGGCTAAGCTTTAAAAGTTTTTTGTCAATACCCAGTAGACTGGGTAAATTTTTGACTTATTATTAGCTATGTAAATATAAATAATGACTGATGTAAATAGAGCCTCAAAAGTTGCACTCAAGAGACAAAAGGAATGAAATGCCACTTTTTAATCCAGAAATACCCATTTCATGACTGTTATTTGACCTTGGATATGCTCTTGACAAAAATAACTTGCATAAATCTCTGTATGATGAAGATGACGAAGATTAAATTTGAGCTATATAAGGTATCATGTTGGCATTTAGCATTTTGACCAGAACAGAATAAACAGGTTAAAGGTGTATAACTTTAACTCCATTAGATTTGGGAATACATGTTCTAAAGAATATATTTTTTAGTAATATAAATAATACAATTTATAGTTTAAGCAAAACATTATGGTCCAAAATAGTAAATCTAAAAAAATATATAATAGGAACAGTAAATGAACACTTTTTTTCCTGAATGACCAACACACTGTACATAAATAGGTTACAATAGCTGTTTTGTACCTGTAGCATGTGTGTAATGACTGCATGATTAGATCTTTATTATAAAAGGTTCCATTGTAGTTTCTACATCTGGCTGGACATCAAGCAGGCAGGAGTGGGCTTGGAATTATCCGCTCTACTGTAGCTCTCACAACCCTTTCTAAATGTCACCAGGTACGCAAAGCTTTAAATCAACAGAGGTGCCATACAGTATGTCATTCTGCCCTTGTCTCTCTTGTTTTAGCGTGTCCTGAATTGAGAGGAAACCTACTGCCAAAAGCAGCTCACTGAGCCTTGGATAAGCGGAACTATTATTGAACCTGTACAGTGGAAACTACGGCAGGACTTCATAGGGGAGCACAGCTGATCTTAGCACCCTGGTGTAAAGTGCTAAGTGGACGCTTTTGGGTCCCAACATTGAACGCCATATCAATATTAAATCCCATATAACACTGTAGTGGCAGTTTGAGCATTAAATTACTCAGATAGAAAACATGTAAAAATATTTTTAATATAATTTTTAATATAGTATTTTTAAAAAAAATACTTGTTCAGGTAATTAATTACCTTTAAAACTTTATCAAAACAACATAAAAATACAGTTTCCAACAATTTACACGTCTCTTAAAAGTATGCAGCCCTGGTGTCCCAGCCAGAGTGTATTCCCACTTCATGCCAAGTCTTTCCAGGACAGGCTGCATATCAACCACAAGCCTGATCAGGATAAATCAAGGTACTGGAAGTATGTAGGCCTTGCCAAACTGACTCTAATTCCAATCATACATTTATATCAATTCACTCTTTCTAATACATTATCATTTCCATCAACTTACACAGGGATGTATGGTTGACACTCTACCATATTAACTAGCTATTTAAGCCTAAGAACAAAGAACAATTGTAATAGTCGATGTTGAGTTTTTAGGAGATTTGTTTAATATTCATGAGTCTCTAAAGTTCCTTTTCTGCCACAGAAATACATTTTCTGAAGTGTTATGTTTAAGAGAAAGTGAGGAAAAAACCTGTTTATATTTGTATACTTACAGTAAGTGTGAACTAATTTTAAACTGGTAGGCATGATGTTGTTTCTATTCAATAAAAATGTACCTGTTGGATATTGCTGTTGTATAAAATGATTAAATGCTTCAGGATGTTCTGTTATTATTAAACAATCATCTTTGGTGTGGTAACAACATCACACCACCCCCTCACTGATTATTTTACCATCTTAAAAATGCTTATTATTTGGGTTTTATTTTTACACAGCATATTTTAAAAAAAGATTTCACTCTAGTAATATTTTTGTTACCTGATGATTTATTCTGGTATAGCATACCATTAAAGGTGAATACCTTTTTCAGCTAGTTCTCAGAATTCCTCCACACACCACACCCTTTAATGAGTCTACCACGAGCTGGATTGTGGCTTCTTCCAGAATTATGTACCCTTGTCCTAGAAACATTGAGTCTAGTTCCACTATTTGATTGTCTAAATTGGATTTTAAGGGATTTCAGTACACATTTCAAGTTGGAAGAAAATCATATCTAAAATCATTTATAATTTATAAAAATGTTTTTTTTTTAGTTTTTCACCTCTATCATTATTGAACCTCATATATGAACAATGAACAGAAAGAATAGTTACAGTATGTAACTTTATTTATATAAAACTACAGTTTCCTGAAATCCTCCTTGTAAACAAAATCTGTGTTTGAGTCTTGTTGCACTCTGCACCAGTTATTTTAACAGGCGTGTAAAAAAGTAAACAGTGAGTGCACAGAAAGAAGTCAGCCAGCTGTGTTTAGTCATTAGTTTAATAAGAGGGCTTTTAGCATTATTTGTGTTTGGTATTTTCCCCCAAGACAGCGATTTCCAGCAACACAGAGCCATGAGACTCGTGATCCCCAGCATGGTGAGTGGAAAGCCTATGAGTGCTGCTGTCAACACTGGGACATAAATAAAGCTAAAGATAGGGTCATACCACCATCTCTTCTGACCGACCTCTATTTTTATAGCCACGCTTCGGTTTATAAAAGGCATTGACGAGCTATTTTTTGATCTAGTGATGGAAACTTGTGAGGGGTGCATGACTGACCTCCGTAGCCTGTGTGCGATGGGATTTTCGAGAGATAGTAAGTGTGTATAGTGTCAACGACACACAAGGCCAAGGTAGTGTGTGCACTGGAGACGGTCCCACAGGCAATACTGCTAAATTAGTGCACCCCTGTGGTGGCCTTCCTGGAAGACTTTACTCCTGGTACTTTACAGCTATCCTCTAAACAAATGTTAGACTGACATTTCCCAGAACAGGGCCAAAGGGTAAAGAAATGTTATATTTAAGATCACTACCCAGAACAAGATATAGTGGTTAATGAAAATGAGTGATCTTGTAATCAAGCCAGAAATATGGAGGAGCCATCCAGTCAAGGTCAACAATGTCTTATATTACAGTTTCATTTCCACAGAAAAAACAATATTTTAAAGAAAAATACTGTGTAGATCAAAGTTTAGGTGCGTGTGACATTTGCAATTTTCACTTGACATTTGCCAAGTGAAAATATCAATCGTATATTAACTAATTTTACATGAGCCAGAAAACTCCTGCACTGATTTGTAATACTCTAATGAATTATTAGTCAATTCATTTCCCACATAATCTGTGACACAAGGTCATAAGGATTCCTTAAGGGCCAGTAATCACCTCCCACTTGTGAGATTTGTGAATGGTTCACCCGGCAGCTGGCCTTACTGTGATAATGTGTCATCTGCAGTGCTTTTCAGGGTGGCAACGAAGACAGTGAATCAAATCACACCTTAATATACCAGTGAATCAGCAGCAATGTGCACTGGGTGAGTGTGCCAACAGTTTTCAGCAGTGCCACAGTTGCCACCAGTCTCATTTCCCTATAATGTAATCCAACACTGCTGAGATCTGCTGACTGGTATAAGTGTGTGGGATGGCAGTAGAGTGGTTTTCTGAGTAGATAAATGGGGAGATCTCCATCCAGTATATTTGTACTGTAAATGTACCCCCATAATTTGATATTGACATACCATTTGTAGCACTTCTTTATTTTTTCTTTTTCCCCTTAGTAAGTCTAGTCTTTGACTCACGCTCTATACTTCATATATTTGTTTCACTGTTTGTTTTTTTCACTGTATTTAAGGAATTCTGTAATCCATATGTTTTAAGATGAAAAATTCCATGAAAAACCAAATGATGTGCTGGAAAAGTCATGGGACAACAACTAAATAGGAAAAAACAGGCATTTCAGGCTGTAAATCTCATCAGCCTGACAATTTATGAACTTGACCGTAAGGTTCTGCCATCTCCATCATTCAACCCTGACTTCATGCATGTACATTAACATCTATCCTTCTTTTAATATCTCTAATATCAGCTAAATGGAGGTGTCTTCAACAACAACATGGAGCCCAAACAAGACCTTAATGACTTTTGCAATTACTTCTTCAAGCGTGGAATTGAAAATGGAAGTTAAAAACAGGTTTGATGTGGAAAAAAACATTCAAAAGCAGTGAAATGACATTATTTCTTGAACAGTTGTACTCTGGACCATGGTCACATCTCAAATTAAATAGTCCTATAGCCAGGAGAGTTGACAAAGAGGTTTTTGAAATTATATTTTAAGTATTCAATGTCCAGTTTCCTCAAGAAACAATAAACAATTATGTTAATGAAATATTAATCACACAAGTATACGTTTATTTCATTACAGTTATACTGAATTGTGGCAGTTCTACATTGTGACCCTGCCTGACTTTTGAGTTGTTGTTTTTTTTTTTCACAGGCCTAATTTATTTGTCCTGATTTGTTAAACATTTTGGTCTCAAACTCAAGGTCAAGGCTGTCTTGTACATGAAATTTACATCACATTAGGACTCTCAAAATAATCAAGCATAAACTCAGCAAGGAAAGTACAGTAGAGGCATGATGCAGAAAGCAAGTATGGGATATTTTAGGCCTGCAATCTGTTAGTTTTTTATTTTTGATGTGACAGTGACAGCTTGCACGTTAAGAGCAAGAGAGAGAGAGAGAGAGAAAGAGAGAGAAAGAAAGATAAAGGTAGGAGTCAGCCTGTTTGTTTGTAACCATGGTGATGTCCTGCCGTGAAATGAGGCAGAGACTGTGTGTGTATGTGTGTGTGTGTGTGTGTGACCTGGCCTTCACAGCCTGCCCTCTATAGCCATAAATACAAACCCACAGGCGGCTGATGCTTGAAGGAACAATGCAATGTTTATAAAATTAGAAGGGCACTTAATCAGACAAGTGGTCTCTCTAGCTAACATGGATGCTGTGTACTTGTTAAGGACAATGTGGCAGAGCGAGCTCTAGGTCAGAGCACTATGCTTAATTTATTATAGTAAATGCTAATAAAATTTAACTATTAAAGAGAAAACACTTCAATAAATGTAAATGAAAATATCAATTATTTTAATAAACTGAGACCAAAGTAATAATTGCTTTTAAATTAAACAAACTGAAATAGTGGTAGTAAAAAGATATGATGAATAAACGACATGGAATAAACAATATTTCAAATATAAAAAAAAAAGTAATCATATGCCTCAAGCACACACACACACACACACACACGACCTTTCAGACCCAAATCTGAACAGAAACCTGATCATCTCTACCAGTACAATATAAAACAATGTGTGGACACAAATCTATACGTCCTTTATGTCTCTTATCGATTGGTCTTCCATGTCTGGGAGACACTGTGTAATCAAAGAAGCATGACCGAACATAGCACAGACCTGATCAGACACACGTATTCAAGCCCAGTATTACCATTATGTCATGTGTCATTTACTCAAGGGGATCTAAAAGTGCAGTGTGGAAATGTTTCTCGAGTCTGTCATAATCATCCTCGTCCATCAGCTTGGAGGGTAACGTCAGTAGATATAACTGATATACCCCATGGCAAAAATATCTGATGGCAGTTATTTATACAAGCAACGAAACCCAACAGCAGTTTACATTACACACCACATTGATTGTGCCTGTGTATTTTCTGCTTGCTCAGGTATCTTTGGCTCTGCTATTCTGGGAGCTCTATTTCTGCAGATATGTTAAATATACACCCACGCCTTAGGCTCATTTATTATTAATGAAGGCGCACATAGAAAATAGCTGTGAATAAGACTGCTCAGGTGACAAGTGATAAACAAGTGAAATGCAGATATGGCCTCCCATGAGATTTTCAACAGAATGACCTCATCACTTCAGATGAAGTAGAAAATGCTGAGAGATCATTATTGGAGCATGACCTTGTAAATGGAGATGTGGCTTCATTCGAATAACTCTAACACCTCATCCCAATAGAAAATATTGGATAGGACTGAATAGGAAAAAAACAGTAACTAGAACTTAAGTGCAGTGGAATATGAATATGAATGGTGATAGTGAACATCCGATTTGATCAGACTAGCTTCACATTTATGGTTAATATGTTTATTGTGTAAAAATAGTGTGTGATCATTTAATGAAACTCTTTTAATTAGCGCTTTATTTTAATTACAGTAATTTATCAGAGCCTTTTCTGGTCTGGGCAACTTGTCAGGGGAAATGATAAACTTTGGTATACACTGCCACCTGGTGGACAACATGACAAACAACAAGCAAAAAATTATGCAGCATATGCAATTCAAGCAAGCAAGCAAACAAACAGGTAAACAAATCTGATTGCACATTTTATACACCCAAATACACATTTTGAAAAAAGGATGAAGGCGATTAGAAAATTTCCACTGAATAAACGATCATTTAAAAAAGTTGTTAAATTGTTCGAGCTAAAAATGACTTTATTGTTTTGTTCGTTTCTTTTTGAAAGCCACGTATAAAATAGGGAATATTCAAATCAGTTCACTCTGAATAAATGTCTCGACTGATTACAAGCATTAGATGGTGTGTTCTTGTGTAAGTAACAACAGGTTTTTTTTTGGTTTGCTGCACTTCCACTCCTCATTAGTCTGTCTCTCTCTGTGAAATGAGCCTTGGCCTGATTACCTAATGGAACAAATCACAGCCTGAGAATATTCCACTCACAGCATGAACATACTAAAGTACACCGCCTGCGGCTGCAGCCTGTTCCCAAGGCCGAGATATGAATCACAGTCTGACAAGGTTAAAGATTCACTCAGGTTGCCAACTTTGTGGACATCCAGCTTCCTGACCATCAGTTTGAAAACTGCACCTACTCGTAAGATCCTCAATAAAATGTGGATTTAGGATGAACTCCTGATTGTCAATATATAAAACTGATCAAAGCAACATAGAGCTGCTATTTGCTCAACATTCTGGGTGCAGATTTTATAGTCTATCACTGCTGTTCTTCAATCTGCCTTTAAGACAGATATTTTAATATTTTAATCAAGTACAACTTTTCTCTTAGTTTTTCTTCAACTTTAACTTCTCAGCTTCCTCAAAGAATGTAATTAACCAGAATGTCGCGAGGTCAAATTCACATTCCACAGTTGTCAGCAAGCCACTTTTGGGTCTTTGAGCAATGCAGCAATCAGGCTTTTAACCCTTAGTTGGTCATCTCTGTGCTTGGCTTGGATTCTTTCTTACTTGAATTTGCTTTGTCTAAAAATGTCCACTTGATTTTTTTCTCTGTAAAAATGTAATGCTGCCTTGAATGTAAAAAGACCCATGAAATTTTTTTAATTTTTATTTTCTTTGTCTTATTTCAGTTTTGCTCACCACTGGTTTGCCCATCAAGGACATTTTATATATATATATATATATATATATAAAATATATAATATATGTATGTATGTGTGTGTGTGTGTGTGTGTGTGTGTGTGTGTGTGTATTGTTGTACAGCTCACTTGTGTCCTAATTTTAAGCTAGTTTTTTAACTACATAAGTACATTATTGCAATTGTATGATGTTTACCCTATTATTACTTGTTAATGCAATTGGAGAAATTAGAGAAATTATTTATAATCACCAAGATGAGGACTTGCTCCATTTTGAGTCTAGTTCCTCTAATTGTTTTATACATTTATATTCTTCTGTAAAGCGATGTCTATTGTGTATATATAACACCACCTGACTAATATGTTGCTCCCCTTTTTGCTGCCAAAATAAACAGATATTTTTTAATGACTATTAATTTATTAGTACTAAACTAACATTTTGGATACTGATTTGACCAGAAATCCCTCTTACACATAGCTATATTGCAACACAACTGCATACACTGGTTATTTACACATTCCCTGAATTGGAAACATCCAGGAGTGTATACACTTTTGCAAAAATAGATGACTCTCCACTGTTAAAAAATTGATGCACTGTTAATTCTTCCTTTGCCACAAAGTGGCAGCAAGGAGCAATGCAAAGTTCCAGACTTGCATGTGCATTTCATCATATGAGATTCCCTAAAGCATCATACTACAAAAACTGAACACAGGTTCTTTGACACTGTCTCTTAGAGTGAAATGCACTCATGGTTCAAGACATTCGGGTAACTGGATCCAAGAAGATCCTCACAGTGAAACTCCTGACACCAGTCTTAGATGACAAAACATGAATAAGTAAATAAAGCGAGAGAAGAGTCTCTCAATCTACTGAGTGTAGGGAGTGTATTTCTAATGCATGATGCATGAAGTAGAAAAGAAAAAACAACTGTGAAAATGTAATTATTTTAATTTTATTGTGATTAACACAACCATATTCTTATATTTTGAATAGAAAAATAAAATGACAATAAATTAATAATTTCAACCACAAATTTATCCATTTATCCTAAAAGGCATTCAATTATCAGATAACTCTTTGTAAACCATATTATGACTAAACAAATAATATGACTAAACAGAAACATGTGACAAACTTAGTTAAATCTGTAAGCCTGGTGTAAGCATATGCCTGCTAGCAATTCATAGATAAAGTCAAGCCAAAATGACAAATTTTTAATTACACTTAAAACAGAATATAAAGCTGCCAACAAACTCTCTTGGAGTAATGCCCAGATATTCTTTAAGGGTTACACTGGTGAAATTCTATTCAAAGTGTTGAAAGAGTTTTTTTTTATCATCCATTACACGCAATTCACCCAGCTATATAATCGATTCGATATAAACTGTAGACATGTTGAAGCAGCCACAGAGATCCCTGTGAAGAACATACTGCAGCAGCATTCATTTCTAATGCAAATTCAATCATTTCTGATAAAAGGATTCCAGGTTTCTGTACATGTAAATATATATTAATGAATTTGGTCTGGATTTTAAGGAAACCCCACACCTAAGAAAAAGCAGTATGAGTTATACCAGCATTCCTGCAAAACAGACTACAGAATTGTTATTAAGTCAAGAGGGGAAGCCTGATTTTTTTTTTTTTTTTGACTTAGTACCCGTCGTTGTCCAGTGGCTTCAAACTTGTTCATTCTGTCAGGCTTTAGTATAGAGTGCAATGTAAGACCTCACACACCCAGTTGCACCAACAATCTTAATAATTCCACTTTTAAATGAAAGCTAATATATTTGGACGAGAAAAATTCTACTAATTTTACTATTATGTCTATAAGCATTAACAATTCAGTGACCCATTTTAACTAACTTGCTAATCAGTGGGGTTAAAACCAGGTCAAAATGGTACATTATGAATGCATATGAATCAATGGTACATTACGAATCACAAGGAGAACGAGAGCACTGTATAGTGAAAACAGCACTAGCTTAGCAAAATTCTTTCATTCATTCATTTGTACACGACAGGACAACAAATCACTTACAATAATAAACAATGGAACCTTTTGTTAGATTACAATCCCAGAAATCTCTGGAGAATTTCGTAATGAATTGCATCATTTGGTCAGGATAATAAGTGGTGAAGAGATTAAGTGTGGCTTGCCAGAGGTTGGTTACTATCCAAATGATGTGGAAAATCAGAAGGCTTGTCTCGGGTCATGCGGTCTCTGAGTCACTGCACGCACCTGAGAGTGGATCACCAGCACAAGTCTGATCCTGATGGATTATAGAAGATCTGTAAAATGACTTAGGACCTCAATGTGTTTTAGGAAAGAATCCTTTTTTGCATCTTCTGCTCATATTAAATCTAACATGATTTTTCCATGTTTCCTGGCAGGCTACAGCATGGTAGGTACACCTACACAGCAAGTGCTTTCACAGTGCTTATTAGGGCTGGGTTGATCTTTTTTCTGAGTCTCACAATGTGCCTGACTTCAGTTAAAGAAAAACAGTGTCTAGACTTCCAAGTTGCAGAAAGATGATGCTAAAACATGTCAATGTCAATATCGTGACTGATGGGCTACTTAAAGGAGGCACGGACCGTCCTGCCCTTCAGGGGCTGTGGAGGGCGGAAGTTGTTCTCCATGCGTTTCCTCTGATCCTCCTCTTCAGCACTGAAGAGCAACATCCTGAACTTCCCCATCTAAAGCCAGTGGGAAGAAGATGGAAAGCATTAGAAAATGTTGTTTTGGAAAAGCTAATAGCTTAATAGCCAATGCTGATTAGAAATAATAAACCCTGTTTTATATGCATTGGAATTTGCTTGCTTTTGGCATCAAAAAAATTAAAACAAGGATTTGAAGAATTTTTCTTGCCAATCTTTACAGAATTTCCTCCGATATGGCTTTGCTAACTGGCTGAAATGTTAAGTAGTCAGCAGTGTAAAACTGCTACAGTCCCCTCTGAAATTATTGGAACAGCAAAGCCAACTTTTCTGTTATTACTATACCCTAAAGACATTAGGACTGGAGATCAAAAAATGAATATGTTAAGCAAGATCAGAATTTCACCTTTTATTTCTTTAAAATTTACATCTGGTACTGAAATTGGAATATGGCACTTTTTTTCCAAACCTATCGGCTTCTACATAAATAGAATCACATTCAAGAAGAAGAAATCCAGTAGATCATGCTAATGTAATTATCCTCAGTGCATTAACCCTGAGAGACAACTGATGCCCAATCAATATACAGTACACTTGCGTACTTACGAATTTTTTATTTATTTATTTTTTTAACAGAGAATTCCATTAGAAAGCAATACAACACAATTCTTTGATGCAACACCTTGGGAATAATAAAGTTGATAAAGTATAACAAATACCTTTAAGATGACGACAACAAGGATTCCTTTAGAAACACCTCTTGAAAGTTTCGCAAGGACAGAAAGCTCTGGAAAGCTAGGTTACATGAAGTACACAAGGGTTCCTAATGGCTTCCTAAGCTTTCTTAGCTTCCTGACTAGCATTCTTCTCTGTGTAACAGATTGGTGTATGAGGGTTTATGTGTGTCATATTAGTCATTACTCTGAACGCTTCCCATTCAGCACAGTTACACCTGAACCCACACCTTCACCTACAGTAGTGTATATAGTCAAGTGTGTCACTTGGCCATAGGGGGTGAAAAATTACAATATACTCTAATACATGTTCCCTGCTGAGTATCTCCAAAACATTTCATAAGCCAGCACAGTTAATGGACATGAGCCATTGTAATCCATAGGGTTTCAACTTGGGAAACATGCATGGATTAAAGTGTTGCAACTATACACATGTACACTCATATGCACAGAGGCGAACATGTACACACTCACAGAGACCCACACAGAAACCACACACCCGCACACAGACACACGCACTGGTCAACAGGGACAGGTTAATCTAGCCCAGTAGTTTTTTAATGCATGGAGTCTGAACCAGTTCACGGGGATATATGACAAAATAAATCCCTTTATTATTACATTTTTCAAATCACATAACTGTAGTTTATCTGATGATTATTGCTGTAAAAGTATTCAGATTTTGACGGCGAGAATTGTTTTTGTCTTATCTAGTATCTTATCTAGTATCTACCGATTTCAGTATTGGGCAACCATCATTATGTTTTTCGTTACAAATCTACATTGAAAAACTGTATAGAAAAAAATAATACATTTATTAGCTAACTGCTCTGTTAGTTCATTTGTATGCATATATAAACCGCCTCAGTTTTACGCTCAGATTAAATAGTGGTGTCTGTGAGGAGACGTGAAGAATGAGATTTACTGCTGTGCACACATGCAGGACTCCACTGCAGCGGCTCACACTAGGAGTGACAGATTCTCTGAATAAAAGCTAAAACCTTTGACCTAAATTCCTGAGACTTGAAAGCATCTCAGAATTGCAATTTGCTCTTTACTGAGTGCTGTACTGACACCTATCCATGTGCCAGGCTCGATAAGAGATCAGATAAATGTGTCATAACACTCATAGATGACTATTAACCACTATGTAATCAGTAACACTGATATATAACTGGAGAGTTGACTTCTGAGTCAAAAAATAAAAATAAAAAAATCATTAACGGGACACAAAGACACAAAAGCTGCCTTTCAAAAAAAAAAGAATGCACAGAAAAGGCTGGCATTCCTGGAATGAATTTGCTAGGCAAAGATGTTAGAAAGAAACCATAAGGATAGCAAAATGTTCAGTCTATTTTGTTATTTTGTTTTGTTGCTTATTCACAGGTCATGACAGGAACATGCTCACAAATCAACTGCAGGAATATGACTGTAGCAAAAGCCTAAAAGTTTATATCATTGAGTGACCTGTAATTACTCGAGTGAATTTTTCTTTACAACAGCCATTGATAAAAGTAACACGAGCTGGATCAAGTCACACATTAGACATTCATTCACTCATCTGTTCGGCTTCAGTAACAATTCCGTTCGCATCAGACTTGCAGTGGATCTGGAGCATGTCCCGTGAGTAAGGCAGAAATACATCTAGGATCGGACATCAGTCCATCACAAGGGCTATACTATGCAATTTTTGTAGGTAAATAAATATTTTATTATATTTCTTATTATACCTATGGATGTATAGTTTTAATTTAATTAATATAAAATAGAAAATTATAATTAGGAGTCATGCTTTGCCATGCTGTTCCACTACCTTGACTTGAAAAATGAATTTCAGTTCTTCTTTAATTGGCAGGTTTCCAAATACCTCAATTTCAAGATCTGAAACTGTTAGCTGGGACTTTACAAAGTCAGCAGCGATTAAATGCTAGCTGGATAAATGCCGCACTGACCAAATGTGCAGACTGAAATGCTGTGTGTCAAGCCCAAAAAAACATGATAAAGCATGGACATGTGTGTATCTGAACACACAGAGCATAAAATAGATACTGTTGTGCTGAATTAATAAAATAAAAAAAAAAGGATTAAAATGATTATTTATAGAAAATGAAAACACTAATGCTTCAAAGCTACTTATTAACTATTACAATATAAGGCATGTAACAGCTACAAGATACTAGCCCAAATGACATTTTCTAGCTCAGTAATAAAACTTAAGAACATGAAATTAATTCTGAAATAAATGATCATGCAAATCAAACAAATAGGTTACGGCCACATGAATCTAATGCTTGCATGAAATAACACTAAATTACGTGCTGAAATAGAAAAGTGATTCCAAGTTCAACATGGCTGCTATTGTGATTTTCAGCTGTTTTCAGCTCTGCAGTGCAATGTCTGTACTGGTTTTTAATAAATGCAGATGACAGTGTTGTTTTTAATCCTTTTTTTCCTCCAAAAGGTTAAAAAAAATATTCGACACAGCACAGGTCAGTTTGAGCTTCTCAACAACTTAACACAGTTTTGATGCAAGTGTATGATAATACAAGATGGTATACTGGAAACCATCTACTTAACATTATAGACATATTATTAGACACCAGTGTAAAACTAAAGGAACAAAAGTCAAGCATCAAACCTATCTTCACTTGGGGAAAGTTTTTGGCTCATTTTTTTTATGGACTCTCCATCCATTTCCATTGGTTAACCTCTATATTAAGTACCCAAATGATTAAAACCAATATGATGGTCAGAGGACCAGATGAAAATCTGTCAACCATGAGGAAGTGCTGTTGCAGTATGTAAATGTAAGAACACACAGACCTGCAGGTGTTTAATGCTACGTAACCCACCTGCTTATCCGAGACTCTAATAGGTTCAGCGAGAACAATCCATGTGACACTTTCATACAGTGGAGGAGTGGTCAGAGAGCCAGGGTAGGTCCAAAACCTTAGACTAGAAGGCAGGAGGCACTTTGGGTTGAAACCTTTGAAATTTGCGATGCTTCCCTTGAAATCAAAGAATAACACTGGTCAAGGCTTGATTGTATACAGCAAACGGCAAACATCATCTCTATCTCAACATTTTGATGCCATCAGAGTCTTTGGACTTTGTTTAGTTTATTTAGTTCATGCAGTTTTCTGCTGCACTGGTACATTATAGTATATTTTATGCATTAATGTGAAAGCATCTTTGCTTCACAGTATTTCTCTCTATGTGCCCTTTTAACTTATGCACAATACTGAATATTCATGTAAAAAAAAAAAGAAAAAAAGACAAACCTTGAATTTGACCATATACAAGGCATCAGTTAAGATGTTTAGATCTCCGTGTTCATCTCCTTTCTGTAAATAACCACACCAAAATACAAGGAAAAGGTTTCAATTAGCTTTTTGTCAATAACAATATTCTCATTTTGACCAATTAGTATATTTTAAATGAATCCCCCTAAATAATGTTTAATGTACAATGGTTTTTATAAATTTTAGGGTTATTATTTTTAAATAGCTCCTGTAAAATATAACCAGCAGCTAAGACATTCTAACCTCCAAAAAGATGCCCAGCACAGCCAAGCCATCAGGAGCTGCAGCGGCTTCACCAAACGTGCGATAGCGCACAGCATTCCAATGCACCAGATGTAGCTGCAGGAAGGAAAAGAGAGAGAGCAGTAAGATATAAATAAGACAGAGAGAGATTGGCTCAGGTGATTATTTTTTAATCCCATTTTTGTCTTCACACCTCAGACACGTAGGTCTTCCCACTGACAGTGTGTTCAGAGCCATCACAGTCTTTTCCTCCCCAGTGGAAGTGGAACTGTTTGAGTCGGTATACATTTTCAAGTGGGCCTCCTTGGATCACTGTCATGAGAGAAGAGTGATTCAGCTGGTGATCAGATTTCATGATCTCTGTGACTGGGCAAACTGAAAACACTTTACTGTACAGCTTAAATGAGACAATCACATTTACACAATTTCCAACGTTACTCTAAATATACTCTACATTTTTGTGAAATCCTACCAAGTTATTCAAATGATAATATCTAAATAAAGTCTGCATTTGTATATTTCACATATTTGATTGTTTTAAAATGTTCAAAACCAAGCACTTCTTGGTTGGTTATCTACATTTGATTTATAGGATAATGTAACTCTTTTAGTTGAACTGAATCTAGGTCTAAGGAATGAATGCCTAAGAGATCCTTTTTTCCTTCATTTCTACAGGTATTAAGTTTAGTTATGCAGTATAAGGACAATGTGAAGGATGTACTAATAGTCTGTTACTGTTAAGCATGCCAAGTGATGCGACATAAGAATTTGTCTCTTTCTTTAAAGACACAAATACGCCCCAATAAATTATACAAAAAACCAAGGGAATCCTTATCACCCCCTGTGGAGACCCACCTGTTAATATAGAGTGTGTACCTGTTTCTCTAAACCAAGAATTTGTACAGATTTGCATTCCTAGGAAAATGTTCTTGCTAGATTACCATGTAAAACATAAACTTGAATGTTTGGGTTGGATCATGAAATCTTAAAGATGTTTTAACTGTTCTCAGTACAAGTTTTCTTCAGGACGTTTTAGTGACCTCATGCAAATGAAAGATGATGTCATGCAAGTACACAAGCACTCACAAACTAATTTAAATACAGAGAAACACCCAAGTCTGTGTCCGTTCCTTAGTGTTATTTGTTCCATAGGCACAATTATAACTTTGCTTAAAATACTGACACATACTAAAAACTGAGCGCAATAATTACACAGAGGAGTGGTCAGACAAGGTCAGAGGAGAAATTACATGTGTCAGCCAAAATCATGCTGAGGTAATGGCATAATAGTGTTTCTGAATCAGACACTTTAACTATACAGCCAGGCTCATAAGTGTTTGGACAGTGAAACAATTTTTGTAATTTTGTCACTCAGCACTTGATGATGTCCATAAGTTCCAAAAACTACACCATTGCACAATACTGCACAATTTCTTATTTTAAAAAATGATACTAAGATAAGAGCTATGTTTGTTAGCCAGTCTGATACTGACTGCAGATGACCCAAGGTGATTTACTGCAAGCTTACACATGAGATGGCTGCATGCTTTTTTCCGTTCCATCAGTCAGCATGCGTTAAATCTATCTTTTGATGGTGAATTTGTCCATCCCTAATTCCTATGAAGGTTTTCAGTCTTCCAGGTATTGTATCAACTGGCCTTTTGTTAGAATAAGTTTAATCAGATGAAGTTTCATGTATAAGTGATGACCTTTAGTCGTATTTACATTTTAAAATAAGTCCTAAATTGGACAGCATTAATTATCATAAATTTTATGTGTACTATAAACCAGTAAAAAGTACAGTAGTGTTTGCCTAGAGTTCACTACTGTGTTCCTCTTCCTCAGGGAACAATCTCTCTCACACACACACACTGGACAGTTTAGAGATGCCGAACAGCCCACAACTTTTATTTGATTTTTTGCTGACCTTTGAACTAAGTGAGGAACTAAAACCAAAGTACCCAAAGGAAACCCCAAATGATGGGGGTTGCAAAGTCTGACTACACAGGAAAAGACAGGAAACGAGCCCCCAACCCCAAGGGTGTAAGAAAAACATGTTAATCGTTAAGGCATGTTAAATCATCTTGCCCTTACCTTTACATTCAACAAATAATAAAATGCTACAGACAACCAGATGCAGTTCAGAACGGAAAGCAACATTTTACGTAACAAAATTTTCAGACAAAAACCAAATGATTGACACCAACCTGATCGATCATCCATATCCTCAAACTCCACCACCACTGAGTGGCCGTTGTTGGATATGGTAAGAGAAGTGCAGTTCTCATAGCTGAGTGAGATGGCCGGCAGGCGGCTGTCATAAACTGCCTCTTCAGGTACAATGTTAATTGGGGATTGGCGTGCACCTTGGGCAATGGGGTACGATTTGTGCCATGCAGATGGACCTGCCAAAATTTTCAAAAGCAATAGGCAATGCAGAATGAATGTGTTTAGCCAAGTCAAATGCCCTAGTGGATAGCCTGAGCATAATAAAAACAGGACTTGCATGTGCTGGCTGAACATATATTTTGGAATCATTCATTGTATGGCCATTTTAACTCACCATAAAGCCTTTTAGTGTTAGAACAGGAATAGTGTAGTTTATCCCTGACACTTTGCTTAATCTCTCTTTAACCTAATGGCCTCTTTGCATTAAAGAGTCTTCACCAGATTAGAATAGATCAACACTGACTCTCGGTGAACTAATCCATCCTGTGTTTGTGAAACAGTGGTCGATGCTACAAATAATGTTGCATTGACACAAACACTAAGTTACAGAATATACAAGCTGCAAACCATTATGATTATTTGACTCGAACCCAGCTATTGAGAGCCGATAGCAAAAGCCTGGTAAAAGTCTCCTTACCATCCTCTTCACCATAACCCCATTTATGGCCAGTCATTGTGAATTTCCCTTCAGCGGTGAAAAAAAGCTGGGGAAAAAAATAGAAGACAGCAGATAGAAGACAAATGACTTGTTGCTTCTTTAGTGGTTGTGTGTAAATGCAGCCAGGTAGAGCGGTTTCATTCTTATGGGTAGAGGCAGAAGATAGCGTTAGAGTTAGGGTTGCCAGATTGGTCAGGTTTAATGTTTCAGATACTCCACTACTTGTTCGCTGGAGTGGAACTCAAACTGTAACGGCGCGAATAATGTCTGTTGGAAAGACTGCATGCAACTTGGCAACCCTAAAAGTTCACACTCTCTCCTTTGCCACGCCCCTAAAAACTCGCCTGATAAACAAAGTGACCGGGTGGGAAAGCATCTAAATTAAGAGAAAGGTAAAGTATCATAGACATTTATTTATAAGCTGTATGCTCAAATCGGAACCATAAAATGGACGCTATTTTTTTTTTTCATAAGTCTATGGCTAGACGCTCCAATATAAATAATAAAGCTAATCATAATAATAAAGGACCACGTCTGACTATAGTGACAATGAGTTGCTCTTTACGACCTAATGGATAAACAAACCTGGCGAATCTAACATTTATTATCATTAGGCATCTTCAAAATGAGAAGGTTTTGTTTGTTAGTCCTATGTGTGTGTGTTTGTTGCTATGATCAACAAGACATAAATGATATTCCACTGTACTGAGCACTGGATCAGTTTGCAGTCCGCATGAGAATATTAGAAACATCAGATATACAGTATAGAATAAATAATATACAGTCAAGCAAAATCCCTGTTTAAACTGCTGTGTGTCAATTGTGAAATATACCATCAGGTAAGTTTCTCAGGATGTAAATCACACTTTGGTGTTTGGCCATAACCCTACAGATTTTATGGTTCTGTTTCTCTTTTTTTTTTTTTTTTTACTGCAGCTGACAGTTCTTCCCCTGAACTGACAACAGACATGGTCACTAAATCCTCAGCTTGTACTAGACTTGTATTTATGGACAAAAAGTGGTACAGGTGGTGATATCTGGACTATATAACATACAGCATGTCTGATAAACCAGCTACTTTTAAGAAAAAATAAAACTTGCAGTCAAATTGTTAGTGCTACCTTTTATATAAGACACTCACAGACAAATGGTGTGGATGTCATGAATTATCAATGTTTGTGACTCTAATAAAACAGAGGAGGGAGCCAGTTTTACCATGTAAATCTTTTGTGTGAAAGAGAAACCTATTGTGATATGCACCATACAGCATATGGAAGCACAGCATGTGTGATTCACATGGTGTTAAATATTACAGCTAGAGACTTTCTATTATACCAAGCAGCTTTCAGTTAGACGTATTAAATTAAACACAATTCTAACATCATTTTCAGAAATCATCTATGGCAGTATTCAACTAATGGTCATGCAAGTACACATAGACAAGTACTTGTTTTTGACTATTTGTTCACAATACATTTATTCACATTACACAAAACAGAGTTTTGGGAATAGGTGGTTGTGGAGTTTTTTTTTTTTATTGGATTATGAAATTGCATAAAGAGGTGTGACGTGACCATGTGATGGCTTTGTAGATAAAATAAAATCTTTTGTAACTTTGAGGTATCACGTGGTCAGAAATTTTTGTCTTTTCCTGAAGCAGTTGTAATCACCTTTTTTGGATGAAGGCATGTGTAGGAATGCGCCAATTATTAGTAGTGTATCAAGAATCAACATACATAGTAACATTACTATGTACACTGTTATCATGCGCTCTATGTAGAAAATATTTGTCTCATTTTGCTGCTTAATGAAAACAGGTATAGGTGCGCATCTTGTTGTGTTTTCTAAATTACTGAATCATGACAGTATTTTAATACAATGCTCTAATAATACAATCATAATACATAAACCTATAAAGGAATATAATCCACAAATAACATATTTTTGAGAATGCAATAAAGACAAGTATTGATGTGAAAATGTAATATTGCCATATGACAGCTTGTGATCAGCTTTCAAATGAAGACACTTCAATCTGCATAGTATAGGTGTAGTGTTTAAACAGAGTCTATCAAATGGTAATGACTCACAATACAGCACCATCTGCTGTCTACTGACACTGTTATATATCTATCAGTGTAATGCTTCACTTTAGAAACCTCAATTTTATTTTACAACATTATATGTTACCAGGAAAACAACGCCTATTTCCTATAAGTGCTATATTGTAACCTGTTCTGAGTGAGTATATTCTTAAGATGAATATATATTTATCGGTCAAGACTGATTCCTGCCTGACCAACTGAAGATAGATTTATTTCACCGTAATAAAATGACTTGTTTGTATTCCGTTGTGTGTTTATTATATATCTTTCACTGTAGTTCCTTCTGATATAATCAGTCATGTGAAAACCAAACAATGGACAATTCAGATTTATGGTGTATTCATCATATGTCATCCATTGCAGTTTCTGTGCTGCCTAGCAATATAAAATCCAGACCCTGTAATAAAACAGAGAGCGAGAGAGAGAGAGAGAGAGAGAGAGAGAGATTAAAATAATAGTTAAAGTGGGTAGAAAAGCAATTACAAAGTTGTAAGATTGTACATACAAAAATCTCTAAATGCTCATCAGATGACATTTTATGTTTTTACCAGCCAGTGATGTGGTCTGAGAGTTAATGGATTCTGTCTCATGTCAAGTTTTATAAGTCTGCTGAAACCAAGGATTAAATCGTCCTCCAGTGAGGTAATACTGTTGAAGTTAATAAGAAGAACTTGAAGACTTGGCATTTCTGAAAAAGAGATTTAAAATACCAAATAAAGACATCCATCTGCAAGCATTAGGCTACTGATTTATCTACAAATGTAGAAAAAAAAAATGCACTAAAGTCAAGCCACTGATCCATTCTGACATTACTACCTGTTAGGCAACTTATACTTTCAGAATTTTTTCTATTAGGAATCACATAAAGACTCACATTTTTATATCTCTCTTTGTGTAGCACTTTTTTACATGATATTTTTCAGAAGAAAACATTTGGAAACTGGTCCAGCACATAATGCAGACAGGTAACTAACCTGTGAGTGCCACTGGAATCTTTTTGAAATTGTTCTTATTCAAGTTGATGAAGACTAGTGATTGTAAGTTCTTCAAATTCTCTGGAATATCTTCTATTTTATTATCAGCCAAGTTCAACCACTGCAGATTTTTGAGGTTCCCAAATTGTGGTGGCAATGTCGTGATGGAATTGCTACTCAGACCAAGTTTTTGCAACTTGCTGAGTTTGCCAATAGATGCCGGGATAGAAATAAGTCCACAGTTTATGGCCCAAAGCTCTCTGAGTTCTCCGAGTTCTCCCAAAGCCTCAGGGAGGACTGAGAGTGGATTGTGGTTTACTCCCAGGTACGTCAGGTGTTTCAGTGAGCTGATGTTATCGGGAAGCACAGTCAGCTGGTTTTGATCCAGGATGAGTTCTTCAAGCTGATCAAGGTGCAGAATCTGTAAGACAAAATAAAATTTACATTTTTTATATGCATTTAGCAAATGTTTTTATTCAAAGCGACTTTTGGCCAAAATGAAGTAACATCTAATCTAATGAAAGAGCTACACAGTTTAAGGTCTTGCACATAGATCAAATGTTGGCTCTCTATTATTGATGGCCACATAGATAACATTGCTAGTGATACTTAACAAAGTATGAACAAAGCAGAGTCTAAAAACTTTTTTTAAATTAAATATTTACATTAAAAAATCTAAAAAGTATTGGCAACTTCATGATTCGTACGGAACTAGATCAGCTACTTCTAGTAACATGTATGTTAATGCAATTTTACTCATAAAGAGTCATAATAACTACTATTTTAGTTATATTTAAGTATATTTAATATAACAATTTATTCTCTGGTATTATAAAGAAATATAGATTAATATAGTGACAGATGTATAACTCGGCACCTTCAGTTGCCTTCTTACCTCCTCAGGGGGTAAAATAAGACGGTTGTTGTTCAGGAGTAACTTCTTTAAAGTCACCAGCTCTGAAATACGAGCTGGAAGTAAAACTAAACCACGGTGACTGATATTCAACGACTCCCACTTCTTGCTCTGACATTCATCGAGTATATCATCTACATTCATTTGGCTTCAGAAAAATAATAACCAAGAGGTGATAGTGGACCTACAGCAGGATGTGAATTGCAGACGGAACGCGCGTGGCGTCACCATGGTTACACAGTCTGGGCAATTTCCGGTCAGATAGTACATATGCAAACTGCAGTTATGACCTTGTGAGGCACTGTGGTACTGTGTTATAAACAAAAATGCCAAATGCAGAAGAGCAGGCGGGGATTTTTGAGTGTCATGATCGTACCCGGAGATATTAGATATCACAGGGCTGCTTAGAAAATCGGAAAAATTGGGAGAAATATGACCGTTATTTTCCCCGCCATTATTCGGGGGAAATCCCTCTGGACAGACAAAAGACAATTAAGATCCGCCTACTGTGCATTGATTGGCTAGTAGTATCCTCCTTCCCCGCCATGATTGGCTTGTGGTACACCAGACTGACTGACTAACTAACTAAGTATTCATACTTACATACATTTCCCAGTGTAAAGTACGTGTATTGTGCTTGTGGGCTCGTCATCATTAATATATTTAAATCTGTGTGTCTATCTATCTATCTATCTATCTATCTATCTATCTATCTATCTATCTATCTATCTATCTATCTATCTATCTATCTATCTGTCTGTCTGTCTGTCTGTCTATCTATCTATCTATCTATCTATCTATCTATCTATCTATCTATCTGTCTGTCTGTCTGTCTGTCTGTCTATCTATCTATCTATCTATCTATCTATCTATCTATCTATCTATCTGTCTGTCTGTCTGTCTGTTTATTTCTGTGGATTTCAAACAAGGCTGATTATAAAACCGGTAAGCAGGAGGTGCAAGTCATATGACCGTTATCTTCCCACCTTATTCGGGTAAATTTGTGCTTTCATTGGATACTAGCATCTACCTCCAGGGCCATGATTGGCTAGTGGTATATCAGGTCGCCTAGATACGGAAATACCATGCTGGTCTTCTTTAATCCTGATTCACTGGTTAAATGAATAGAACCAATTAAAATGTAAAACAGGGACTGTCCTTTTAATGACTGTTTCTAAGGTAACACAAATAAGAAATACAGAAAGTTTGATTTTGCCTGCTACTTTTTGTATATGCTATAGGAAAAAAATAAAAGTCTTCTCTAGTTCCGCAACGTCGTTGTGTTGATACAGTGACGTGAAGCTGTATGGACGGACCTTAGACACTAACCAATCATGGCGCAGGGGCGGGATCTTTTAGCCAATCCCAGTATAGGGGGCGGGATTTATCGGAACACGGGTGAGAAAAACAAGAGTGGGAGTTTCACGCGCAATCGCTGCTAGGTTTATTAAAGCAACTTTCCATAAAACACTGAAGTGCTCCAAAGGAGAAAATGGAGAAAGACAACCTTTCACTGGTCTTGCACAGTAAAGACGATCTAAGGCTGGTATGGCAAAGTCGTTCTAACCCAGCTATCCTTAATAACTAACGTTTATGTGTTTGAAAGATTGCATTCAGTCACTGAATCATGGTGATGCGCATATTTAATCTTAATCTTGTTATTTGCAGGAGCAACGTCCCATACCAGAGCCTGGAGCTGATGGTATGATCAAACACTAATTCACAATTTTTACTGAATGTGAAAGTTGACATTGCAAATACATGAACTCTGTTTTTTTTTTGCCCTTTGCCCCTTGACTGCAGTGTTGAAGTTATCCAGTGTTTGATTATGGCCTGATGGCAATATAGAATAAAATAATTTGGACAGCACTTTATTTCCATCATAAAGTTCTGTTTTAAACTAATAATCATTGTCCGAAAATAAGCAGCTGTTTCTTGTGTCATGTTAGCCAGAGGCAGGTGATCTGACACTGATGTTGAAACATTATTTCAGTGCTCTAATGAGTTTATTATAATCAGTACTTCTTCATAACGACTAATTGCATAATAACTGCCTTGACTTTAGTTTTCTCTTTTGTTCCTGAATATAAGGAATAAAACAGAAAATAATCCACATGTGGTGTATGATGCAGTTTGCCAGGCGGTGTTAATGTCACCATACTGAAGTGGATTATTCCTCTTATACTACATTTTATTTATTAATGAAGGACACATCATGCCTTTTATGCATTACTAGTTATTTATAATGTTATGGATGTCCATTAAAAATAAGTTCTTACTGTTCTTACGTATGTTATAGCAGCTATAACAGTTGTTCCTTGACCAGCGTGTTTTTTTTTTTGTTTTTTTTAAATTTTCCTACTTTTTTGTTAAACATGTTAATTAACTCTGTGGTAATGAGATCTGTGTTTTGTCCTTCAGAGGTTTTACTTCAGATGCATTCAGTGGGGATCTGCGGCTCTGATGTGCACTACTGGCAGCATGGACGGATTGGGGACTTTGTCCTTCAGAAGCCGATGGTCCTGGGCCATGAGGCAGCAGGGCGAGTGGTTAAAGTGGGATCTGCAGTCACTCACCTCAAACCAGGTTTGCTGGAGAAAAGCATGAATAAAGATTAACCCGCATTGTTTAGGCCAAAATGATTCATGTTTGTTGGTTTTACGCAGCCACACAACAAGAAGCAATGTGTACGACTGGTCAGATATTGAACTTATTTGCATATTGCAGCCTTCATTGTTATTAGAGTTGCAAAGGTGAATATTGTGTTAATAATTAACAAATGATAAATTGTGAAGCTCTATGATAAGACACTTTTGAATCCTGCTTATGTTTGCTATTTGTTGTCCATTTAGGTGACAGGGTGGCTATTGAACCTGGAGTTCCCAGAGAAATGGACGAGTTTTTCAAATCTGGACGCTACAACCTATCACCCACCATATTCTTCTGTGCCACACCACCTGATGACGGGAACCTCTGCAGATACTACAAACATAACGCCAATTTCTGCTACAAGTCGGTTTCCCCAAAATGCAATGCGCTTTACTATTGTCTTGAAATTGTTCCATCTTTTGGATATATTTTGCTGGTTTTAAAATCCACAGGAATATTGCAAGCATAAAGGACAGAGGACAGGTTTAATGCTGGTGTGCTCCTCAGTTAATCATCTGCATTTCTGTGTGCAGGCTTCCTGATAATGTGACTTATGAGGAAGGGGCTTTGATTGAGCCGCTCTCTGTGGGGATTCACGCATGCAGGAGAGCCGGAGTTACTCTGGGAAGCTCTGTGTTCATCTGTGGAGCAGGTTACTAACCCTTTCTGCTGGGCCAGCAGTGCTTTTCCCTTTACATTATGTAGAATGTTTCACTTAAAGGGCTCATTTTTCATGATCATAGTGCAAACACAAAAATACACCAATATCAGAAGACTTTTACGCCTTCAGTTAAGGTCAGAAATGAGGAAACAAGGTTACTTAAAATGAGTGGTCTCATTTTAAGTAATTTTAGACAAAGCATCTTTCTCTACCTCAGTACAGGGACCTTTATTTCTGACCACTGCATTTAGGCTCAACCAAATTAGCACAGTGAGATATACAGTACCACTAAGTTGTGGCTGGATAAAAACAGATTTCAGACAGTTTCAACTAAAGTCCACACAGTAAATTCTGGTTTGTTCCGTGACACTTCGATATATTACTTTCTGTTTAATAAGGACTTTAAATCTTTTTATTTTTATTTGAATTGGTGGCAGTCTAAATTTAAGGTACTGATCATTATAAAACATCTTAAAGGAGATGCACTTTGCTCCTGTCCAAAGCTTACACACAATTGTATCACTGATATGAATCATTTCCTTAAACAGCCTCTGTTTTGTTTACTGTAGGACCGATCGGCCTGGTCACCCTGTTGGTAGCTAAATCCATGGGAGCCTCTCAAGTGCTTATAAGCGGTAAGGTGCTGTGGTCATAACCTGTGCCAGCTGGGTGATAAAATTATATATATAATTATTGCAGTCAGGCTTGGGTCGTATACAAATGATAAAATCTATCTGATAAGATGGTAAATAAAGTGGGCAGTAAGAACATTAATAATATTGCAGTGTACTCAAAAAAATCCCCACTTGCAGCGCTGATGAAGGACTGAGCTCTGGTTTCTCTGTAAACTAATAATTTACTGTGCACTAGGTATATAATTCTCCTCACCCTAGTAATCATTTACTATTTTTTTAAGCAACTTGAAGGATATAACTCAAACAAAAAAAATGTACAAAACCGTTGTAAATCATGTGACATCCGGTCATTCAATGACTTCTTTTGCCATCAGACCTCTCCGCTGATAGGCTGGCCAAGGCAAAAGAGCTTGGTGCTGACTTTCTTTTTCCTGTTAAGAAAGAGGATATACCACAGGAAATGGCCAAACGCGTGGGAGGCATCCTGGGGGGCATGCCTCACATCACAATAGAGTGTACTGGTGTTGAGAGTAGCATCCAAACTGCAATCTTTGTGAGTATCCTACATCAAAACTATCATTATTCCTTGCTACATTCTTACACCACCACCACCAACAACAACAACTACAACAATATTAATAATGTCATCTTCTTTTTCTTCTTCTTCTTCTTCTCATTTGCCAATTATTATTAGTTATTATCTATCACCTATAATACGATATTAATAATAGCAATATTAGCCTTCTCCTGTTTAGCTCAGTTAGATTCATGTTAAACTATTAATTAAGTTATTAATGATAGTACACCAGTACTTTTTTTGTCCACATATTGTTTGTGTTTACAGGCCACGCGCTCTGGAGGTGTAGTAGTTTTGGTTGGACTTGGTGCTGAAATGACCACAGTGCCTCTCGTTAACGCTGCTGTCAGAGAAGTGGACATCCGAGGCATGTTCCGCTACTGCAACACGTGAGTTAAACAGTATACAGAATCTGTGTAATCGATGCACAACCAATATAGCAGATTGCTCTCAGTGATGAGAAACTAAACCCACTAAGAGCTTTATATACCAAAAATAACGATAACAGTCAGTAAAATCCAGTACACCAAATAAATTTCATTTCATGACTATCATTAAATGAAAATTGAATAAAACACCATGAAATGTATACAGTATTCATCTTTACCCAAATAGTAATGAGAAGTGAAGTTCAGTTTTTTAGTCAGCATTGGACCTGAAAGAAGCGATCAGTTTAGCATCCTGCACATCTAAATCATCACATACATACTCACCTCCAAAGATATCTGTCTCAGTAATTCTATGTGCAATGAACAGTTTAATAAAATAACAGAATCACAATGAAATAGGAAAATCAGACTGAAACTACACTACACTCACTGGCCACTGTATTATGAACAGCATAGTAATACTTTGTAAGCACATCTGCTCAGAACTGCCTCAGTTCTTTGTGGCATAATGAGATTTTTGGGAAATGTTCCTTTTATATTCTGGTCCATGTTGAAATGATTTCATTACATAATTGCTGTAACTCATGGTGAGTTCTGAGATAATGTTCTGCTGTCTTATGTCCAAGATTATTAGGTTATTTGAGTTACCACAGCCTTCACCTCAGACCTGTTTGGCCATTTTCATCTGATCTGTCAGATCAATGAGGATTTTTGCACCATTCTGTGTAAACTCTAGGAACTATAATGTGTGAAAATCGCAGCAGAGATCTGCAGTTCTTGAAATTCTCAAATGATTCCATCTGGTACTGATAACCGTACCATAGCACCAATAACCAAGTCACAGAGGTCACAGTTTTCCTCATTCTAATGCTTGATATGAACATTAACTGAATCTGCAACCATTACCAGACTTGTATCCATGATTTTAATGCATTCCATTTATAAGTTCAGGACATACTGAACAGCTTGACTGGTTTTGAGACAGGTGTGTGATTTAGACGTCCCGTCACATCATCCTAAATCATTATGTTGTCACTTGGCCCTCAAGCATTTGAATGTCAGTGTTAATGGTAACTCTAGTTAGAAAACTGTTAAAAATGTCTGAAGTCAAATCTCATTCAACTCCACTCATTTAACCTGTTTTCCCCCAACAAATCTTATATAATGCACTGTTAAGTTTGTTTTGTGTTCTCTGTCCAGGTGGCCTATGGCTATTTCTATGCTGGCATCAAAGCGTGTGAATGTAAAGCCTCTGGTCACACACCGCTTTCCATTGGAGCAAGCTGTGCAGGCGTTTGAGACGACTAGACAAGGCATTGGGATCAAAGTCATGCTGAAATGTGACAAAAATGACCAGAACCCATAAGAAATGGAGGAAATGAAATTCTTCCTCATAAATAAAGCAATTTAAACTGATCTGATTTTTACTTTAGAATTATTACTGCCTAACAAATCAATTATATCATGAATTTATAAACATACTGTAATGGATATTGTGGACAAATTAAACGAGAATTTTTATAATCAAGTGTTACAGTAACTTTGGGGCTGCATTTCTATATGTTAAGCCTGCATAAGTTAATAGATCATTGTTTTGCCCTGTTCCCCCCTCATGTTCCTTTTATAAGACTGGATGAAACACCAGACATACTGTATATACACACTGATTAAAGAGTATTTTGCTAGATGTTGTATGTTGTGATAATAACCACCAGGGGGTAACAGAACTCTACATACTGGAGTAATGAATATTCACGGACGGTCATGACTCCATGACCATTATAGCAGTGTTTCTCAAAGTGGAGTCCAGAGAGCTGTAGGTGTTTGCCAGGGGTCCATTTATTTATTTATTTATTTATTTATTGTCTGTTTTTAAATTAATAACAGTGGTGATAAACACAACCCTCAACCATGATGAAAGTCATATTTATTATTGAGTTTTTATAGTTAGCCTGTTTAAATAAATTGAATGAGTTTAAACCAAACCACCATAACATAAATGAAGTCAACTTGAACCTAATGTATTCTGCTGGTGGATGGTTAGGGAATACAAATCCCTACAGCTCTGATAAATAAACAAATAAAATCTTATTGTATAAATTTACATAATTCACAAAATGAATCTGTACTCTGTGGGTCTGTGGAATTGAAGGTGTCCCTGGCTAAAAAGAAAAAAAAAAAATTATGATCTGTCTTATAGAAATATGGGTTTCATTTTGGTGAAATAAGAATAGGTTGCCATGACTACAGATGTGGGTAGGGTTCAACTCTGCAAATTGTTATGAGAATGGGCTCCACTTATCTTAAGAGGCCTCTGGAGGCTGCAGGAAGACAGGCAGGTAATAAGCCAAAGATAAGCCAAGTTATCATCTCAGAGAGACCTCTGTGAATGTGTAGTTTAGAAACTGGAATTGAAATGTATTTATTTCAGAAATGTTTCCAGATATGGAAGTAAAATACACTACTATTAAAGAAAAGTAAGCTGGTCTCTATTTACTGCGTCTGTAGTGTGTGTGTGATTACCAAAGACAGCGATTTCAACACACTCCACTGTACTCAGAGAACAGCTTAACACTCGTGTTGTGTGGAATCATTCTTAAGTGAAGGAACAAAAGATCAATGTTTATTTAAAAAATTGGTGCAACTTTGAAACTTACAGCTTTACAATACAAAAGCCTTAGGAGGTCGATGTGTGACAAGCTCTTACCAAAAGTCTTCCTGCAACAGTGGAGCAATATCGTCAAAAGTAAATCCAGCTACTTAAGACTTTCCCAAAAGTTTTGTGATATTCATATTGAGGCCAAACGTTCAGGCCATTGATTCAACTAATGCAAAAACAAACAAAAGCTTCTCTTATAACATTATTCACTGATTATACTGATATTCTGAAAGCAGACATCCAATTTACTGATTCATACACTATTATGACACTATTATAAAAATGAATCTAATGACAGTAACAAAGTAAACATGCCTATTCATTGATGAACGATAACAAATAATATCTGCACTGACTAATCCATAATTAAGTTCAACACTAAAGGACAGGATGTTCCTAAAATTCCTTAACTCTTGTTAAATATTGGAGCTTTTCAGCTGTACAATAAGATTCCTGTTCATTAATTCATCTTGGTCATTGTGGGTGTTATTTTACTCATTAATGGTAAAACATTGGTTTTGATTATTTGGCTTTATTTTATTTTTTTTTTGTATTTAAAAAAAATCATATAAAGGTATTAAGTTGCTTTGTTACAATATATTAAGCGTTAAGTTTATGGCTTGGTCACTGCAATTAAATAATATCTGTTAAAAGAACCCTAATATAAGGCAGTATTGAACGATTGCCCTTATACCTCTGTTATAAGTGAGTTTAATCAAATTGTTTTCTGTTCTTTTCTCATTGCAAATAAACATATATAAGCCATCAGGTATGCTAGAGATTAGACCTTTGCCCCTAAACTCATATGTGATTGTGTCCATTCCTTAAAGCGGCATTAAAAGTCCCAAATCTGTAACTGTATCAGAGTTAAAGAGTCAGCTACACAGACTCAGAAACTGAATCCACAAACAACGATGTAAATAACATTTACATCTATGACCATTAGAAAAGCAGGCGATAAATGAAAGAGTGAATGAAAATTTAGAACCTTGTCTCTGTTATAGATCCTCACTTGCACAAAAACTGTAAATCAAAAGCACAAACAGTCCAGCAATGGCTTATGTTACATTTTATTGTTATTGTTTTTGTTTGTTTGTTTGTTTTTTTGTCTTTTTTTTCCCCATTTTGACATTTATGCTGCATGCAAACAGGTAACTATTAATCTTTGTGACTTTCCTTGTTTCACCTTTTCTCATATTCCCCAAAGCTCTTACTCTGCAGTAAGGCTTCTGATCACAGTGTGAATTTATTTCCTCAAGGCAGAAGCCTGACACGAAGCAGGGAGAGGGAGAGTTAACAGAGTCAGTGCCATCCTAATCTGGGCACTTTTACTAAACAATGTTCGTGTTTATGTACAGACATTCTAATACTGCGCAAGGTAATGGATGCACTATTAACAACACGTTTACATTCACAACTCGAATGAGTTTTCGTCAAGCACGCACAAAAATGGACATAAAACACATAAAAAATAAACTTTTAGATATGATACAGTTTCAAAAAAAAAAAAAAAAAGTACTTTACATGATGGTTATTGTTAGGTTTATTGGATTATTATGATATGGTGGGATAATTGTGTTTAACATGTGGTAGGTTACAAAAAGTTTGTGCACTGCCATGTTTAAAAAAAACCCAAACAAACACGATTTAATGCCCACCAAATGAAGTCGACTCTTATTTTTTGGTGATGAATCAGAATATAAAAATGTTCCTTTCTGTTTGGAGTTGCTTTGTATGTACAACAGATTTGTGATTCTTCCAAACTCTGGACTTATAACGTTCTAAAGATTTATTGTGGGGTATATTCTTGTAATGATGTAGAAAAGCCATTTCATTGTGCCATATATTGTATTGAGGTTAACTGCAGCTATTAATATGTCTTGCGATGCCAGTTATTATTTACTTATTGAGACATTCAAAACTGTTTATTTAGACATCCCTATCAACCTCCCGGATAGATTCAAGTAAAAGTGACCGAATTCAGAGAGTCACCAATATGACCATTGAAAAGCAGCTTCCCCTGCTGACAGTCTGAAGTAATGCCTGTATATACACATGGTCAAATATAGCCCTCGATATGTTTACGCAAATATCAAATCAAATGAAAATTCACTGTAAGGAAAGTTTAAAGTGTTATAACTTTTTTTTAAATAAATATGGCTAGCAACTGCAAGCAAGTGACAACCCCTTATAATTAAACACATTGCCATACAATTGCACTGGATTTCTAATATCACTTGGAAAGTAAGGAGATAATGCGAGGGTATGTTTGTGGCTGTATACCTTATGAAATGCTCTGCAAAATAATCTAAAACAGAAGCGTATGGGTTTCCCATCAGTATAGTTTGTAGGTCGGTTAATTTAGCACTAAATTCTGCCTGCACAAAAGATGTGCTTTCCCATCTAGCAAGTGCTACATTTCATAAAGTAAGAGAAAAATAGAGATATATGATAGTTAGAGTGTTTGTATCATTAAAACATCCACTGTGGTCATTTAATGTTGGGACAGGATGTATCTGTCTCAGTACATGATGTATAAGTCATGCTTAACAAATGTTAAAGCTTGTATACACAAAATCGCTGATACAATGCTTACAGCACTAACTGACCAAATTCAATATCTTGCATTATAAAGCCTTGTCTAACTTTTCAAGAGTGCAAGTTCACATGTGGCTGTACTTTAGTGATTTCTGCTTGCATTCTGCTTTCTCTGTAACAAGTTTTTACAAGGGGTAATAATAATTATAAATGCTTGTAACTTCATGTCATTTATCATTTGGTTTTTATTCATGTGTTAGACATTAGACTAATGAAATGATACATGACTTTAATATATCTCTCTGCACCTGCTAGAGGGAAAGCGAAACTTGTTCTACAGCAAAATGGTGATTATTGAAAAGAAAAGGTACACTGTTACATGAGCTTATTTTTAAAAAAAAGTTGTATATAGCTAGAGTTTTTTTTGGCACAACTCTTCCCAATCCAGATACAGTCACCGTTCTCACTATTTTTGGGTATTACATGGGTGGACTTTTCACCCTGGCTTTGCTTTTCCCATCCGCTGACAGAATGAATAAATATTTACAGCACAAACTTTCCGACATAGTTCACAGACAGGAGCAAGACACTTTATCGATAATTAAAATAAATAAAAGAGCTGTAAGGGAAGCTGAAATAAATATACATAAGCTCCCCTTTTTATTTGCATATAAGAAAAAAATGATGCATTGGTTCAGTCTTTTATCATCCGACTGAACGCCCACTGAGTATACACACAATGCCACAAACAAAATCCACAGAATCATTGGAAAATGGCCAACTGTTATATGGGGGTTAGGAGAAAACAAGAGAGACAAGAGAGTTATTATCTGTGAATCAAAAGAAGAGAGATGATCTGACAAAAGACAGAGATCCTTAGACAAAGATGTGTCCATTAAAAGTCTTATATCATTCATTCAGATGTACATGGGAGTCTCCTGGCCAGTTAGGAGCCTAAACATGGCCGCTGGCATTGTCTTCATATGGATCTGTTCAGAGGAGAAAAACAAATGTGCCATTGTGCAAAGTTTCGATGCTTGAAGCTCCAGTAAGTTAATCATGATGAAGCACACCCAAGCTAAGCTTAACAATAATCATTCATAAATGATCAACAGATACAAGGCCATAGTTTTAACGCAAACTGTACTTAACTGCAATTTACTTTTCTAAAATAAATATGTATGCAATTAAGTGTAACAGTTTTAATTTGACGAACATCCAAGAGACAAGTTAGGTCTTTTAATTACTTGTGTTGTACCTACATTAATCTCTTGTCATTTTACCAAGAACCCAGAAAGACCTTTCTGTGCTGGGAAAAATGTCTCCCAACAAAATTACCTCATTTGTACGAGTATACATGTTTTGCTTGTTAAATAACACTGTAAAAAAATTCATAATTATTAGTCTTGATTATGTGGAGTGCAGTTCTTGTGTATGAGCTTCTGACTTCAGGATATTAGTCACACTGTAAGCTAATATTCTGTATCCAAAAGTTATCTAGTGCCAACATTTATTCATAATGGCAGCATTCATATTGTTTTACTATTTTATATCAAAACGTGTGGAAGTTCTTTCTAGCGAATTGTCTGATGAATGCGAGTCTGAAATAGCACCGAATTTATCCTCACCTCGCCCACAGAGTTGGACAATGCTTGGACAATCTTCTCATGGGCTGTAGCCACCACGCTTTGCCCATTTATTTCAATAATCCGATGGCCAACCCGGACTCCTCCTCGCTCAGCTATACCGCCACGCATCAGACTACATATCTGCACACACACACACACACACACACATAGTGAACTCAGCACTGTAGCATTAGTAGACATTTATTTGCATCTGGCTGTTTCATTTAGAGCGATAATATTCAATATAGTGTATATAATTTGATATCTGTACACCTATGTGCAGTTTAGTTGCTTTATATAAAAAACATTCATGGAGACACTGAAGCCAGACACTGAACACTGAAGCCAGACTGCGTGTTTCCATTTGCAAATTTAAAATCTGCATACAAACAGGTGGCTAGAATCCCCACTGCTGATACATTAGCAGTATAACTCCTGGTTATTTGGAGTGGTCAAAGGTCGGCGCTCTGTTACTCACGATGCCATTCTGCACGCTAAAGCCCAGCTGGTATTTGAGGTCAGGTCTTTTGATGAGGACTGTGGTCACAGGAGGGCAGCTTACGATGTTCAGTTTCACCTGCACCTGGTTCTTTAGACCCTGAGGGATCAAAGGGAGCACAGTTTAAGAAATACACCAACTTAACTGCAGCTTTTGGTTATTATTACTCTAGTATTGTCCATGCATCAAAATTACTGTATAGATATTTCATCTTCATTACCTGTAATTAAAATCACCATTCATTTATGCCACTGCGTATGTACATGCACAGCAAAATGAGTAATCCATAAAGGCTGTGGTTGATTATGAAGTGATAAAGCCTACACATCCCACTTTGATGGGAGACTGCCCATAGCAGCCATTTATAGAGCTGTTCCAACCTGAGCAATAAAAAATAATTACTTCTAGGGCTCCCAAGTGACACAACAGAGAAGTGTTTGGCTGCAGATCGTGAGTGTGCATATCCCCATGATACCACAGCCATCCTTCTCTATGCTTCTAGATGAAGCAACACTAGCTCTTGCATGAGGTAGAGGGCAGACAGTGCTTTCCACCAAGCAGTTTGAAGATGCAGTTGGCTGGCAATGTGTCTCCGGGGTTAGCACTTGATAGCCTTCAACCTCCCTAGTTCTTCAGCAATAATCTCTTCTTTATAAGCACTTAATGATTTATCTCTTTCTTGGGTAATAGCCTTTAACATGTGCCTATTTACTTGTGTGCATCATAGTTGTCAGTGTGAAGAGTGCAGACCAAGGTATAGTTATGATAACTTCAGAATGGTGCATAGACAAAATGACACAAGTGAAAGACTCTGGCCCTGTGACCTCCTGACCCCTGCTCACCTTAATGATGCCTTGACAGGTGGCGAGTGGCAGCCCCACCAGACTAGTGTTGTTGATGGACATGATCTGATCTCCGATGCTGAGCTTCCCTGAGCGTGCAGCTGGTCCTCCGTTCATCATGTTGGCTAGAATCACTGTGGGCAGGATGGAGCCCCAGCCAGACTCCACTATTACTACACCCAGAATTTCACCCTTCTGCTTTTCCAACAGCAGCTGTGGGGGGCAAGAAATGGGCAACATTTATTCAATTAACAAACATCTGCAGTAAAATATTCCACAGCATTGTTACATTAATAGAGTAATATGTTGCAAATTCCCAAAGCAAAAATACTAAATTGGAGAAAGCAGAAATACACAAAATCTTCAAAGAAAGCACCCTCCAGACCAGAGCATATTTTTTCACATATCTTCAGAGATCCAGAAGTGATAATGCCTCTCAGTCAGCTGGTTCTGAAACTAACTTACAAAATACGACGCAGCAAGTTCAGAGCAATACTGCTGACCAAACTCAAATCAGAGTAAAGCCAGTGCAATAAAGTGCAAGAATGCAATTATTGTTTGCTTCAGTGTAAAAAGAAATCTTTGAAATGAAACATTTGTTTTTATTAATTAACAAACCTATTCCCCAAAATTCCCCAGTTAGGGTACGATCAAAACTGCAGTTCATCATTTTATCCGAGAAAAATGGCTATTATTTCTGATCTGTATAATAATCTTCCACAAACAGCGAGTCAGTGATTAACTGTAACTCGTCTTTTAGAAAATGATCATGGATAATTTCCTCCATTCGGAGTATCAGACTGTTCTGTTTCGCTTGCAAATGAATACACCAGTAATAATTTGACTGATTCTGTTCAGATGTGAATTTGACATTTTAATACAGGCAGAGATACATTAAAGAGATACAGTAAGAAAGGCGGAATCAGTAAACAAAAAATTAGAAAGGCAAAGACAGTGCAACAAGACTTGTAATGAGTAGTGTTAAGTGCTAAAGTACTGACTGCACTGAAGAGAGACAATAGGAGGCAATTAAGGAACACAATCGACTACACTATAGTACCCCCCAAAAAATTGGACACAGCAGCTCATTGACTATTCTCTTGGACTGAAAGGACTGTTGAGTAAGAAGGAGATATTTGTACCAGCAGCCACAATAACCAGCAAGCTTCGCAGCAGTCTGAGGCTGATGCATACTCAGCCGGAAAGGCATTAGCCTAGGTGTTTTACTGCACATCAGAAACTCTGCAGCACTGCCCTAATGTCAATCCAAGAAGCACAACAGCCACAGGATAGATGCTCTAAAATAAAGCACTTTGAAAGGTCTTGACTAAACCCTTCTGTGCTGCAAGCAAATATCTAGATGTTGTATTGATTTGTTGTGTATTTTTAGAGCAGTCGAGCTCTTTTTTGCAGTTTGAAACAAATCTGATTCAGTGTGTCCGTTTCAGTTTGAAAACAATCATACAGCAAGGTGGTGTAAGTCATTTCCACTGGCCATTGGATCTCAGTTGATGACACAGTGAAGATAATTACATTGCCAAAAGACATAGTGGTTCAACTTATATTACAGTAAGTTTGGATATGGATGACCCAGCTGAGGTTTAGCTTTGCTGTGGAGGTGTAGATGCCAGTGTTATTTCCAGGTCCAGATTCCAGACTTATTCCTGCTTAAGTACCTGCTTTTATAATCATTGTCATTGTGCATACACAATGGTACAAAAAAAAAAAGAAATGTGTTTAGCAGCTCTGATATTAAAAAGACAAAAGAATCATGAAATAATAATAAATAGAAGCCAAAATAACATTAAAAGCAAGATATAAACAATACGAACAGCAGTGCAGTGACAGCTTAGTGCTGTAAGTGATATAGTGCAAGAGGCAGCACATATTGACTAATGTAATGGTGATCCAGCTTACTGAATATACACAGCTTTCTGTATGTATGCAAGTCTGTAAAAGCTTTAACCATCTATTATGCAAGTGATTTCTCTCTAACGGCTCTTTTCTTTATAGAACACTCAAATGAAAGAATTTTGTAATATTACTAGGCTCAGACAGAGCAGAGCCATTCAGAGATGGTCAAGTGTGGAATATGCACTGACCTCCTTGCAGTTCTCTGAGTTGGAGAAGTGGATGAGGTCATCGTTGTACATTTCCTGTGTGTTGATGATGTCACTGTACTCTTTCTGGCTCAGGTCCTCTGGGTTGATGCCGTTAGCTCGGAGGAACTCCTGGTAGGCCACGCTGAACGCCTGACCGATAGACTGTGCTATGAGCTGGGCCTGGACCACAACAGAGGACAGAAGAGAAACAGGACAGGCCAAATCAGCATGTGACTTTCAGTATGAACAAGTATTAAGATGCAAGACTTCATGTAATTCTGCATAATACTGTAAGAACTGTGCCTTTTACTATTATAACAGATGGTTGTAGCATGTAGCTATGCTTATTCAAAGCTGGCCAGACTTCATTCAAACCTGTATAATGCTGCTCAGTATAACAGATGAGATGTGTCAAATCTCTGATTTTAGACTGATGGCACTACTCTGGCCTGGATCACTTTCATCGATTTGTACACTTGAAAGCAGGTATGCTTTGTGTACACACACACACACACACACACACGATCTGAGGATTGGCAAATACTGTACTTGAATCTGATCTGATACACATTGCCTACTCTTTTGTTTTACAAAACATCATGACGTGATATGCTATGTTTATGTTTATGTTTGTCAATCAATATGTTTCAGAAAAGTGAAATGAAAAACTAAAAAAAATTAAAAAAATAAATCAGAAATAAAACATCTGTTCCAAAATCTCTCCAGTATTTCAGACCAAAATTGGGACGATTCAGTTACTACTTAATGCTGTTACCCACTTGTGTAATATCGAAACCATTATAAACCACTTAGTCTCTTTGAGGACATGCCTACACAAAGGTTTGCTTAAATGCTTTAAAGATAATTACATTTTTTATACAGGAAAAATCAGAGTCAAGGAAAATAATAACTGCAGATGCTGTCTCATTGCCATGCTTGTTTTTCTATTGGCCTCTTCATGACATGCGCTGTAATACAAGATCATTTTGCAACATGTTCATGTGATCGGATTAAAACATGAAACCAGGCTGCTGGACTGTGCAGGAATGGTCGATTCAGCACCTGCAGAACCGCATCAGATATGCGGGAGTGTTATTGCATAGCCAGCTGAACAGTGTTGAAGGCTGTGATGGGACTAAAAATAACTTTGTTCAGTGTGAAAGTGCAGGATGCAGTCTGAATGACTCATCTAATAGCACACAGGCACACTCAAACTTTTTCACTTGGTTTGTATATCAGAGAGGGTAATGAGTCAGTAAGAGTGAGCAGCAGCTGTGCTGAGGAGGAGAGCTGGTTGGTTTTCTGAACTACACAGCAACTTCCTGAGACTGGATTTCTAACTTCTATTTATGCAAGTTAAAAGTAATCATACATAAAGGCAATGCCAGAATAGTCATTTTATGATTCAATGTTATTTGCAAAAAAAAAAAAAAATCACCTCCTGCTATTGATCTTAAGGACCACATGCAACAACATAAGCAGTGCAAAATTATCATCCATTTTCACCATCATGATCACGTGCCATCCTACTGGACATACTGTTTCGTAGGGCATCCATACTGGGATGAGTTTACATTCACAGGATTTCTAGTCGAATGTAAAAAAAATATCTGCAACAAACTATTGTAAATTTTGTACAATATGTTCAAACACATTGGACTAACAAATATATATTAAAAACATAGGTTTTACTAATAGATTTGTAGTCTACATGAACTGCATGCTAACTGCAATGTGATTGACTAAAACTAAAACTGCTTCACAAGTCTGCAGTAGAGAATCTAGTAAAAAAAATTCAATGAAACATTTCTATTTTTGGGTAGATTATTGGTTTCCGCCCTGCCTCTTCAGGCTCCACCCTCAAAAGTTTACAAAAGCAGGATGTCTTAGTAAAAAACTTTAAGGGGTAATCAACTGTGTTAACAGTTTAACCACTATTTATAATTGTATAATTCAAATAATTTTGTAATGCAATGCTGTGAAAATGTAGTTCATAATCACAGTATGAACACTGTTCATTCAATCAACTCAGCAACTGCAGATCTCATTTATCTTAGCCAAGGTCATAAGGGATATTCCAGAAAACTGTGTACAAGGCAGGATTCAACCCTAGATGGGGTGCCAGTCTACCGCAGGGTGTCACACACATTCACACACTAATTCACACCTAGGGGTGATTAAGTATAGCCAGTTCAGCTTCTGGCATGTTTTTTTGGGGGTAGATACTTCTGAAGAACCTAGAGGATAAAGTAGTTACTGAAGAATGGATTCATGAAATAAATTTAGTTTACCTTTGGGAATAAGTTACAATAGTTCCAAAAATTTACAAATCTTCATCATGAGAGTTCATCAGTGTATTTATGTACAATTAACCTGACAGAAAAAAAATCCTTAGTCTATAGTTAAAACCATGGAAACTTAATGAATGAGAAGCGACAACATGCTGGCATGTGTAGATGACAGAAAACACATCAAACACCACATATACACACAAACACTTTCACACTATCTCAAATGCTAGACTAGTATTAGCCAGTGCTACCAATAAGTGGAATCAAGATGTTTTGTCCATGTAATTTTTGTTTTCAGTCTTACATCTTCAGACTCGAAGACATGGCAGATCATCTTGTACTGTTTCTTGGCCTCTGGAGCACCCGGGGTGGTCTCAATGCAGTCCTGTGAGGCGGAGCGCGGCATGCGTCTGCGTGCCATCAGAACCACGATGTTTCCAATGTCAGCGATGTATGAGATAGTACGCAGGGCATTGTCCATCATCGTCTCCTGTAAAAAACAACAACAACAGCCATAATGACAGCATCACTTCTCTTCCAGACATCCATAATATTTAAGACCATTTTTATCAAGACTTTTTTTTTTCACCAGGCTTACATAATTCATCATATCTACTACACAAGGACTGACAGTCAGGACAGGAATCTGCCTATTTCAACCTCAAACTACATATTGTTTCTTACACTGTGGGCTCATACTTGCTCCAATCTGAAAATACTGTTCATTATCACACAATGTTATTGATAAGAGCTCCCCTGGTGCATTGACTGTGGTAATCTGGACCACAACCCATTTCTCATATGATTTACTTTAATTGTTAATCATTTTAATTGTAATTATTTTCTTATATTCCCATAACAAGTTGTGCTTTATTCCTTGTTATCTGACATCTGTAGCCTATGTTTTATGTAGTTCTAAATTTACTCTACCTGCTCATAATTCAGTTTAAACTCGGAAATTAAATGTCATCTGTGCAATTGCCAGGGGATTCATGTTGCATTTCAAAGACTTATTTAATTTTCTCTGGTTTTACCTACAGAGAGCATCTATTAAATCACAACACTGCAATTACACCATGTACCAGTGTATAGTCTGATGTATGTATTTAGTTTATATGTTATAGTTTGATGTCATTTAACCCATGAGAAGTTGATCTGCTTTAAATGCTAGCTAGTCTACTTCAAGAGAACAACAATGCCATTAGGTAACCTTCTATTAGTCTGGCATAAATATTCATTAAATATCTCGCAAAAATTCCTCATGTGATGATTTCAGTAGGACAAGCGGTTCAATCCAAAGACATAACAAGCACAAAACCCAGTCTGAGCTCTTCTCTGATTTTCTGGAAAACAATAAAGCATTCATTATTTGGTTATACATTATGGCAACACCTGTTGTGTTTTAACCTGATTAACAAGGTGAATGTGGGTCAGTTAACAGCATGTTGTAGCAGCATTTCACTTTCTCTCCCTCTTACACCTGCTCAGATAAACATCATTACTCAGTCAGCACAATAAATGATCTAATTTGTGCGTGCATGCAGGCCACACACAGCCTTTAACCTTTTCCAGATAGAGAGAGTACAGATCAGATCCATACATTTTCATTCTGATCACACACCAGGCTGCAGGCCAGGAGAAGACAATCGCTGCCCTAATCAGCCCTGCTCTCTATGTTCCCCCAGGGACAAGGCTACTGGCTTTACAATAAACGAACACCAGGACACAACCTAACAGTTCCTGTCTTAATTCATTGCCTATGATATCAGTGGCAACCTACAAGTAGCAAGTGTTAAATTTATCACTATTATTTGTAATGTAAGTAAAAGAATGTAATAATGTAACTACTATCAGGATCTAGATCAATGTAATTATATTACCATACACATAATATCACAGAATTGTATTATGAAATTATTGATGGTAGCTTGAAGAATTATTTGATACCCAAGGATGCATTAAAGTCCTGTATGGGAATCGTACAGGCTTCTGTTTACATTTTGTCTGGCACAGAAATTAGCCCCACCCTCAAAGGACACCCAGAAGGCATACACATAGCATCCACAGCATCAGTGGGGTCAGTTGGACATGTCAGTGTGTTTATCAATTTCAATTATTGCACTTGCAATGAATTATACTGGTCTTATCGGGGATATGGTGCACCTAGTGACAATGTAGCATGATGCTAACTGTGTACTATTACTGCAAATGACTTCTGTAAGAAACATGGGAATGAAAATTAATTAATAATCTAGAATACTGTCTCATGGAAAAGAACAAGGCAGGTCTGGGAACGTGCAGTATCTGTTGCTGCATGCTTCCTCTCTTGTTTGGTGTGTGAAGGAAACAGAGCCGTGTCAGGCAGGGAGAGACACTGCATTGCAGTACATACAGAAATGCACAACGTCCGTGCCAGGCTGCCCACACACTGCTGTTCAGTTAGGCTGAGAGCACACCCAAACCTAGCCATACAGAGATATAAAGACTGACACAAATAATGCCTCAGTATGAGTGAACGGTCATGGTCATATACAATGCACACACACACATTCAAAGAATTAGACAAAAACTAAAGCCTTTTATTTTACATCAACACAGTTTATGAGAGAGCTGTACACACACACTGACAGCTTGCAGAGCAGACTTTGGCTTCTGAAAGTAAACTCAGAGCTGCTGTTATGTTTCTTCTTGAACTTTGGTGTAAATGACCTGCAGCCTCACACTGATTATCGACAACAGAACTTCATCTCAGGTGAACTTTTCTGAAAGGAATCTCACTCAATGGCAGTGGTATGCATATGTGTTTTGCCTCCCTCTTACTGAAATCAAAAGCAATAAGAGGAACATTGTTTCATTTTACTATGTACTGCGTCAGCTATATAAGGTTGAAATGACAATAAAAGCTACTTGATTTGACTTGAAAACTCTTTCATGCGTAATATACTGTATAAACACCTTTATATCCGTAGGTCTGTGCATGTGGACTACCTGCATTAATACAGACCACAGGTTTTCAGTAGGGTCCAAGGAATGAATTTTTGTTTTCATCATCTTGTTGAAAAACTCTATTTATGTCCAAGTCTGAGTCTACTGGCAGAGAGAACCAGCTTTTGGGCTGAAATATCATGATGGCATCATTTTTTAGAAAAATCCACCAACCACATCCTCAAAACAGCCTCAAAGTATCACTGCTGAACCTCCATATTTTTTTATGAGGTGCTTTTCTTTGTATATAGTCATCTTTTGTTGCTGAACATGCTGATAATGTTCATGACCATAGCTCTAATGATACCTGGTGAAGTACAGGCTTTGCATTTTGATGGTTGCTCTCAGGAAGAAATTCCAAATAGCTTGCTGTTTTAAACACTGCATTTAAAAATACGTATTTTCAAACTTAATAAACACAAGCATCAACTAAACTCTGCAATTTTAAAACTGTAGTCATTTCCCCTGTAGATTTAACTGCTTATGGGAGCTGAAAGCATATGACAAATTATATATCTTTATTTTCAAAGATATCTTGGGGGTGTCACTTATTAAGGAATTTATATGAGAGAAAATACTATTATATAAAAGTGGTTCAGACTGATTTATTTACTTTTTTAGATTTAATACAATAATTCTAGAGGGAACTCTCGGGACAGTACAAATATATTTCCTAAAATAATGAGACTTACACAACCTATAAAGTTCATCCCTCCTAGGCAAAACCTTGGAGATGTGTCTTATACTTTTAAGGATCGTTTATAATGCAGACACTCATTCTAGCAGCATTCTGATGAGACCTGAGACATTCTGGATTGCCCTGTGATTACATCAATATGTAAGAGGCTTTTTAACAGACTGCAGCAAAGCTCTGCCATCACCAGGTGAACATGATGCTGCAGATGTATCCCTCAGAACCAACCCTCTTGAAATAAATATGTACATTCGATTACTTTTAACATTAAATAATAGAGTAATAGTAATTGAATACAATATGTTAAACTGTAAAAATAAAAATTGCACGTACAGGGGAGTAGAAATCACAATTAGAGAGTGTTTAATGTTATGAGAAAAATTATAAAAACAACATGCAATCATTTTGTCTTATTAATGATTGTGGCAAAATTCCAACATGTTTGTCAAATTAATAAATTAATTTGTCTCTCATGTTGCACTACGGATTTCTACAATAGTTCCTAAAAACACGATTTCGCTTACCTGTGTGTCTGCATTGAGGACTTTGATCCTCTGGGTGGAGATGAAGAGGTCCACCTCCGTCAGTGTCTGTGTGTCCCCTTCAGAGTTCTGTAGAGAAACCCAGACAAAGTACAGATGAGAGAACGCTCCCAGGTGGCACCCTGAAGCCCTCTGAACCTCTTATAAAGACCACTGGGGCCTGGAGATAATGTGCTCCTTGGCCTCCATTGAAAGCATTTTAAATGCTTAATTCATAAATCAGAAATTAACACAGGCTGGGCTTCCGAGGGCCAGGACAGGCCAGCTGAAGTAAATTGAGCTATTAATATTCCACATAGGACAGGAAATGGAATGGTGACTGCTTGTGTAAAATGTTAAATAGCAGTGCTTGTCAGCAACAACTTATAAAATCATTAAAAATATATATATTTTACATCTGATACATCTGAACACACAGCATAGTCAGACAGCCATTTCCTTCATTAATAAACACTGAGCACATGCTTAGGGAACGAAGAGATTAACAAAGCAAACAAACAAATAACTGATGTACGTAAAAATCAACCAAGCAGGAGTTCAGGAGTTCAAGAGAAATCGAGAGATGTATGTGAGATGGCATGATGCAGGAAGATGCAGAGAGGAGACATAGGGGTAAGCTGGCACAATGATTAGTTGGTTAGAAGAAGACCAAGGTGTGACTACAATAAGTCAAAAGACACACGACTTCTCTCAGTCAAAATCAGTCTTGAAGAATTGTTTTAGGCGTAGCTTTAGCAATTGGACTAGTACATTAACAGTATATAAAAGTCTCTAGTCATTATGGTCCCTTTTATATGTTTGTGAATACTAATCAACTAAATTCATCTTTTAATCTTTTAATTATTGAAATTTTCACTGTGACCAACAAAAAGCAAAAGTACTCTCTAATCTCATTAGGAATTAACCTGTATTAGCGGAGTTTACGTTTATCTAGGCAATATTTATTTATCAGTATAAGTATAGTAAAAATAATCGTATGCAGAACCACTTAGCTGCTTTCTCTCATATCACGCTAGCTTTGCCTCCCTGCAGCTTCTCTAGCTTCTGCACTAAGTTAATCACTGTAGTTAAAAAAAAAAACAAGGGCATTTCTAATTACACACTAAAAAACCTGACCCTCATTACCATTATGCAAATACGTAAGTGAGTTTTATTTTAAAAAGCAAACTAACAACATTAATCAGCTTAAAATAAAACGCACAAGACCTAATTAAATAAATCAAATTAGATTTAGATTAAATTTTAACACTTGTGTAATTTAGTTAATTACATGTAATCAAATTGAATAGTTAGTTTTTCTTAGTGCATGGTAATTTAAATTTCTGTTTTAATTGACCTGAACCAACCAATCATAATAATTTCAGCTATAAGAAAACATCTCCATGACTAAAGTCCTGTTTGTGAGCTGTTCTCCTGCAGGGTGAGAACAGTTCTCCTGCCATTTCAGTGGCTGCGGGTGATTCATACCTCTGATATCATGAAACTCAATAAGGACCCATGACAACTGAATTTGTGTGAATCTACCAAGCTTTCTCTCTAGTTTTCCCTATTTGCTACATCTCAGATGATACGATGCCACACCGATGTCAGGTGAAAAAGAAATGGTGCCAAAAACTTCATGTGACATGCAGGGAGAGGAAGGGAGATGAGATTGATTTTTCTCTTGGTGTTTAATGGGTAGTGTGCTTTTAGTGCTCAGGTTTTTGATTACACACCGCCTTTTTCTTGATTTTGGCTGCCTTCTGAACTCTCTGTGCAGCGTTGGGGTGGTACAGGGGTCGCCACATGTGGGAGGCGCAAAGGAGGTGGCAGGAAGCCAAAAGAAACAAATAAGCATGTTAGAACAAACAGGAAAGTAAACAGGCAAAACATCAGGTGTGGAAAAATTGATCCATGTGATCCATTTGATGACACATGTTCTGTCCAAATCAAACAGGCACTCGTTTGCTCCCATACAGACAGACTAATTCACCTGGCATGCAAATATGGGGCTGACAACCATCATAACACGAGCAGGAAAAGGTTAATTATATTATACATTCAGATTTGAGCTGGGAAAGATAAGAAGGATTATGCATGCTGAATACGTATTTGATTCAAACATCTCTCATCTGTTACGAGGCAGCCTGAGTATGTATGACACCTTGTTTACTGCGCAGACTTCACACTTAAAATGCAACACAAATGGTGTTTGTTTGATAAAGATACCATGCTGCATTTGTTGTCTGGATCACACAGATGCAATCTGTCACAGGGGAGTTTACAGAGCGTTCCAGCATAAAACTGGCGTTTAATGTTACTTGTTATTTGTTATGCAGTATTCTGCAGCACAGTTCTGAATCTCTTAGCCTCTGTGTTTTTCATTCTGTTCACTGGTAATTTAGACACCGTAAATAAAGAAACAATGAAAATCCTTATTCAGTCATTTAAACCCAGGAAGACTGAACTGAGCGAGAAGCAGGAAAAGCATATGGTTTTACCTGACATCTCAACATTATGATAAATAAAAGTTTCCACAGATTTCCAGTCGACCTGTCTCGTGTGTCTAAGTTAATTCGAGTGAATACATGTGGAATTTACTACTTCTAATTTTCCTAATATGACAATTAGCAGAAAAGAGTTATACAGTGACTGCATTAGACATTCAGAAACAGAAAGAAACAACCTACTGCATAATGTTTGGTACAAATGAATAAAACAACACTGGGCCTATTGTTTGATTGTTTGATCACATTGTAATTCTTGTTAAGAGGATTATGCTTGGAGGATTTTGAATAATTTAAAGATTATTCAGATTTAGAAATGAGACCATGAGCCAGCTAATCCGCACAGTAGAGTGTATATATATATATATATATATATATATATATATATATATATATATATATACACTATATTGCCAAAAGTATTCGCTCACCTGCCTTGACTCGCATATGAACTTAAGTGACATCCCATTCCTAATCCATAGAGTTCAATATGACGTCGGTCCACCCTTTGCAGCTATAACAGCTTCAACTCTTCTGGGAAGGCGGTCCACAAGGTTTAGGAGTGTGTTTATGGGAATTTTTGACCATTCTTCCAGAAGCGCATTTGTGAGGTCACACACTGATGTTGGACGAGAAGGCCTGGCTCTCAGTCTCCGCTCTAATTCATCCCAAAGGTGTTCTATCGGGTTGAGGTCAGGACTCTGTGCAGGCCAGTCAAGTTCATCCACACCAGACTCTGTCATCCATGTCTTTATGGACCTTGCTTTGTGCACTGGTGCACAGTCATGTTGGAAGAGGAAGGGGCCAGCTCCAAACTGTTCCCACAATGTTGGGAACATGGAATTGTCCAAAATGTCTTGGTATGCTGAAGCATTCAGAGTTCCTTTCACTGGAACTAAGGGGCCAAGCCCAGCTCCTGAAAAACAACCCCACACCATAATCCCCCCTCCACCAAACTTTACACTTGGCACAATGCAGTCAGACAAGTACCGTTCTCCTGGCAACCGCCAAACCCAGACTCGTCCATCAGATTGCCAGATGGAGAAGCGCGATTCGTCACTCCAGAGAATGCGTCTCCACTGCTCTAGAGTCCAGTGGCGGCGTGCTTTACACCACTGCATCCGACGCTTTGCATTGCACTTGGTGATGTATGGCTTGGATGCAGCTGCTGGGCCATGGAAACCCATTCCATGAAGCTCTCTGCGCACTGTTCTTGAGCTAATCTGAAGGCCACATGAAGTTTGGAGGTCTGTAGCGATTGACTCTGCAGAAAGTTGGCGACCTCTTCGCACTATGCGCCTCAGCATCCGCTGACCCCGCTCCGTCAGTTTACGTGGCCTACCACTTCGTGGCTGAGTTGCTGTCGTTCCCAAACACTTCCACGTTCTTATAATACAGCTGACAGTTGACTGTGGAATATTTAGGAGCGAGGAAATTTCACGACTGGATTTGTTGCACAGGTGGCATCCTATCACAGTTCCACGCTGGAATTCACTGAGCTCCTGAGAGCGACCCATTCTTTCACAAATGTTTGTAAAAACAGTCTGCATGCCTAGGTGCTTGATTTTATACACCTGTGGCCATGGAAGTGATTGGAACACCTGATTCTGATTATTTGGATGGGTGAGTATATATATATATATACTATATACACTATATATATAACCGCACAGCTTGGAAAATAGTTTTGGCTGTAACTTGAACGATTGATTATTATTAATGCACTCGTTCTAATATGTTATTGTCTCTACAGACACTCCAGATAATCTAAGAATATTAATAATAATAAATGTATTTTTTATTGTTGTTTCACAAAGTAAAAACTATAATTACTGATGTGGTTTTAATATGAATGTTTAGGCAGCTATAACTTAAGTGAGAACAGGAACTAACATGTGACTTGGGCACTGTAATCACTGTCAAGACATTGTGGTACAAGAGGAATAACACAGGCGGAACATGTTGTTATATGAAAATTATTTAATTTATTTAATGCTTTACCCCCTGGCGTGCATTATGCACACACCCTCAGTCCTTTGCAACTTTGTTTTTCATGCAGTAGACCAAGTTAGCATCTTTGTACAAGGATACTCATTTAGTAATCACATCACGTCTCAAAAACATTCAGCTTTCTCCCACTCTCCCTTTCTCTCTCTCTCTCTCTCTCTCTCTCTCTCACTTTCCATTTAACAGAGGGCATGAACCTGCCTCTCACACTGATGTCCACTTCCTCAGTTTGCAGACCCCTGGCTGGCTTCTGGATAAGCGCTGCTTCATTCTCCCTCTTTATTTAGATGTATGAGAAACAGCAAAATAGCCTACAGGGCCAAACTTGCTGAGATTATTTTACATTCAGATGCATTCTTGTTTCTACCGTATTTCTCTCTTCGACTGGCATACAAAAAAAAAAAAACTCCTGAGAGAAACTGAGAGAGAAAGACGAAGTTATACACAGAGACTGAAGAAATAAGAAGGGGCAGGCAATAAGCATTGCATCAATACTGCATCAACTTTGACTGAAAGATCCAGTTCAATAAAACATGAAGCTTTATTCCGTGCATCTTGAACACTCAACACCTAAAGCAGCCACACATCTTGTTTTCATGGCTGGCATACAATAGTACAATAGACACCAGAATTAATCTGAATTCATATTAAGCTTAAGTAGGATTGTAGCGAGAAACCCAAAATACTGAAAAAATATGTAAAATTAAATATGTAGAAAAATGTTTTACACACGCCTGAGGTAAGAAAGTTGTTCTATTACTAAAGATGCGATGCAGAAAAGCGTGACAGAGAAATTTTCAAACAAACAATTAAAGTTTTTCCTGATTTAATCAACATAAACTACATTAAATGTCACTGTGACCAGGATAAAGTAGATACTGACGAATGAACATCAGATGTCAAATTTATTTATTTCACTATTCAAATGGTGTGTTTTTTTTCCCCCTCCTAATCACTTTGACAGCTTCAGGAATTTTGCAGAGCGGTAATTAATGAAAATGCAAATTAATTCACAATTTCTTTCGACTCTTTTAGATATTTGATTAAGACTGTGAAAACTTTGAATGGAAATCCAGCAATAGAGAATCAGGCACAGATGCAGTGTTAATAGGTTGCTGTAGGAAAAATAGAGATTGAGTGGAGTGGAGAGAGAGAGAGAGAGAGAGAGAGAGAGAGAGAGAAAGAGAGAGAGAGAGAGAGAGAGAGAGAGAGAGAGAGAGGCTGAAAGAAACAGAAAAATAAAATTGAAAAATGTGAGAGACTGAAAGAGCTCAAAAGAAAAATAGCGATAGAATAGCGTATAAAGTGAAGAGAGACAAAGATAGATGTAAGAAAAATAAATATAGTGAACAATAAATTGTGGTCCTGATACAGAAGAAGAATGGCGAGTGAAAAAAACTGAAATGGTAAGTGGGGACAAAAAGCAAGACACAAAGAAAGAGAAAATGAGGGAGATGGGAGAGATAGCGATTACAAAATGGACAGTAAAATTAGTGAGAACAGTGGTGAGAAGAGATGTTGCTTTAAAAGCCCTTGATTCATGTATTATTTATGCATAAGGACATTTTGAATAAAATGAGATATATCCCATATATCCCTGCAAGTACCAACAACACTTTTTTCTCCACTGCAAACAAATTTTTTATAGCTTGATGGAAAGTCGTTTCGGCTCTCATGTTAATGTCCATCCGAACATTAGAAAAGAAGAGAATGAGAGAAAATGAGAATGAGAGAGAAAGAGAGAGAGAGAGAGAGAGAGAGAAAGAGAGAGAGAGAGAGAGAGAGAGATAGAGTGGCAGTGAAGCGTTGCCATGGTTTCATTTGGAATGGCTTTTGATGGATGAGGCACATTTACAGATTCAAGTCCAGTGGAAGAGTTTCAGCCGTAAAGCTCCACCCCCTGTGGAGCTGAGACTGTGAGTGTGTTTAGAGGTAGGGCTACTTCTGCAGTACTCACACACATGTGTACACTCATGTCTGACTACTCAAACATGTTCCACACAGCTGCTACATGAGTGCCACTGCTCACTGTGTACCTTCTGTGTATCTGGAGGAATAAAAACAATAGCCACTCTGGGGTAGACAAAACTATAACAAGCCATGTTGTTGATCTGTAAAGTTATAATGTTGACACTGGCGTATTTGTTTCTGCTGAGTGGCATGGAGCTGTCACAGATCATATGTTGAGCTTTTCAAAACACTTGTTTGCTCTATCTTTGCTATCACAGTTCATGACAGCACTGCATATCTAGTATTAATAAGCTGTTTGAATCAGGTGATTGACCAAGATGGTGCAGGACACATGGGCAGGAATCTAGTGTACAATTTGTTATAGTCAAGGGTAGCTCTGGTATTATTGCCTCATCCTATATGCAGCTCATAAATAGGTGAGACCAGAAAATAGGGGAAGAGAGAAAGTGTATCATGCTACATCTAATATCTATATAAGAAATAATATAATAAAACAAAAATAATGAAATGGACATTTATCAGCAGCTCTTCATTGAAAATCAAGCCTTTTACACTGTTGAAAGAATGGCAGGCATGTAGAAACACAGATGTAACCAGCATCCTGATCTCTGTGTGCCAGATTTTACATTATGGGGTCCACATGGAGCTGGTTTCCTTCCCATCTGTCACAGAGTGTGTTTCCACACTATGGGCTAATTCGGACCCTGACTTAAAACTGCATTGGCAAGATAAACAGTCCTGGGATCACTGGTGTGTGATGGCCAATCTGGCAACCCGCATTTAATTAAAATTGTTTCTGAGAATATATCCATTTTCAATAATGCCATTCAAGTTCCCTGCTTTTATACGTCAAATAAAAAGTTCTGAAGAAAAACCCACAAATAAACTAGTCACTTTGATTCAGCGGCAGGGCATCATAATGCATTCACAAATGCACTTGCAGTTGGCACAGAGCGTGGCAGTTAAAATGCTGTCGTCCTAGCACACAGAGAAGGAAAGAGATTACACCCTGCCACAACTAATCCCATAAACACTGATTAGACAACATCTCCTGGGGTGTAAACAAACAAATCTCATCTCAACTCATAAAACCAGGACTCAGCCATATTAAATGACATATTATTGGAGTCACTGGAAAATGCAAACAATGGCAGTTTTTGGGGGAAAGAAGGAAAGGTTATGAAAAGGTTTAGACAGAGAGTTTCAGCTTTAAACTCCCTGCTACAATACTAATAAAACAGAAAAGCCCTATAGTCTCTAAGCCTCACGCAGGATTATCAGACACTCCATATAATTATTAAGTGTTTCACATGAGCAAAATAGTACAGCTTGTCCATTTTGCCTTAATGAACATGCAATTTAACCCTATGGTGCAAAATCCAAGGTTGTGTGCAAATTGATTCATTTTGCCTCCACAGTGTGATTTACTCATCCTAAAAGCCTCCTCTAGGATAGCAACGGAGTGCACGAATTAGTACGACCAAAGAGCAAGTGGTGCATTTGTGGAAGCTGTTTCCTCTGGATAAAGACTGAATTAAAGCTTTTACTTTGTCTAAATAATGAGAAATCTTATCCAAATCATGCGGTAGTGTCTCAAAAATCAGGGTGTTTTCAAAAATGATGGCATAATTGTTGCAGTAAATACTAGATCTTCATCACACCTCCAAATCCAAGAGGTTTACTTTCACGTATACAACAGATATATATATATGTATATATATATATATATATATATATATATATATAAATATATATATATATATATATATATATATGGATTTTTCCATCTTCACTGTGAAATTACAACAAATAAAAATAAAAATCTGAAATACGGATTTTTAAAGGAAAATATACTTAAAAAAGGTAATAACCTGATTGCATAAGTATGCACACCCATTTATTATAGGGGATGTGGCTGTGTTCAGAATGAATCAATCACATTCAATCTCATGTTCAAAACTAATTAAGCTATAGCTGCCGTCAATTAAATTATTCTTTAATTAACCCCAAATAAAGACCAGTTGTTTCTGTAAGATTTTCTGTAAGATCTTGGATTATTCTGACTGCAGAAGTCAGGGTGCGTAAAGAGCATGGTGGAAAAACATAACATGATTTCTCCTAGTATATTCATATATTTATATCACAAAGACCTGCCAAGACCTGCAACAGGGGTGTGTAGGCATTTTATATCTATTCTACCTTATAAACAGAGAACACACTTATGACTCACTGCCTTTAATCACTATATATATGCCCAGTAATTGTGAACACAATTTATCTTACTGCACTTGCAAATATATAAAACAGAATAAAATAATAACAATAAAATAAATCAATATATTATATTAATGTTTTTATAGTAAAGTGGTGCACACCATAGATTTCCCGGAGTTAGCACAGTTACAGAAGTACAAATGTACACTACCGCTCAAAAGTTTGGGATCACTTGCATATTTCAGCTTGATTTTAGCTACGGAGGAAGACTCCATCAGCCAATCCGTCTTGTGGGAGATGCTCCAGGAAGCATGGGGTGAATGAATGCCCAGGCTGTAATTGCTGCAAAAGGTGTTTTTTTTTTTTTGATAAAGGCAACGTTTGAAGAAAACATTCATCATTTCCATCAAAATAATTATTTCTAACTCTGAAATGTCAGCATGTCCTGTTCTTTTGCTATAATTTCTATTAAGACTAATTTCATGTGTGTTTCCTTGGAAAACAGTAAAATTTTTGAGTGATCCCAAACTTGGGACTGTATGTCTTACAATTATGTTGCTATATAATGAGATTGCAATTTCACACTGTATATGACAATATACTCTGTATGAATATATTAATTATTAGTTCAGTCAAGCATATAATTCATATTATTTCCCTCTTAATCAGCCAAGTCCTACTGCAAAGTTGTCCTATAACTAACAAGTAAAGGAAGCTTACAGTCAGTTGTTTATTACTTTGCCAACAGAATGCCTAAATCTACATTACATTCACAGCATTTGGCAGATGCCTTTACCTAGAGCAACTTACATTTTATCTCGTTTTATACAAATGAAGGTTAAGGGCCTTGCTCAAGGAGCCAGCAGTGGTAGCTTGGTGGACCTGGGATTTGAACTCACAACCTTCCAGTAGTCCAGCACTTTAACCACTAAGCTACTGCCTCCCCTCATCTAGACACGCTTGCCTCAAACCAGGTCAAGTTTAATAGCTCTGGCAGACTTTCTTCTGACTTCTGACAGTGTATGCTTCTGTTAGCTGTAAAAAGAAGCTAGACATTTTTTCTTCTTCAGAACAAAGTTTACTGCTGCAAACAAGCACTGCACTGAGATTCATAAGAAAAAGAAATACATACATGAATACTAGCATACATCCATAACACAGCTATGGAAGTCTGATATTCTATAAAACAGTTAATTGTTTAATAACGGTATTACTGAGATGAGGTGAATGAGTGTTGCTTTAGACATGTTGTCTGTACAGGGCTACACTGCTAGATTCCCCTAGTTGTTAGTTGTTAGCAAAATTAAACTCATAGCTCCAGTGCTAAACTAAAGAAACTAAAGACAAGGTTTGTCTCTTTAATGTATAGTATACTGTATATTGAAAAATTATTTTTTCGGTAATTTACATTCACCATGGTTTACCAGAGTTCTTTAATTGAATAGAAATTGCTTGGAAAGTAATTTGTGTCTTCCTCTTTTGACTTTTGTACCTTTGAGGCCCTTTGAGCATTTTGGGCTGCAGAGTGTCACTCAAGGACCCAGCGATGGTAAGACAGGACAGGACAGGTAAACGCTACACCAATGCTACACCACTAATGCTACACCAGCTCCATGCTCAGGTCAGTCAACCCGATCTGTCTCAACCTAAGACAGAACCTACTGTTTCTACCAACTTCTGGGTCTCAGCAAAAGTAATGCATCATGTTTAACTACCACCAATATGCACAAAAAAAAACTTTTGTTGCATTCGAAGCTTTCTGAAATAACTGATATAGTCTGACTCTGTACCTTGACTCGGCTCACAGCTTCCTGTGCCTGCATCATGCGGATGTTTTTAGACGGGTTTCTCTCCGACAGCAACTGCGTGGAACCCAGGTAGTTGGCAGCAAAGATGATCCCATCAATAAGGTCCTCAGGCTCACACGGCCCTGGAACTGACAGAATTAAGCACAAAAAAAGATCAGGTGCTGGAAATCTTTACCACCTCATTTGTTTAAAGCACTAGAAAAAGAGATAACTGCTATGACAGAATAAAATGGAAGAAATCATTCTTGAAAAAACAGACACTTCTTTTACAAATGCCAGAGATGCCATTTTCAAAACGTAAAGTTTCGCTGCATGTTTTTAATTGTTTAACTCTAGTCATGTTTTTTTTCTGTCTGTTAGAGCCACCCACAGTGGAGTAATACAAACTCCTTATAAGCTAAATCTGACTCCCTTCCTAATATCGTTTGACATCTCCAGATAAAAATATCCTATATAAATATGTATGCCTGGAAGTGTATATTTGCCTGTGAGCTTGTGCCAAGCCATGTAGTATATTTTAAAGAATGTACAAGGTTTCTGTCTTCTAGCATGTATATTGCAGGAGTAACGCTAGTGCACTGGTCCTCCTGGTAGCAAAAAAAGCTAGACTAAATATTGTGATTGTATTTGTGCAAGGACGGACACAGGAATTTATTTCCTGGGCCTTACAGAGTTATTAAGATCAGAACAGAATATATTAATCAGTTTTCCCCACTGGAAACATCCTTGTGATTGAGTCATTGAGAAAATGGAAATAAGCTACTCTTCTTTTGGTTTCCAGCGTTAGCTAATGTAGTGTCCTTTTTTCATGTGCATGCTGCTAAGGAACACAGTGACAAACTATAAAGTGTTTTCTTCAAATGAAATCTTCAAGTGGAGATATCCTCATCTGCAAAAAACTTTCTAATTAAACATTTTAAAATACTTTCAGTCATCATGCCAAAAAAAAAAGCCTAATGCTTTAATTTCTGCTTCTTTCATTATGGCACTGTATAGCTTGGTGGTTTATGTTTTAATTTTGTTGTAGAGATGATATGATGTGACATCTCTTTTTTCTGCCTTTTGAGCAGATCACCAAAAGCAGAAAAGAGGGAAGTACAAAGTGGCCACTTACCATCAACAAAGCTGGGGAAAGATGCTGTCTTCTTCGCTGGCTGGGAAACAAGAATAAACATCCACATAAGAAATGAAGAAGAAATGTGTGTATAATGAGCTTGGCTACAAAAACATTTCTTTTATTATAATTAAAACAAAAATTCCAGCAAAACAAAATGGAAACAAGAAGCTTTGGTGAACACAGAACAACAGCAAATGCACTGATTCTAAGTGTTGAATGGCTCATGACCCAGTCATCCAATGTTAAATCAGCATTCACAACATACAGGATCATGTCAATTATTCAGCCTCTGATCTCTACAAGCTTGTGGTGATGTGTCTGAGTGAGAGATACCGCAGCAGACTGAGTAATAGCAATCACTTTGTTACAGCCATCCAAATGGAAATACAGCACTGAGAGAGTATCCATGACCATTAATTGCAGTCTAAGAGAAGAGACCAAAAGCTGCATCAGTCAGGGTAATTAAATGAAGGGCATTCAAGAGGAGATGTATAGCCTTTTAGAAATAAAAATGCCATATGTCCTTGGCTTTGCTTCTGTTTTCTCAGATCCATGCACAATGACCTAGAAACTTCCCCACTAGATAACACTGCAGAAAAATACAGTTTACCAAGTTTCATATCCCTGAGAATGAAGTGCTGCATAAAGTACAGGATCTTCACAGGGTTGTAGGGAACCTATCTCAGGGGAATCAGGGCATTTACACACTACAGACAATTTAGAGTTGTCAGCCTACAGCATATGTCTTTGAACATGGGGTAGGAAAGCATTCTGTGCACATACAAACTCCACACATGCAGGGCAAAGGCAGGAATTGTGTTCCTAGGGGTGTGAGGCAAATGTTAACCACTTAGCCACCATGCACCCGATACAGGAGTTTGAAACATAAATTATAGAAACCTGATTTTCAAATTGCCCCACAAATTGAGACAGACTTGTGGAGCACTCAGAAGAAGGACCTTAAGAAGATGAAGACCTCTCCAATCAAATACAACACCCAGCAGCTTTAATAGAGACATTGTTCTGCTCGGTGAGGGGCCAAATTTGCAGACTTCGTTGAATGCATCTGAATACCAATGATACACTAATTATTCTCAAGGCAATTACCCAGTAAGAATGACTCTACTCAAACAATTTCTGCTCCTCCAAAAGCGACATTAGCTGAAATTAACACATTAGACTGTATGACTCTAAGAGACAAAAGGATCTGATTTTCTTGCTATTTAAACTACCTCAAGTAAAGCCAACTAGTGTGTGTGTGTGTGTGTGTGTGTGAGAGAGAGAGAGAGAGAGAGAGAGAGAGAGTGTGTGTTTGTGTGTGTGTGTGTGTGTGTATTAAGGTCTCCTTATTACCTATATCAACAGATGAAGAGGCAATTCCTTCACTCACATAGCACAGAGTAACAGGAAAACAATAGACTAGCTAAATGGAATTTGTAAAAATGTGGTTCAATTCCTGTAATAATCATACAGCTAATATTAACCACAGATGACAAATTAAAGGAAAAATTAAGAACAGCAGTGGGAAATTTTGGAGTAATGTGTTTGGTGCTGTACATCGCCAACATCATCGCCAGCATCATCAAAACACAGACTGAGGGAATAACTTTTGGAGAATGTTTTGAAGACACTTTAGGTTGTTTTTCGCTTTCTTAGACACTTCATGCTGCCTTCAATTTGTGTGTAATTATAGAAGAATTAGGAAAACTGTGATTCAACGAAATCAAGCTAGGTTCGTGTATTCAGCATTTTGTTTTAATTTTTCATCATTGGCTTAAAAATAGCTCCATCTCCGCCTGGAACAGAACATCTTGTTTATGCTCCATTTCATTAACAAGGCAACTGAGGAGAGGCAACTATGTACATTCAACAGTGGCCGAGGTGATTTTATTTAGAGGGGAAGAATGATTGCTTGTGTTTCATTTCAGCTGCAATTCACCTTTCAGGCAGCAGAGAAAATAATAGACACTTCCTTTAAGACATGTCTTTTTCTACATTTGTTCAATTATGATATGTATTATGAATAATGAATATTTTTATAAGAACTAAAATTGGTTCTGTAGGTCAAATTTTAATAATGGATCCACCTCAGAGACGTTGTTGTTCTCCAGAGGTCCATTGAGATCTGAGCGTTGCTGTTTTCTTGGCTGCTCTGCACTGTTTGACACCTAGAGAGACACAGAGAGGTGAGAGAGAGAGAGAGAGAGAGAGAGAAATGAAACAGGACCCCATCAGCACACTATATAAGGTTCAGTCTGCTTCCTCCAGGGATATAAACCCTCTGGATACCAGAGAAGCAATACAAAGCTTGTCAGATAACAAAAGATGAAGAATAGAAAAGATCAAAAGGAGAAGTGAAAAAAGCAATTTGACAGCCCTTGGGAAGCCCTTTGTGGCCTGTTCCTCGGTGGAATGGTCTGACCCATATCACCCCCAGTCACAGTTACACTAATTTAAGTTCCACTATGCGACAAAACTAACACGCAACAACAAAGAAAGCAAAAGCTTCTTGGTATATATACTTTTAACTGAACTTTGTCATGGACAGATAACTGCATATCCCTGGCATAGCACAGAACAGGCCACGTGCCCAGAATTTCAGTCAAACTAAAATTACTTGCTTAGAGATCTGGATTAATCTTGAGCCAGGGGAAGTATACATTATTATGTATGTTGTGATTATAGGCATTTTCTACAAGGTAAACAAATTAGCCAGTAAAGCATTTCTAATGGCGCCATCTAAAGCTGTCAAAAAACAATATCGCTAGTAGATATTTCTTGACTACGGAAAAAGGCAAACAAATAATAAAAAGGGAGAAGAGTTCCAAGCTGAGTGAGTTAGCTAGCTAGCTGGTTAGCTTTCTTGTTTGTTAAATGAATACACACAGCAGAGTAAAATAATTTAATATATCTCTTAAAAACTCATAAAAACTCTTCTCTTAAAAACATCTCTTAAAAACTCCTCACTTGTGTTGTGTCCACTTTTAAGTATGTAATATTTAATAATTATTTGAGTGTTGTCTTTAAGAATTCTATACACTTTAACTTGTGAAAGCAAGTTTGTTCCTGGCTTGAAGGAACATCTAACAACAGAACATGGTCCTAATTTTTGGACATTCTGTCATTTAATGGATCTCCACTAGTGTTTCACTATTTATAAGATGTTTACCAGCAACCAGATGTTCTGGGAACAGTGCTGTCACTTCCTACGCTCATTAATATTTGTCAGTATTTCTACACATTGAGATTACAATATGCCTCACAGTAACTGATGAGCCCATCGTGTTTCATTGTTATAGATAAATCAGCATTAATTTGTCTAAAACAATGATCACAACACCAGACTGGTGATCTTTAACATCAGAGATAGTCTCAAAGAACACTATAAAGGCATTGTGAAGACTCATTTGCATATATTTCAATTTTAAACATGACAAAGTCAGTGATTAGTTGCTAATCAAAATTTGCTGCTTTGAAACTCATAACCCTAAATAGAAATTCACCTAAAGTAATTCAGAGTTTTTCCAAAGCCATGCTCAAAAAAACCACAGCCTCCCTAGAGAAGAAAGTATAAATAATATTGAAATAGGGGGAGCTTACAGAATTTACAGGCAAGTGGAGACACATCTTTGTACTGGTCAACATAATTTATTTTCAGTTCTGTTTAAAGATTCTGCCACACCAAAGAGACAAGAGTGTGTCCTTTGTATAGATATTTTATGAATGTCTAGAGAACTTTGCCAAATATCACAATCTCTAACCCCACTTTGTGTAGCCCTAGATAAATAAATACTATAGATATGTCCTTTGAATGCGTTTGCCAAGGAGAATGTTGAACGCAGTTAATCAAACCCTTTTCTGTCTCGAAATAATAAAAAAGACAATATTGTGCTAAAAATGCTGTTTATCAGGTGCAATATGAAAAATCGACCAAATCAATAAATTACAGGTCTGAAATAAGCTGAAAACACTTTGATTATTTCCTTGACTTAGCACACAATCAGAGAAGCATGATCTTTAGAGGACTGCATATTGCTCTCATCACCTCCACTGCTCTTCATGGGAAAAATGGCATTACAATATAGTAGATATACACTGTGTACAACAAGTACAATAATCCTTTAGAATATGTTCAAAAAACAGAGCTATTTCTGGAGAACATAATTAAAATTACACACATCCTTATACAATATAAACCCAACAAAAATGCAGTTCCATTATATTATATGACGCACTAAACTCGATATCAGTACAAAGAGTACCGCTGCTAGGCCCAGGCCTAACTGAACTGTCTGAATGCACTCCCTTGTGATATTTCAAAAGCAATATTTGTTGTAACTTTCAAATCCCTATATGCTGTTATAAGAATATTGGCTTTTGCAGTCGTAATAGTGCAGATGTTTGCAATATGTAAACAAGTCCTCTAATCAATCTCCAAGAACCAAAGATAAATTAAGCCTCTCTCTCTCTCTCTCTCTCTCTATCACTCTCTCTTCCCCCTCTGGTTCCACCACCCCACAAATGAGATGCTAGGGCCCCAAAACAGAAACCCCAATCCCAGTTCCCATGCCCCTTCCTCTACTTCTGCCCCGACAGCTCTCTTTGTCCCAACAAAGGTAGACCCTTCATTGCCCATCAGGACTATGGAAAAGTGCAGGCAGCTTTGCTGGGACACAGGGGAAACCGGGCATTTCCATAACCTGGATCCCTGATGCAACTCAGGCCTCCCAGATTGAGCAGGAACATACCTCGTGGCAGTGAGTGTACTAGGGAGTACACATCAGGCCTTAGTGGACTTGGGATGTACTGTAACCAGACAACTGTCTATCAAAGAGATTCAGGGCAGGGTGTTGGAAAAGCGTGATTGCTGATAATGAAGTGTGTTCACTGGCATGTTCACAAGTATCCACTGGTGCAAGTTATCATTAAACTCTGAGGGCATAAGCATTGAGTAGAGGTACTTATTAATAGGGTATATCAATTAACACAGGACAGTCAACCAAGGAATAGACAATCCAGTCATTTGTACTGAAAAGTCATACAGAAATGCTATTCCATGCAGCCTATCATAATCCCATGGCTGGATATGTGGGGCTAGATAAAACTCTAAACCAACTCCTGGTTTTTTTCTATTGGCTGGGCATTTGCAGTGATGTTTGCAAGTGGTGTGCGGCATGTCGGAAATGTCAGCTGGTGATTCCGTTGGCCACCTCAAAAGTGCCATTGTGCCCCATTCCATTGATTGAGGGTTCCTTTGGCAGAATTGGCATGGACATCATTGAACCATTAAACATAAGGGCATCACTTTATGCTAGTTTTAGTGGACTACACAATGCAATACCAAGAAGCAATAAAAACAAGGATCCTGACTGGCTGGGTCACTTCTTTCAAGTCATGCACCCTTAAAAAATGTATGTCATGCACCTTCACAAATTATTAGAGATAATTCTGATTTGCACCACTGTTTACGAAGTTGAGGATGTCAACTACGAGGTCAGTCAAACATAGAGGCGACATGCTACAAATACACCACCTCAAATAACTGATCTCATTCTGTTGCCTAAGGTTTGATCATTAGGGATAAATGTTACAGATAAATAGTAACTTAATTTTAACTTTATAATTTTGATTAGGTTTCTGTAATTCTGTAAATCTGCTTTGAGACATGTCCATTGTTAAAAGTGCTATACAAAGAAATTGAATTGAATTGAATTGAATTAAATTTCACCCCAATGTTTTTGCCATTCTGGACAGCAAGGTTGCTGTGTTGCAGGGGGAATTTCAAATATGTTTTCACCTCTACCCCACTGCATAAACCTCATAGACTCCAGGCCCACAGCCACCCCTATTATTTACCTCAACACAAATGAAGGTAGTTTGGAAGGAAGTCAAGGCTATGCTCAACATAGGTAATGATGAAGTCACAAAGTGAATGCAGTAGCCCTGTGGTTTTGGTGCTTGAAGACTGAGGGGTCAGAGTGGCTCTGTAGGTAAAAGTCAGCTTGGTGTCTAAATTGGACATGTGCCCAATGCCATACATTAATGACCTTTTTGATTAGTTACAAGTGTACCACTTTTATTCCACACTAGATTGTGATATTGGCAGATTCCCTCTGACTCCAGTATCCCAAAATAATAATCCCATCCTTTCCTAAGAACTGAATATTATGGTCAGTCATCTCTTAGATAAACTACAAATTCCTACTAAGCTGTAAGCATTGCAGATGATTTTTTTTGTTTTAGCTTAGAAAACCACTGAAAATTGTATCTTTGTGAAAAATGTGGGTGATAGATGTCACTGCTATGACACTGAAACAGACACAGCCATCTAATGACAGCATTATGCAGAAAGACAAATTCATTATATTATACACCTCAATGATGAGATTCATTAACTAGCTGTAAGATGTTTGATCTTATTTTTAGCTATGTGTGACCACCTTCTCGTACCTGTTCCCTGTGCTGCTCTTGTGGCCATCTCCTCCTCTCCTCTGGAGTGTGCAAGTGCCCTTTTGAGCTTCTCTGTGGCTGTGGGTTGTGCCCGGCAGGGGGGATGTTGAGGGTTTTCGGTCTTCCATCATGGCGGTGTGGTGGGGGATAAGGTGCTGGTTCAGCTTTGGGCTCAGCTTCAGCCTGGTAACGCCCAGGCACGGGTGCCAACTCCTCTGGGCTCTGATCAGCCCCACTGCTAAGGCTGCCCATGCTCATGCTCATCTTAATCTCAGCCACAATTTGATCAATGTCTTCCTCCGTTTCTTCACCTGTTTCACCTTCTATGACCTTGTGGACTGCATACATGGAGTTCCCATTGTCCTCTGGGGCATAGTAGTCCCCTGTGTAGGCCTCTCTGTCTTGCTCCTCCTCTGGTTCCTCTTCTTCATTAGCGCAGTACTCCTCACTCTCCTCATCCTCCTCCTCTTGTTCCTGGGTTTGAGGAAGAGCTTGGTCCTGGTGATGGTACTTATGGTGCAGATGGTGATCGAGGACTGGTTCAGGTCTCCCGTCATATATCTGCTGGTCAGAGTCCTGCTCCAGAACTTCACAGCGCACCTCACCCTCACCCTCCACCCACTCCTCCACTGCTTCTTGGCACTCATCTGTGTCTGGAGGTGGCTCAGCACGCTCATACCTGCCCTCATTACAGTCCATTCCCTCCATGTAACTGTCATCCTCCGGACAATAACGGATGTAGTACGTCACTCCCTCATCTTCTTCAGGCAAACCTTCATCATAATCCTCTTCATCCTCGGATGTATTGTTGACGTAGTCTGAGCTGGAGTCTCCATCAAGGCTGTCTGGATGGCCATGATAATTAGAGTGGGTGTGCTCTGGAGTGGCAGGATGGCTGCTGGGCAAGTCCACCTCTTCCTGCTCACAATAAGGGGGTACAGGGGTTTCAGTGTCTTGTCGCTCTTCACACTCTTTGCTAGGATAGGTGGCGGGGCAGGGGCATGGTGCTGGAGCATGAAGCTCTGCTGAGGCCATGCTGCTGCTGGGCCCAGGCCTCTTCCTCTGAGCCATAGAGAGAGACACTCACTGACCTTCCATCTCTAGGGATCCTGAGACACAAAGGAAAGACATTATCATGAATGGGGTTTTCTACACACATTTGAAAGTTCAAATCCTAGAACTAGCACACTAACAGTGATGGACCATTAAGGCTGAATTACTCCAGGAGTGTTGTACAATATTTGACCCTTGATGAAGCCATTATATCTTATTGAACTACTGAATATGTAATAATTCTTCTAATCTGTACACCTAAGATAACATCCAGCCTGTAAATTGTTAGCATCAGTATTCCTTCCACCCAGAGGGCAGGGCCAATTATGCTCTCTTAGACCACAAATGACCACAAATGACCACAAATTATTGTGATTCAATCTCACAATTTTCCGATGATGCAATAAACACATAAGCAGCTGCAAGTCTTTTGAGAAAGTTCTATCGCCATGCCTCAGACCCTTAGCAGAGAGTGTGTTCATCTTCACCATTCATACTAACTAGTACAAGTTCAATTAACTGAACAAAGTACCCTTAGAAAATTATGCCACAAAGTACAAATAACACAAAACCAAATGCCTAGACAACTACAGACAATAACAAATCAGACCAAATTACGGCCATAGATTCAAGCTCTGTTGAATCCCATCGATCCTCTCAGCCAAGCAGCAATGCCTCACTCATACACGGTAGGACACTGGATCACTTTAACTGCTCAGTGCCTGATCAATTACTATTATTGAGCGGGACAGATCTTCATTTAGAAGGTTGCCTGTGATGTCCATAGAACTGGGGTCTGGACTCATTCCGAACAAAAAAGAGTCTGCATTTATTTTTCTACTTGATTAGGTTCTAACAGCCTAGAATAGCATAATATATTGAGGACATCCATATATACAATCAAAGCAGTCAAAGTATTTGCTGGTAGTAGAGTTGGTGATGGGTTTTTGGATGGTTATTATCAGGGATGGTGGTTAATTGATTTAAGCACAGCGAGGTGGGCAATCACATGGTCAGAGAGGCAGAATGAATCTTGCATCCCAGAATTCCAGCTGGAAAGGGTGTGGCAGTGATTGTAAGAAATTAGTGTGAAGAGTTGTGCTGTGCTACAAGTGTATGGTGATAAACTGAACCTAATTTAAAAAACTTAAATACCAGTGGAAGCAGATCAATTATGTTAGGAATTATTGATGCACGCTATATAATCAAACCAAATGATTGAGGTAAAGAGAATAAGAACATGTTCTATATTCTGAGTCACACTCTAACACACACACACTGTGCCATCTCCACCAGCAGCCTCTCAGAGGGGCTTTTGTTACTGCTTTCCTTTCTCTCTCTTTCTCTCTCTCTCTTGCTCACACACACACACACACACACACAGCCATTATTATGCCTTCCATCACCAGACATTACAGCTGATAATCAACCAAACGTCTGCACAAAGACGCATGAACGTGAGGAGGACAGAGAAGACCCCACCACCACCCCACACACGTGCCCTGACATCAGACTTACAAACCACACTTACACCAACACTCCACAGATTCTTTACACTTTGACCAAGCTCTCTCATATTACTCGTATCACCTTTCACAGCATGTCAGCACTCTTAGATCGCATTCTGTACACACCTCAACAAAAGAGCTCTCCGGGGAAATCACACCTCTCAAGCTGCTGTTTCAATCACTGTGCAGCTCCAGCCCAATGCCATGGCACCTACAAATCATGCAGGTGAATAAGACTTCTATGTCCTACCTGTTTCTCCTGGATACTGGTATAACATTGACGTGCAAAGAACTAAGCAGCCGTGTAGAGATGATTGACTGCTATGCCTTGAATCCCCCCATTGTCCTGCTGCTCCACATCCCTCCTACTCTAAAAGTCCTGTCCAATCCTAGCTCTGAATGGCATAACTAAAAGCTAAACACCACCTCTGGGGACCCATGACCCTTTGCCTCTTTGTTCACCCCTGAATGCATTAACCACGCCTATTCTACAGCTTTGTCTAGAAACTCAGTTATATTACATGCCATATTTTTTGTTCATTAACACCACAATAGATCAGAGAAGAAAGTGTGGAATGATATGAAAAATGTATATACTCTGTAATAAAATAAAAATGTATAGTGTACTTGATTCATGCACATATCCACCAAATATTTCTATGCAGTGCGAATACATGTTGCTTGTTCCTTACATGTCCAATATTCCAATCTATTCCTTGAACCCAAAATATTGGCACAGTGACAATTTACTAAATTGATGCTGCATACATCCTTATGGCTTTTACCGAATTGGAATACATTACCATATCAATTGCCTCTGAGGGCACATGCATGAAAAATCAATTCCACCTGCTCTGTAAAACCAGGATCGCATCCTGACATCAGTTCAAAATGAAACACAAAAGGAAGCAGAGGAGACCGAAATTAATAGAGTATAAAATTCAGACTTGCAGGCCCTGTAAATTCCAAACAATTCCTACAACACAACTGAGGGAAATGACGGTGGCATATATATGACTGCACTGCAATCTCTCTTGACAAAAAGCAAGGAGAGAGAGAGAGAGCGAGAGAGAGAGAGAGAGAGAGAGAGAGAGAGAGAAGTAACAAATTCCCATCTGAGAGGTGTTTCCTTACTGCTACTACAACTAATACATATACAGTATATTAGGATGTAATGACGTTTATTCAGAGTTCAAACTTTGAATCAATTTCTTTCTGTATTAAATGTATTGATTCTACAGAGCTCTAATTATATACATTACAGTACTACAAAGATTAATTGTATTTAAAAAAGTTTTGAAATGAGTTGGCCCTTGTGTAAAACATCTCCATCCATCCATCCATCCATCCATTGTCTATACCCACTTTATTCCTAACTAGGGTCATGGGGTTCTGCTGGAGCCTATCCCAGCGCACATAGGGCGAAAGGCAGGGACACCCTGGACAGGTCTGTAAATGAGGTCATCTCATTTAAGTAAAATGTTTCAGAAGTACTAATGAAGTGCCTAAACACCATATGTTTCCCACTTTAGGACTACTGATGGCATTGTACTTTATTGTTCTTTGCTTTTCATTTCATGACTAAAAAGCATGTTTACAAGGCAAGGTTATTTTATTCAAAAAATAAATGTATAAAAAAAAGAGCATAGAGAGCCTGTTTGAGCCTAGTCCTTCAACTGGGATTTATCCAACTGGGATTTATACAAATGGGATTTATACAACAGACTTTTAAAATTCCTGTCATGCCAAAATAAGCTCTCAAATCCACAATAAGTCAATCTATGGTATACAGTATAAGCTCGTCTCTCTCTCTCTCTCTCTCTCTCTCTCTCTCTCGCTGATGGTCTATCACAGCTAATGAGAGATCATCAAAAACTGTGGAGAGTATCAACTATACATTAATTATCACTGTACAAGTGCATGGAGCACAACGTTTCTGCCATAATTGCTGCCATCCTAAGAACATAGTTTTAAATAATATAATACTTGTTAAAAAATAATGATAATGTTATCATAACAAAAATGTAAGTAATGGCATTCTGTGAACATTGTGGGTGACTTTGGAGATGATCTGAAGACTATGGTCTATTTATAAAAAAAAAAAAAAAAACACTGTTGTCACTGTAATGTGTGAATGTAGGAGGTGCAGGACAGGATGTTTGTAGTCTGTAGTCTGTGCAACATGCAGGAGATAAATCGGAGTAAGCATCTAAACACCAAAGACTTGAAAAAGACAAGACTGTGAAAGTCACTGCTTAGAATCGCAGTAATACACATGCAAAACACATATAATAAACATGAAAGGGATGGAGGATTGAAAAATACAAACTGCTCACGGGTGTGAAGCAACATGTTAGACTAAAAACACCCATAGCAACAGGGCAACAAGAACAGAAAATAATCAATGACCATACAGAGACAGTAATGCTCAGTCTACAGGAACAGATAATGGGTGAATGTGGTATCTTGCAGAGCTATACTGGTGCAAAAAGGAGACTCATTATAAATGAATCTTTTCAGTTGCTGTAGGAATCAGTGTCAGAGATCTGGATATTGATCAATCTGATTACAAAACTGTGTGTGTAAATAAGCAGCCTATATAATCAAACACAACAGCAGCATGGTTAAAACAGAAGAGACGTGTCAACAATCTGTCATCTAATAACCAAAGACATTTCCCTTCAAAATAAGTAACAGTCACAGTTATTTTGCCCTGAAATGATCCAGAACAGCTCATTAACACAACCAATTAACCTCTACCAGACACCAATAAGAGTAGGTTTGTTTGTTTGATGCAAAAAAATAAATGGCAGGGATTAAAAGAAATGAAAGAAAAGCTGGTTGAGGAGGAGAAAAAGGTCAGATGGTGTTCTGATTGCCTCTGGTAAGAGTTTTCCCAGTGGTCCTTCATCTCCATCACCACAAGGAAAGCTGACACCATCCACCTTCCTGCTATGTTGAGTCTTTTTTTAGTAATCTTTGAGTAGGTTTTCTTTCATTTCACACTTTTGCTGATCAAATCAGATTGAATAGCTTTGAAATTCTTCATCTGCTTCAGAGCATTTCCTTGTCAGGATCTTTTTCTAATGAAAAAAAAAAAGCCTTAAATATAAAATGGCCAAAAATGCATATGAGATATTTTGAAAAGATTAAAATCAATCCACATGAAAAATGTCCCACAGACTGAGCAAATTACTTCTAAGAATGAATAAGTGTCACATAGAAACTAGTTAATTAAATTTACCTGACTATCAAAGTCATAGTTAGTGTGTTTATCTCTTCCTCTGATTTCACTAGTGAAATACTATATAATAAATTACGATGCAATATTAATTGCACGTCAGCTCATATTAATAAAAGTGGTAGCTTTGACACAAAGAAGCTTCACTGAGACTAAAAGACATAAGAGCCATGTTTCCTTCACTGGAATATACAAACACAGAGACAGACAAAGAGGCTGATCCTTCTTCACTAGGACTGTCATAAACAGAAGCCACACCTCATTCACTGGGTCACTGGGTATAACAAAGAGGACACACCTCCTTCACTGATACTGACAAGATACAAAAAATCCATGCATGCTTTACTGGACACAAACAGGCCACATCCCAATTACTGAGGCAACAGACACAAGAAGCCACACCTCCTTTACTGGACTTACAAACACAAAGAGACCACACCTTCTTTACTGGGACTGATAGACACAAAGAGACACACCTACTTGGCTAAGACTATGATAACAGTGTATTAAAAAATTTTATCAAAAAATTTGTGGGCAAAAACCACAACATGATGTCTGTGACTGAATTTTATTCAATTTAATCCAATTAGCAGAGCACTATGTAAGCGCACACACACACACACACACACAGACATACTTAAAAATCATTATATGACAATTGTATCTTACTAAATAATCACATGTTTATAACCATTTTGGAAAAAAACACATATTATATTATGAAATGACATAAAAATGATGAGAAACTGAATATTTACTCAGAATTCTTGCTCCTTTAAACCAGAAACCATTCCACGTTAATTTCTAGAGCACTGTTTAAAAACCCTGAAACACAAGAAGAGAAACCTTTGCAGCTTATATCCAGGCACACATGTTCATTCATCAGTATACTGGAAAAGGAGAGCCCAGTGTATTAAAGCCCTGCACTGTGATGCATGATTTCAATTTAACAGCCACAGAAACCATAAAAATTTCTAGAGGATTTACAGCCTCTCTGTTCTCACGCTGGAATGAAGAATGAAAATGTGGCACTGCAGAGAGGTAGAGAAAACATTGCAGCAATCAGTTGCTACTCCTCAAGTCTCTGGAAAAGAGTGAGGAGCTACATCTAGGACGTACAGTGCCACACAGGTACAGTTATCCTACAATAAATGGTAGATTTCTCCACTGTGCTATGCAGATGTACAACGCCATGTTCCTGGCTCACACTCTAAGTCACTCATATTTATCAGAAGGAGTATTCTCCACAAGGGGACACTATTTATCAGATATGTATCATTGTGGCAAAGGAGGAAACCAGTATAAACAAAGCAGGCTATGTGGACTATATGATTGCTTGGTCATGTGGATTAAGTAATATGTAAATGCAATCAAAAGCAGGCTGAGAACACAAGCTTCAAATAAGCTATAAATAATTGCGCTGTAGAACGACTGTTTCATATAGACAGTGTTCACTCACCCGAATAAGGATATCTGAGCACTTGATTAAACATTCTGAGCATTATTCACTGTGCATAATGCATTCTGCATTGACGCTCTCAGGTCAAAGAAAAGCCTATTAAAAGTTTATTAAAATGAATGGTTATATGGTGTGTATACATACATACTGTTCACCCTCAGTATCTCAGTCAGGGTTACATTGGTTTAAATTTGTTGTTTCTTCATATTCTGAGAAACAGACCCGACCAAGTTCGTTAGAAAATATTAGAGGATGGATTAAAATATTAGAGGATGGTGCAAACAAAAATAATCATGGGGTAGTGATTAAACCTTCTGAAGAAGCTAGTGGGACTGGTCAGAATACCTCTATCTTAATTATTCACACACTTTAACTACAATGAACACAGTTCAAGTATCTTGGGTTTGCAAGTTTTGTATTTCCATGCACAGTTAAGTGAGATTGTTATAAAATAATTGGCACTATGATCAGATACTGTCAATAAATCCATTAATTCTAAAAAATATTCAAATCATATCAAATTCAAATTCAGTATATTTGTATATAAAGTATGAAAAGGCGATGTCGATGGCCATCCTACTTCCTCTCTCCTGCTTCCACTGCTCCCAGACACACACACCTGAAATCAAGATCTATTTCTTTCAATATTGTTTATACAATGCACTGCTGAAGCAAATTCATTTCATCAGATTTTAATATATGGGGGTAATAAAAAGAGCTGTGTGTCTTTACCAGAGATGTCAAGCCCAATTCAGTCACAGCTGCCAAAATGTGCATAAATACAGCCTGTTATGAAATTAGTGCTGCAAAACTGTAAATACTGAAGCGGGTCTATCAATACAAAACAGGATTTCATTTTTAGCCTTCGGGTGTCTATAGATCACACCTTCATTTTGTCATCTTTTAAAGATGATTTGCCCAAAATTACGTCCGATGCACAGTGTTTACACCAGGAGTGCATGCTTTCATTCCAACCAAGCAGTCGCCATACCTGAGTCTATTGAAAGCCATGATCAACTGATTAAACAGGTGGAATCAGGCGTGGCTCGTGGGTGATTGGAATGAACACATGCTCTCACACCCGCACCATAAGACAGGACACCACCGCTTTACACACTCAATGTAGTAACAAGACTTTCAGGCACTGAAGCATGTTTACGGCTTTGTGTGTGCATTTAATTATGGGTTTTTCTGCCAAGTCTATAAAAGCAGCTCAAAGCTGAACCCTAAGCTGAGTGGCAGCACAATTCCGTACAGTTTGTACATGCTGATGCCGAAGGCCAAGCTCAGTCGCTTATGAAACAAGAGGAATGTGAACCAGAAGACAAATTACACTCCAAAAACTAATTAAAATACAAAGCTTCCACAAACAACTCAACCTTTTCTGATTCTTTTATGTCTCTTGTAGCTTATGCACAAGCAACTATTGTAGACAGAACAATGAGCACAGAAAAATAAGCGCAGTGTCCACAATATGCAAATTTTATTCCGCAGCAAGAACGTTGTACACGTACGCATGTACAGGAGTGCTCACGAAATGCTATTGTGCAAACTTATAAAAATAGAAGATAGCTCAGGAGTGTAAACTTTACTGGTTATTTATGGCTGTTTCGCTACTGTTGGATCAGTCTGGTCATTAAAATAAACTTCTGGAATATTCAATAATCCTCACTTTAATTTTAGTGTTTAGATGATTATGTTATTGCCTGATCATAAAATGGACCTCGGGGAAAGATGCCCATCAGCAATCCTGCAAAAAGTCTGTGTGAACGTGAAGACGTGCAGATGGTTTGGATATCCGCCAAGCTCTGATTGGAACATTGTGGCTCTCAGACCAGTTCCCAGCTTCTCAAAAACATCAGAGCAAAATGACAGCTGCAAGATAATGATGAGAGTATGTAATGTAATCATCACTGCACAGCATTTATATAGTTGTTACAATTGATTGTTGTGCTTTTAGGAGTAGCCGCCATAACGACACACATTATCAGGTAAGAAAGTTTGCATTGGAACTGACAGTAGAAGAACATGTTACTAATAAACGCTTGATCTCTCCATTATGCCTGCACTATGGATAATATTTTCACTAATTGTTGACAGGCGTCGTCATTACTGCTGTCTCAACTAAAAAAAGGACGACTCTCCCAGGCACAGATGAAGACTAATCAGCACTTGTCCTTGGTGTTGTGAACAACACCATCGAATTTCACAGACTAAGAGGTTTAGGAAACCACAGAGGGATGCAGTGACACTGCAGCACATGAGAATGTGACCTGCATAAGCTCACAGTCAGCCTATGTGTGGTTCACTGAGTCAAAGTTTGTGTGTGTGTATATATATATATATATATATACATGCCTGCACGCTGTGGAGATAGAGACCCATAGGCAGGATTCAGCAAAGCACTACTTTTATTACATAAATACAAGACAGAAGGTAACTAACTTAACACTAGACATTGTATGGTGTAAAACTAAACAAAAGACAAAACCTGAACATGGAGAAACAAAACTTAAACATGGCAAAACAAAACCTGAACATAACACCACGGCACAGTTAACAATCATGGACAAGGACACAAACACAAGGATCCATAGGCACAAAAGGGCGTGGCACAAAAGACACACAAAGAAACAGACTTCCAAGGTTCACCTGCCAGCGCCCTCTCTGGGCTTGGCAGGGAACTGTCCAGCTGTTTCTGACTATATATATATATATATATATATATACATATATATATATATATATATATATATATATATATATATATATATATATATATATATATATATATATTCTACACTAGGTGGGATACATTAGGCAGCAAGTGAACATTTTTTCCTCAAAGTTGATGTGTTAAAAGCAGGAAAAATGGGCAAGCGTAAGGATTTGAGCGAGTTTGACAAAGGGCCAAATTGTGATGGCTAGACCACTGGTTACAGATCATCTCCAAAACTGCAGCTCTTCTGGGGTGTCCCTGGTCTGCAAGGAAGGAACAGTGGTGAACCGGCGACAGGGTCATGGGCGGCCAAGGCTTATTGATGCACATGGGGATATATATATATATATACATGGAGGACAACCAGGGTAGCTATCTGGGAACATGCAAGGTGAGGAGCTCTGAAGGGTTTAGTAGTCCATTGTCATTTTTGCCAGTGTCTATTGCAATTTTGCACTAAGTGCTGCAGTAAGAGGAGGGAATTATATGCTATAAATAGATAAATAGATAACATATAAAAATATGTTTTAAACACAAACTTTTGAAACTGTTAACAAAATGAGGACACCAATCTGAAAAGTATCAAAAAACATATGTGTTCATGTTGCTCCAGCTAAGGCACCTGTGCATTTTCCCATAACGAGCGGAACAAAGGCTAGACCATACAGACTGCTGTTTCTATTGCAATGATTGTCAGACCAGAAAGTAGGCTAAATCCCAAATGGCTTCCTACTCCCTACATAGTGCTTTCTGCACCCTATCTAGCACACTATGTGGGCTGTTGAAGCTATTTTGGATTTGCCCTGCAGCTCTGCTTGGTAGCTAGCTTACTCGAAGGTTAGCTAATCTGGATTGTCTGATATTCGTATGACATGAGAGGTACGAAAGTGAAAGAAAGTCTTCAAATGCTCTGTTTAAAAGCTGATGCCACTGGATGTGGTCAATGTCTCATATGAAACATGAAAAACCTTATTTTACTATTTCACATGATTGAGATAAACTTTCTCATTATTAAGATCATTGTTATTTGTACTGTTAATTGTATTAGCTTTGTTAATAACAGGCTGCATTTCTGCAAATTTAATACATAACTTAATAAAGGTCTCTGGATGTATTAATTATCGCATTCGCTTCTTGTTCCCAAAGTGACTTTCAGGCTTAGTCAATTGCACTGTGAGTGCAAAATTAATCAATTTGCATTAACAATACTAAGTGTTGCACCATTAGGTATAAATGCTCCAAATTGCACATTGTTTAAAGAAAAATGCAGAATAGTCAATATATGCTATTGTGCTCAGTTTTTATGTTTTTGTAGATGTTATCAAGATTTTAAGGGCTTTTTTACACAAGTCTTTAGTCTATTTATTTATTTATCTATAAACCCTTTTTAGTGTTCAATGATTTTCTTTTATTGGGAATAAAAAAACAAACAAACTTGAATCGCTTGTTCATTTCCCTGCTGACAAAATGTCCCATCCACCAGTTTATGAAAGTTCATATGTAAAAGAGCTTCCTGTGTAAAACAGAGTGACTACAGTGATGAGCTCCAGTTGCACAGATTTGTTCCACTTTTTCGGATATTAATTGTCTTCTACTCAGGCTAGAGATTCAGAATCAACTCCCAAAAGCTCCACCAATCACAATCAAGCTTATCTTTCTCGGGAGATATCTTTCCCAGTCAGAGTGTTGGGGATTAAATAGTTTTGGTTCTTCCTCTACTACACTAATGAGAAATAGCAGCCAGTGCTCCCTGAACACTAAGCCCACCATCATCTCTTTGTATGGATTGAGCAGGAAAGTGTTAGTGCTAGGCTGTTCGGTAAATATAATCAGAGACTGCATGTTCAAAGAGGAATAATGTTATGACCTTCATAAAGAATAAATGCATGTTTACCTGAATTATACTGAATTGGACAGATTTCTATATGGAAAGAACAAACCAAGTTCCATAAAATTATATTTTACGATTTATCATCGTGTTGTTCAGGTTGTCTTGTTCATTTAACACTCACAGCACAAAAAGATAAATACTTTCTATTATCTGGATTACTTTGTAATTACCCCATTTTTCACTGACTTCTTTGTATCATACTAAATCTTTAACAGAACCTCAGTGATCTGTGTTCTTTTTTAATGTATTATATAAATGATATTAATTAAATAACTGCTTATTGCTATTTTTTTTAAAACCAAATGCATTTCAGATGACTAACTTTATGCATTTTCACCAATTTTATATTTATGGATTCCTTGTTATTACTTTCGCTCATGCTCCCTTAAGGCACAGCTGACATGTGGTGGTATTAATGAATCCAAGGTCATCTGTTGTCTTTCTTTACAGAAGATGTGTCTCTAAGCATCTCCTGACCTACAAAATGAATCCTGAGGTGGGCAGAGCACTGAATCTGGTGGCATCAGCAATCGTGAGCCAGTGGAATACAGCACCTCTTAATGGAGCTGCTTTATCATGCGTGCCTGAGTCATTAAAAAGCAAATTAAAGTCATGAAATGTAGTCAGCTGGAAAAATTAGACTTCTACTAGACAAATACATGAAGTACTTCAGGAGAGTGTGTTCATTTCTCATGCTCCACTCATATCCACACTGCTGACGTAAGCGTGGGATGTGAAAATGAAAGTCTAAATATGATCTGAATGCAATTATGTCATTTCCTATTTCCTCTGGACCTCCGAGAGTAGCAAGCGAAGATTAAATAAAAGGAAAGGTTTGATGAAAATGAATAAAATGTATGTAATTAAGCACATCCTACAAATGTAGCCAATCAGCCATTTGCTCTTCTTATTGCTCTGATTATTGATAGTAGGGTTATGATGATAGCCGGGTTTCAGTTATTGCACCACTGACTATATATTGTGATTGCTTTTGCGATTGCTTTTCCATCCTAATCAGAATTGCACGGCAAAATTAAATGCAGCAGCATGGATTATGTTTAAAAGTACATCACAGCCACTTCCGACACAAATTTAGCATTTAATTTTGAAAAAGTAATCCCCTGCAGGTTGTTTTTTATTAAAGAGAACAAGAGCTGTAAGAGCAAAGCAATGGAGGTTTTGCATTTCAATGTGGCTCACTGTGTCACAAATGAAAAGCAGTACCATTTTTGTATTGTATTTTGCTCATGTAATGATTTTCACTCTGTCACGGAATCTTGTCCATACTACGCTTTTCTTTCTCCTCGTGTAATGACTTGAATGAGTTGGCCAGTTCTCCGAGTTTCCTGAGATTTATAATATCCTCTCAATCTCTCTCTCTTTCATTTCGTCTTAGCCATTGCTCGTCCTCAGTGGGCAACTTTACAATACGTGACATTTTCCTCTTCCCCTAACGACAGGCCCAACTGTCGCTCATAGCCGTTCATCTGCCGCATAAAAGACCTTAAGGAATTTACAGCTATTGAGTCACAATTTAGAATGTGTGTCTCTTAAATAACAAATCATGTCTTATGAAAAAAAACTGAGCGTCTTTTTGGAAGCAATGTGCAGCAATGAGCTTCAAATTCGTCTAATTTCTCTCCCTCAATGTGAAAAGAGGGACCCTGTCTCATTGAGATTCTGCAGCCGCTTTCATGTCTGACTCCCACACACTGCAGGGAGTAGGAGCACTCTCAGTTGGCCCTCATCGGTCTGTAGTGTTTGTTCCTAAAGCGACCGCACGCTGCTGGGGCCTCTCTGAAAGGCTCAAGGCCGGCCCCCGCTGCTCTTTGTGCTCAAGCTAACTAAGCTGAATTTTGCTTTTAGCACCTTCACATATAAATAAGAAATAATGTTTCGTTAATTTCATGTGTCATGTCAAAACTAAATGTGTAGCTGAGTAAAGAAATGTCTTCATATTCCAGGCCTCCAGGTGCCCATAGAAGTGTGAATTAAAATCTAATGGGGAAAATAGGTTGCTGTATTTTGGTTATAATTAAGTGCCCAAGGCTAACATGCTAATGAAAGGGCCCGAGCCATTGCTTCACAACTCACTGCTTACGTCAAGATTTCAGCAAGAGCCTACATCAAGCTTTCTGTCACTCACTCTCTTTCTGTCTCTCTGTATCTGCCTACCATTATAGTCTGTTTCCTGATTAGCTTAGGGAGTGGCAAATAGTGAGAAAAAGAGAGAGAGAAAGCTATCGAGGGAGAACAGTGAGATAGTGAGAGGAAGATGAACTATGAAAGCTCTTTACTCGATTATTTACCTACAATTGGCATATTTTAAAAGAAAACCAGTCCAATATACCCAGAAAGAATAAGAGTAAATGAGAGAGAGAGAGAGAGAGAGAGAGAGAGAGAGAGAAATTGAAAGTAAAATTGACAAAAAAAACTAAACTGGGGGACAGAATAAAGATTGAAAAGAGACTAAGAGTGGGACAGAAAGAAAAGAGAGGATATATTAGAGAAGTGAGAGAATGCATGAGATTGAGAGACAGAAGGAAAAGAAGGACAGTATTATTGAAAGAGGAAGACAGAAGGCATAAAACAAAAACAGAGTGAGAAAGATAGAATTACTAACCTATTTGGCCATAACATACTGAACTGTTCATGATTTACTCAATTCATTTTTTTGCACCACACACATTGCCATGTCAGTGTTATTGCCTGCTGAGAAAAACACGCGTGTTGGAACTGGTGGTCATTAGATCTTCATTATTAAGCATTATCAAGCTGTGAATCAGAAAATGCAATTGAATGGCCACATCGGTTACAGGACCACATTAACACATACAAATTAAAGACCTTTGCAAAATCAGAGCTGCTTTCTTAGCACATAAGGTCTCACAGAGCAAAGCAATGGGCAGACAAACTGAATTCTTAAACAAAAACAAACAAAAAGGAAACAGCTCAATAACACACCAGACCTGGATGGCAAATACAATCAGGTTACAGTAAGAAATGATGCATTTGATACAATTTTATTATATCTTTCATTTTACAAAATTATTAGTATGTCATGAAATATTACTTAATACTCAAGTTAAGAAATATTACTAAATACTATCAATTAGTGGTGTCAGTATTACAAATGAATACTACACAGGACCAAATAACTGACTGTATATTAACCCATTATCAGATGATCTTTCTTAAAGACCATAAATCAAAGCTAAGGGTTATTTTTTTTTACTTTGGTAGTTATATCTTGAACAGATGCATAGGGTTCATCTGTATGTACTGCTTAAAAGACAAAGTTTTTATTTATTTCTTTAGCCCTATTTGGATAGGATTCGTTTTACATGAGAGGTGAAGCAACATAATTATTAGTCTCTGGGACCTTTTCCTATCTGAATTCATCATGTCAGTCTTTTTACATATATGTGCATGCACATGTCTGAAAACATTACGCCATATTGTATGTACTGTACAAGAACAGTGGAAATATTTCCAAGTTATATGTATATTGTGCATCACATCCAAACATGTCAGTCAATATTTCATTTTATCCTGTGGGAAAAGAAGTTCCCTTTCAAGCGAACTCAATGTCTTGTTTCCTTCCCAGGGAACCGGGTTACATACATAACCTGGTGTAGTTTTATACTTTCTTTCAATATAAAGCTTCCTATTCTATCATCTACTGCCAAACTGAAATGAAAGAAGAATGAAGCACAAGTATAGCCTATATACATGGTATGGTTGCTTAGCCAATCACGCATTACCAATAGCTTATAATAAATGTCAAATCAAACGGACCAAATGTGATGTGTGTAGTACACGTGGAATTTCTATGTGTGTCAAGCATGCATACTTCATGAAGACACTCCCGATTCTCTCATAACAACAGACTGACTTTTTTCCTCTCATTGCTCATACTCACTGTTAAAGTAAAAACAAGAATAATAATCAATCACCGTCTACTGCGGCAGTTTGAGATGCTTACTCTCTCTTCAGTCAACACTTTCCCAGCTGCAGGTACATGCTGGAACAAATATGGCCTCACTCCTGGGAGAAAAATCTGATCATTTTCCCTTGCCTTTGTTTCTAATAAGAATACAGGTGGTGTTGTAGGAAACAAGCAAGCAATCCTCCACAGGTTCAAGTTAATATCCTGCTCCGACTCCAATTTTGCTTATTTGAGTGGCCAATTTTCACAAACCAATCAAATACAAACAGATAAAACGAAAGTCCCACGTGCTCAAGCATTAAACTTTAAATCATTTAGCAACACCGGAAAAAGGCATGTAGTTAATTTCCTAACAACATGACTGCTACACTAATGCTTCATTTCAACCAGCTTCGAATACAACCTGGTTATTAACTGCCCGAGTAATGACAAGAATAATAAATGCTTTGGAAAATACATTGTGTCTTCACTAGAAGCCATTAGAAAGAGAAAAAAAAAAAGAATCCTGAAAGCATGATTCCACAGGCTTTGAATTGCTCGTTTTACAGACAGCTACAGCAGGTGTAGAGCCTCACTATCACTGCTAGTTTTCGGGAAATAAATTCATGACACAGTAAAGCGATCACATCTCGGTGTGTGATGCAAGCACCTGAAACTTGCTCATATTGTGATAATTAGAAATTTGATCACAGACAATCCATTTTGTTATACAATCAGCTAGGAGAAAGTAATGCTTTTAGAAAGAGTTTAGATCAGTTTCTGTTAAAAAGAAAAACGAAAGGATGAAATGTGTGCATGCAGAGAAGTAGACAATGATAAAAAGAAACAAACACGCTATTGGATTGTTTCTTAACTGTGTGTTTTATTTCTTAACTGCATCTTCTATTCCTCATCATCCCTAGTGTTATGTTACATCCAACCCTGTTGGGTTAATTCATTTCATTCTCTTGTCTATTCAAAGCCGCGCCCATGTTCCCAGTCCATCACATTCAGAGCTGCTTGCATATCTATATGTGTGGTGTTGTGTCTGTTCCAGAGAATTAATTATAGTAAGAAAATGATCATGAGAGAGAGAGAGAGAGAGAGAGAGAGAGATTATTTCCTCTCTTCCCCCACATGCCCATGTCAGAAAATTTACAGTGTTAGGCACTGTAAGTTTCCATCCTATACAATAAACACATGCTGTGTGTCTCACCAGGCTTTTTATCAATACTACACACTTGCGGAAAAACAAGCAAACCACAGATGGCCTCAAATGATGAGAGGAGAAAAAGAGAACAGAGCATAGACGAAGTTAGTGCTTCTTTACCTGCCTCACTGCAGTAAGAAAAAGTGAATGTCTGGGAAAAGCTGAGCCCATGTGGCACAGTGATTTGTAAAAGAAAAATAAATAAATAAATAAATAAAATATTCTCTTTTCTGTCAAAAACAAACACAACCACCTCGAACCCAACATGCACAAATACACAGACAAGCTCATATCCACTCAGCAGTAGAAGCGAGACCATGACCAGTGAGAACCGAGCAGCAAAGATAAGAGAAAGAAATTGGTCAAACGGAAAAAACTGATATAGCAAGAAAGTGAGAGAAGAGGGGATGGTAATTGGGTAATGAGAGAGAGAAAGGAGGCAAGGTAAAAGAGAGGAAGTGAAGACTGAGGAATCACACAGTTACAGGAAATATATATATATATATATATATATATATATATAACAGCAAACAGCAATAGGCAACCTGACACAGTTCATTTCCTCCAGCTTGTTAACAAAGAAAATGATGATATTTAGATGATTACAACCAAGCCAATCGAGGAGCCCTGAGCATATTTAACTGATGCAGCAAATTCTACATCAACCCCACTCCATTTACAAATTCATAAACTCCTTCTCTATGCATAGGTATAGTTTTGCTATTAAATGAAATGAGATTGGGAACTGTGATTCAGGGCTCAAACCTTGATGTCCCTCATACTCACAAAAATCTTATTTTATGCATTTGTGTGTACATTTAAGGCAACTCTTATAAACACACTATATAAAACAATGGTAAGGGATAAAATCTGTACTACTGTAATTTTTACATACTGTACTACCATGTTACTTTTCTTTTCTTTTTAATAATATACTTCTATAAACACTAAGTGCATTATCCTGGTCACCCAAACACAAGCACATGTTTGTGTTCCTTGATATAAGTGATATGCATAATTGATAATGCAGCTAGTTAATGTTAAGCCACACCTAAATCTTTATTTTATATGATTTGTTTGCGTCTTTCATAAAAAAGTACACTTGTATTTCTTGTAAGAAAGCTGTTAAATAGATGGATTGTCAAACATTTGGTGTCCAACCAAGACATTTAAGCATGGCCGGATGCACACACATTGGTTTATACCTATGAGTATTTCAGAGTAGCCCAGGCACCTGCAGGAAACTAACACGGACACAGGAAGACTGTCCAAACATGTCCAGCTCGACACAGACCCTAGAGGTGTGAGGCAGCAACACTACCTGCTGATTCTTCAATTTCTGCAAACGCTACACTTCTGAACCTGGCTTAAAGGCACACAGGAGTGAATGGATTTTCTTTGGATCAAATGACTTATTTCTCACCATTTCTAAAGTTGAATACTTTGGTTAAAGTTTGAATTCTTTTTTGACCAATTTCATATTGAAAAAGAAAAAAAAAAACAATTTAACAAAAATAAAGCAATTTTTTATTTACAAAAGTCCTAAATATTTGCAAGAATCGTGATCATTTGAGTTATTACAAAGCTTTACTGATCTATTTCCCCCTATATCCTCACTACACCCTTGTCTTTGTGAATGTTTGTCTCATGAATTTCGAACCGTTGAGCAGATGATGTATGTCGACATGGCAGACTGTTGATATAAAAGCTTAAGTGTGTTTACTGACAGATTGAGGACCAACATGTCCTGACTATTTCAATATACAACAAAATCAGTCACTAACGATTTAAAATCCTTACAATCATGCAGGATGAGACAAAGATCACACCGGCATCTCACTTCCAAGCATCAACCCACTGTACACAAAGGTAGTGGTCATGAACTTGTATTGTGTTAACTGATTGGAAATGAACACGAGTTGTGTTACTGTTTTATACACAGGAAAAGTGAAGCATAACAATGCATCCGCAACTGTTACACCTATAATAAAGCTCTGTACTTTAAATAAAGTGGGCCTGAAGGGCAACAGAGATTATATATGGTACGGGATTATATATGGTATTGTACAGCAGATGTTTTACTGTTGGTGCTCTTACATCTATGTGACCATTACAGAATAAACACCAACCTTTAGAATAGCTGGGCTACTAAATTTGTAGAATTGTGTGGTTAAGGAGGAACAGCAGAGACAGTCATAGAAGACAGAGACAATCAGAAAGGGTGGGATTGGGAGAGTGAAAGAAAGACAAAGGGACTACAGTTAGTGAGAGGGACAGAGAGGAAAATGAAGAGATAAAGAGAGAGACACAAGGAAAGGAAAGTGAGACAGTGAAAGAAAGAGTGACAGAGAGAGAGAGAGAGAGAGATACAGTGAGAGGGTGAAGAAAACTGAAAGAAAGAGAGGAAAGAGAGACATGCAAATGGAGCAGTAGATGGACAATGAAAGCAAAAGACTAAACCAAAAAAATAAGTCCAGAGAGAGAGAGAGAGAGAGAGATTCAGGAAGAGGAAGATGGACTGAGAGTGCAGAGACAGAAATAAACACAGACAGGGCCGAGGCAGTGGGACAGGAGATGGGGAGACAGTAGTGGTGGGGGGGCAGAAGTGGAAGACACAGAGACAGAGAAAGGGACATGCCCTGGAGGTCTCTGTAATATTGCAGAGCAATGATTACAGAAGCTATAAGCCACAGTTAGTCTGCCAGGACTATTTGTCTATTTCTCTATATGACTGTCTCCCCTTCCTCTGTCTAATCTTTCTTTCTGTCTGTGTCCCTGTTTCACTTATACAGTTCAATCTATATTTTCTTTTTAACTATTAAATCTAAATGTGTTCATAGACCCTGAGTGTAAGATGCCCAGGACAATGCCCAGCTGGATAAATAGATCTAGAGTAGAGAAAGAGAGCAGCATAGCAAAACTGCAACACACAGCTCCTGCATTGATCCACTGACAATACTGTCTCTGGTATTGAAGTATACATGAGTTTACACACACACACACACACACACACAGATCAGATATTCTGTGATATACAATGCGTATGTACATATGGGCCACTAAAATACTTTCACATTGATGTGATTTTGTTACAGCTTTGGAGGTTATGCTTAGGTATGATTGTTCTGATTGCTCTGATTTCTGGCTGAAGTTTTGAAGGGTTGCTTCGGTATCTCTAGATAATCATCCTTCCTCATTATGTGATCTATTTTCTGAAATGCACCGGCCCCCTTTCCAGCACAACACCTCCACAACATGATACTGCCAACTTCATCCTTCTCAGTTGAGCTTTAAACTTTAGTCTGGGTTTTTTATATCAGTTTTGAAGTATTGGCTTCTTCCACTATAAACAGACAAAAACGGAAACACTGAACTCACCTACACACATTAGGTAACAGAGCAGTGATGGGGCAGGGGTGGAGACAGGACAAGTGAACGTAAAACAAACGGTACATGGAGGTAACTCCAAATTAAACTTAATAGCAATGCTCAGAACATTGCTGTAGCTGAGAGGGGGTATTCGTGACACATGTACTCACACCTGCATGCAGCTGTGTGACACTACTGCTGTGTGTATGCAATGTGTTACATGCCGTTGAGAAGAATTTGATCAGTGTATGCTGCCACTATAAGCTACCCAGCAGCTGTGAGAATGTGAGCCTCCCTGGTGGGGTACGAGAGGGCATAAAAAGAGGTAGAAACACAGTCCTCCATCATCACAACATTGAAAGCTTTTCTCCACATGCTTACTGGTTTATTCTGCCTCAGAGGAAATCACTGAAAAAAAAAGAGCAGCGGGCAGAAATGGCATCCAGACTCGCCGCTTCTATCAGCCCTGACCAGAAAATTAGTCATTGTGACAATGACCTCTATAGCTATGCAAATTAGTTGAAGACTCTTTTGAGATTGAGGATTTGTGAAAAATAGAGGTGGACACAAAAATTCTTCAGCAGTTCATGAAGTCTGACAGCATCGGCTCTTCCAGAATGAATAGTGCATGATTCAGTGCTATTTTAAGATGGTTGTTTGAAAGGAATGTTTTGAGGTAGAGTTGTGTGGAACGGTTTTTTTAATCCCACTCCCTCTCATTTCTACTAAAAGTTTGCCCAGTCTAGCCCAGACAAGTTTTTTTTTGTTTTGTTTTTTCTGCTTTCAAATATCTCAGTATATTTGAATAAATGTTGCTGGCATTATTTCTTAATAAAAGCATCCACAATAAGGTGCTTGACAGCAAGAAATGCGTGTATGAGGTCACATGGTACAACATCCATGGTCTTAAGGGACCAGGCTTAGATAGAACAGTAATGATCATTTTTAGGATGCTTTCACACCTTTAAATCCATTTATGCATTGATATTTAGATATCATAAAAATCACCTGAGCACAGACAACCATAAAACAGCTCAATATATTAGAGAATAATTATAAACAAGCCTATTTTGAATTACTTTATATATCGTACCCTCCATTCATTTTATTTTAGTTTTGTTCATCAGTCTGAACACGTCACATTTCTGTGGTTATTTTCGTCTGCAAAGAGGTGCAATTGCTGTGTTCACACCTGCACAAACAATATCAAAGAGGAAAACACACCAGGGTTCAATTCTAATAGACCAAACACTGAATATAAATGTGTCCTGTAAAATGTGTTTCAAAATTTAATTCAGGGCTGAAATTTTTTATATAATTTTGTTATTTTTAAATAATTTTGCATGATATTCCCCGTGAAAAAGATGTTTTATGTGTTCCTACAGAAATAGATTTGCTGAAATTTGATTGATTTTACTGAATCTCTGCATAGCAGTTTTATGCAAAAAGTGTATATAAAAATGCACATCTGATAGCAGTAATTCTGCATCCGAAGCGGCACTGCTTCTATTAGCTGTTAGCCAAAACATAACAGCTAAAACATTTGCAGTAAAAGACAAAACATTTTCCATAGTCTGCAAATATCAAATTATTCTGCTGTTTTTCCGCAGGGATCTGATTCATTTAGAGTGACATTCATTGCTTGGCAAAACTAAATTGCCTAAATGACTTTGAACAAGCTGAATATGATCACATGCCACAGCACACATATAGGCAAACATACTACACACACACTCACACACACACACACTCAAATATCTGGAAGAGACGGCATGAATACAGAACACCTCCATTACACACCGCCAATGTGACAGAGCATCATGGCTTATTGCCAGCACAGACCGGGGAAAGAAATTGATTTTTATGCATGTAAGAACATGCAACAAACTTGCTCTCTTCTCTTGACACTGAATCTGAGCTCTCCACTAAATGCATGGAGGATTAGGAGCCTGAGCCTATCATTACTGCAGAAAGCATATCATCAGTTTATCCTCAGCTATTCGCCATTGCAGGTGATTTAATAACCAAATCTGTGTAGTGCTTGTTATTTACGAGCCTTTTAAAGAGCACAGAGTCCAGGCTAAACAGCCGGAGAGCATGTTGACTCAAATGTCAAATCTGTCTATCAAAGCAGAGCTGGAATACAGGTGGATTAGAGGAAGATGGGAAGGGATGAGGGACTCGCTGGCTGCCATCCTGGTGTCTCTATCTGTGTAATGCAGATGAATTGTGAGTATTTAAAAGGAGATTATGTGTGCTGGTTTAGAAATAGTGTGTGGGCTATCTGACTTAACTGACTTCTGAAGGGACACAAGGTAAGCGACTAAGAAATCCTTGTTCTTTTTAACCGCTAATCTTTTTTGGTGTGCAATTAATCATGAAACTAAATGAGAACAAGACAAAAGAAGAAAAAATGAGTCAAAATCAACCTGGGAAAGGTTTCTGGGGCATTTTAGTTTAGATATTCAGACACATTTCAATATGCAGTATTAAAATAAAATGGAAAGCAATCACTTAATTACAATCAAAGAACCATATAGAAATCGATGAACAACTTGGATTATAAAAGCGAAATGCAATTTACTTTGGCTAATAGTCATTTATTTAACGTCAAAACACTACGCAGGCCACATGGCTTCCTTATCTTTACCATCTGCCTTTAACAGCAAAGATGTAAATTGCTTGCGGGCACAGCGCAAAATGAAAACTGTCCTCTCGCTCACATTACCTTACATCTCTATACAAATGTTTCATTACATCGTCAATGTTTTGTGCAACACTTTACTTCAAACTTTGAGCCAATATGTTGCTGCGCTTCGCACAAAATGGGAGACAGATGTAGCCATTTACATAAAAATAACAACAGCAATCTACGGTCCACAATGCAGCAGGTATCGTAACAATTACCCAAGCAGCAGTGCAATGACCAAACACAGTGTGGAGGAGGAGTAATATAATAAGACTGGCTTTTATTTTAAATTTGACAAGTGATGGGCAGATCTCATATACTCTTGGTCTAGTCATCAAATAGGTTTGTGTAGAATAACTGACAGATTCTTTTTGCTGCTCTGATTCTTTCAGGATTTTTTTTGTCATTTCCATCTAATAATTACATTCCAAAGCTTTTCTTTCCTTTCCATTCCTTTTTTTCTATACTATTACAGCTTCAAGTGATTTAGTGAGTGCAAATCTTCCATTCCCGTATTTCTGCACACTGCAGCTCTATGATATATAAATTTACAGATTAGTAATATAATATTAGAAGACTTTACCACACCCTACAACCCCTGCATTCAGTGCCATATTTTCTATAATAAATAATAAACGATCAGCCATAACATTAAAACCACTGACAGCTACGGTGAATAACACTGATTATCTCATTACAAGGCACTTGTCAGTGGTATGCAATGATTTGTACTTCCAAAAGAAGAAGAACTGGCAACAGGGTCAGAGGCAACCAAGGCTCTCTGATAGACAAACTAGCCCGATCCCACCCTGGACTTCTATGGATAAAGTATCTGCTCCAGTTTTAGCCACATCTAGAAAACCAGATTTTTAGAATGCGCAAATTTATAATGAAACCCTGCTTAAGTCACCCCGTCCTGGACCTCTTATAGACTGCATATATTGTACTCAGAATCTGTTGTTCTCCTGGAAATTTCACATACAACAGTCTCTAGACTGTGCAAAGGATGGAGCAAAAAACTATACTACTCAGTGAGCAAAGGTCCTGTTGGCATAAAGCCCTGCAGTTGAGAGAGGTCAGATAAAAATAGTCTTTCAAGCTGATAGGAAGGTTACAGTAACTTAAATTACTACTTCACAACCACGGTGGGTAGGAAAGCATCCTGGAATGCACAACACTTCAAACCTTGATGAGGATCGGCTTCTACAGCAGAAGACCTCATCAGGTTCCTCTCCTGCCAATAAGCACAGTACTGTAAATGCTGTATAGAATTTATATACTGTTTTCCAGTCTGGCTAGAAGTGTTCATATATAATCCTCTGAGCTGTCAAAGCACTATAGGGCTGAAACAGTCGGTCCCCCCCTTCAGTGTGATCTATTAGAAAGGGTGGATGGAGTAATTAGTTCCAGTCATGTGGGAAAAGTCATTATTAAAAATCCTCCTCTTTCGATTAGTCTGTAAAATCCTCCAGTGGCTACACATTAAAAATTGTAGCCCAGTTTTGTATGAAACCTGCAGATGTGGCAACACTCTCTCTCTATCTATCTATCTATCTATCTATCTATCTATCTATCTATCTATCTATCTATCTATCTATCTATCTATCTATCTATCTATCTATCTATCTATCTATCTATCTATCTATCTATCTATCTATCTATAAAACTGTATACACGTCTGAATAAAATCCTGCATTATGTCATTTTAAAGTGTCCCTGGGAATATATCCTGCCATCTAGTCTATCATATACCAGTTCAGATCCCGCTCCATCAAACTCAACTACAAAAATTATGTACACAAACATTTATGCACAGGTACTGAATAAGCAAAAGCCACATGACAGCATGCTGACAGTGCGCTTTTAAAAGATTATATCCTCCTATCCAGGAATGCTAATCTTATATCCTTCTTTACTCCTGTACTAATCTCATACTGTGTTACAGGTGTTTCCATTTGAACAAAAGAAAGCTGAAATTCGTCTCAAATTAAAACTCACAGTGAGAAAACAAAAGTTTCTCAATACTTATGTAACAATGCTACATTTCTGCCTATATCTAACTTTCTAGCACTGAAAAATATGAACAAATGTGATATTGGAAACTTTTTTTGGAAACTGTCTTATCATTTAGAGAAGGAGACTTTAGATAGGAGATATTAGATAGGAGACTATTCACCATACGGTGCACTATTTGAGGTGCAGAATTATGAGTGTGTGTGTGTGTGTGTGTGTATGGTACCCTGCAATGGATTGGCCTACCATCTAGGGCATATACCTGCCTCACGCTGTGTTCCCAGGATAGGCTCAACCTTGTCCCTCATCAGGATAAAGCAGTCCTTACCCCACCCAGTTAGGTATCAGTTAAAGTAGGATAGATAAAAACTATTAAGAATTATGTTTATAACTAAACCAGCATATATTACTATGATACGATACATGGCTAGAATCCTGTTTGCTTCCTGTTCTACTTCCTGTTTTTGCATAATATCTGTTTCTCCTGCTCCCGCTCCCTCTGAAAACACCCACCGTCCTTTATAATTATTCTTGTTTTGTCTCCTTATTTTCCATGTATACCTCCGTGCTTGCCTATGTTCTTTGTTGTGCAATTCCTCAGTGTCCTCATATATTCTTAGTCTCCTTGTTATTCAGGTCTTTGGATTTTGTATTTAGTGTTATTGAACCTGATTCTTCAACGCTTCCCCAAAAAACACTATGTGGTTATGTCCAGCAGCTTTTGGCTCACATTTGTTTCAATGTCACTCTCACCTTTTAGCTGATTACAGCTCTATTGTGTTTTGTGACATCTGAGTTTCAGTGATAGACACTCAGTATTATCCTTCCAACAGTTCTGGGTCATACTTTCTTCGCATGACGCAATGTGATTTGCTGTTTACATTATTTTGACTTCCAAGGAGATGACCTGGGAACAGGTTGTTGATTGTCATACTACCTGTGTGTTTTTGTTTGCATGTGTTTCTTATCAGTCAAAGAGTGACACCTTTCTATCAGCAATGAAAATGCAGAAGCCTTTCACTTAGAGCAGGAAAACTTAAACCATTCAATGCATATACTGGGGTGTCCGGGACTCGGGTGGAAAAGCACTGCTATAAATTATGCAATGAAGAAAAGGATGAATAATTGATGAAGGTGGGCTGGCTGCTGTTGAGAGGGGAGCAGTGGTCTGGAGTTGCTCAGCTGTTGTTTTTCTCTCCACCCTCCACCCTCTTCATCTTCAAAGAAACCCAAAAGTATGCTCTTGTCTCCACCTCGTACAAGTACTGTTTAAAACAAATTTATATGTGTATGGGCTAGTACTGTAGTGTACTTCACCTACCAAGATTCACTGCATCTGTTTATCTCACCACACAACAGACACAGAGACCGAAACTGATCTGGACAATTTCCGTCTTGAGAAACACTGCATTGCTGCATAACCTCAGAGGCTTGAGGTACGATAAAATCAGTGCAGCCAAACAAGTGTCATTATTAAAACACATTAAAGGTCTGGACAAGAGCAGCTCTGTCTGATAAAGAAACACATTCAGCATCCCAACCTCAAAGAAGATAGAAGATTCATTAAAAAAAAAAAACAACTTGAAGCTTCTTTTCAACACCCAATGCTACTCGATCAGATCATGTACATGAATATTTATATATTAAAGAAACAGTCTTTCTTCCAAACCCAAAACATATTTTGCATCTTTCATTTTGCACTTTATCCATGAGGCCAATATTGGAAATAAGTATATTAGAAGTTTTCTGAATGCTGCGAAAGGGTTAAGTCAGAAATACTTCTGTATTCTCCACCAATTGTAGGTTTATACCTATATTTTTTGGTTTGGTATCATGTGAAACTAAAGGATATGACTGTCATTATTTTTTAGCTACTTTAACTTTATAGCACCAAAAAAACCCAGACCACCAAGTGGAATATTCATTAAATATAATTTTTGGACAGTATTATTTCTCAGGAGTGCTGCAGTGTCGAATATCAGATTACCATTTCAGGACACTAATCCTACATAATTATTATTGGTTTAGCTGCTGTATACTTCTTGCTGCATGATTTCTGTGCACAATTCCAATATTTAAGCTTTAAAAATTGTATGAAAGCAAGCATCAGTTTCCTGATAGGTCCAGATGACCTATCACGCTCACCTATGTCACTACCTTTAATAACACTGCCTGTGTCGTTAAAGGCTATAACCTTAAATGCTGAACTTAATACCATTGAGAAGACCAAGGTGGTTTTTCCTCAACTCCCTAGATCCTTTCACCCCAAGAAAGAACTGACAACTGTAAATGATACTGACCAGCTAAACTGCTTATTTAAAAATTACATATCTTACATAGTCTGATTATGTTTCAGCAGGTAATCTGAAGAATTGAACACGTGTCTATGCACGGCTCAGTCCGCTGAGGAAATTCATCATCTGTATTTGATCAAAAATCCTCTAGTAACCACACATTAAAATATATATATATCTCTGTTTTACATCAAATCTGCAGATATGGCAACACCGAATACAGTATTTCTTTCTTCTATTAACAAACTTTTGTTAAGGAAAAACACACCCTGTATAAAAACATCTGCACAGATATATTAACATTGGAAGCTTGTTCACATGAACTATTAATAGCACTAAGAAGTTACATGATTACAGAGTAACACTTTCTGTTGTTCCTCCTGTGTCTAGTTCTAGTGCTTTCCAGCTTGTACCCTTGTCTGCCTGCTTCTGTTATGAGTTATGGATTTGCCCTCATTACCCTTGTCTGCCAGTGCTGTAGCAAATTTATTAGCAAAATCTTCATAAAAGAGCAGAAAATTGCCTCATGTGTGCAGGAATTATATTAATTTTGTGTTTACATTTTTCTAATGTTGCTATTTTTTTCCTGTGTGAAATGAAATGTTTAAGACCATTTGTTTGCATTTGAAAAACAGAAAAATGAAATTCTGAAAATTACAAGTAGAAACTTCTTGAACAATTTGTGTGTGTAATGTTTACTTTATATAACCGTTTTACACAGAAATGGCATTTTTCAGTGGCATTTGGTTCAGAAAATATGCTGTAGCATGCTTTCTTTATATCACTAGATAAGTTTAAAAATATATATTCAGTTCATTGACATGGCATGTCACTGTGTTCACTAAAGGTTAAAAACGCCGCAATGAAGAGTAAAAAATGGAAAAGGAAATTGTTACATACGTAATCAGCACATAAATAAAATCACACAGCAGGTTTTCAGTGGAAGATTGTGTTTTGAAAGTAAAACCAAGGCAAGCTGAGATCTTGTTTAACTTCCTAAGGAACACTGCTGATAAAATAAGCACTCCTATGTAACTATTTGTGCTTTCTATTTGCAACAATCATGCCAATGCAGAACATTTAGTTTACACTTACCAAGAGCTATTAGATGAAGGGGTTCTTTATTTTTCAAGCACAAACCTGGAACAAAGAAAAAAGAGTGTATGAGAGGAGTGCTTCAAAAATCCTGGTGACACGTTGATCCATCAGATCAATAAGGGGTGTACTATAAGAAACACAACTTCAGAAATATTTCCGTTGTGACAAAATGTAATCCAGACGGCTATGAAGCTTTTCAACCGTCTATGTAATTTCAGAACACAAATCTAGCAGAAGACTTATATTTTTTTACTGGGGTGAAGGAGAAATTCAGCACGAAGAACAAAGCAAGCAAATAAAGCAAGTCTACATGCGCCATTATAATTAATTCTATTATTAATTAATACTCTATTTATAATTTTTATAGAGATTACAGCCTCTCACATTTCCTAACTACACATATCTACAGGGGAAGCTCACTAAGACAAATTTGGCACAAAGCAAAATTAACCTCCACTGGAAGCTAATTCTTTTTACATTCTTGCATCCTGTCCTATTCTCAAGTCAATTTATTTTTGTGAGGTCTGACCACTGTAATGGTGATTAGACTTGCAGTGAAATTTTAAAGATGTTTTACCCTTTACCCAAAGGCTAATTGTGAACTGATGAATACAGTGCCCTAGCCTGCAGTATTTCTTGGCAAGGCTATGGCTCATATAGATTCAGTCTCGGATACATATTTCAGCACTAATTTCCTGCATGTCTAGAGAGATTAGGTAACATGTTGAAAAGGAACTGCTGCCAATTAAACCATCCGAATCTCCTCGCCATCTCGAAGCAGCATCTTTAACAGACCTTGGTTAAAGAGACTGGTATGTGTATAGTAGTCAAGCAGGATGAGATTATTGAGCTCTTGCTCATAAAAACTGTAATTCATTCACCTGTCTTATCCTCCTATCACAGCATGAGGAAAATGAGGAGAGTGGGCCGTCCCAACCCAGACCTTCTGTTGGGGAACCTGCCTCTCATCCTTTACCTTGACACTAATGTTTGTTATCCTGCAGAGACAAATCCGACTGAGCAGATGTTTTTCGCATGATAAGGCCAAGCTGATCCCCTGCAGACCTGGATGACTCCCTGTGAATTTGAATGGCTAATTACTGCTGTGTCATTTTAACGTGTCCATCCTAAGAGATTAGCCTTCCAGCAGCAGGAAGACAACAGTTGTCCCTGTTTACAGACTTATACAAGCGAAAGGAAAATGCAGCTATATCCTTATCAGTGCAGTCACCATTATGGTGGAAAATATCTCCATTTGAACACTGAAGCTCTGTCAGCATGCAGGCATACTGTAACGTGTAAGTGTTCTCCCAGCTGTGATGCCACCATACACTCTTCCTCTTCACCGGCTTATCACCATTCTGCATCGTTAAACTTCTAATTAAGTGTTTCCCAATCCTCTTGTTACTCTGCATAGTTCGGGTTTTTCCGCTCTAACACACTTGTCACAACTCATCATTTCAATAAGAAACTCTTCATATACCCAAAATGAGGAGGTCGGTGCAGGATGCATGCTAATACTTATTAAAGAAACCCAGAGTAAATACTGAAATACTAATCAAGCTGTTAATAAACTATTGCTGTGCGTGTTTTGACAAATTTAGTAGCAGCATGCCCTCATTTTAGTTATTAAGTTGTGCATGGCTCACTATCTTGACTTGAATTGCTCAGGTTTTCAAGGATTGCAAATTCATGTGTGTTCAATTGAACGTGATGCCAAACCGTGTGGAAAAACTCAAGGATTAAACACTTTCCAAGCTCACTGTACACACCTTCTGTAGTCCTTACAATCTACACTACACACAAGCACAATGACTGTAACTACTTTAAATGATTTGGAGCCACAAAGATGCATTCACCTAATCTCACCTGCATTGTACTATCTTCCTGGAACTACATTCTTTGTTACTGGGTTTTATACCAACCTTACAGCTACAGGATCCCTGTCACTTACATGAGCCCAATAAAACACGGGTCAACAGCAGCAGCATAGAGGCAAAAAAAAGTAGCATCAAGAGATCTGTGGATATCCAGAGCTGAACGAGAGCAAGACTGTTAAGCTCAGTGTCTGGCACAATGCCCATTCTCTCACAGCAGTCTGGGCAATAGAACGAGAGAACTGCATAGGAGAGGAAAAAGAGCCACTAGATATTTTTTTTTCCCCTTTCTATTGCCCAGCTGGATCCTAAGAGACTTTCTGGAAGAAAGTTGCCATCTGGAAAACACACCAAGGGCAATTTCCTGCCCAAATCATGACAAATGGCAAATGCCATGTGCCATGCCAAAAAGTTGAATTTTCCTCTTTGTCTCTTCTCAATCTCTCTATCACATCCACTCTCACAATCCCTCACTCTTCTTTCTGTTTTCCTCAGCACTCTTCCTCACCTCTTCACAAATCCTGGCATTTATGTCGGTGTAATGCTCTCTTCAGGATCACCGCAACAGAAGAGAAGAAAGCAAAAGGAAAGGAGGGACAGGCTGACACTCATCAGTACACCAGACGGTCCATGAACGGTGACAGAACAGTCCACTGCCACCGTTTCTTGTCGAGCAGACATCAAAGGTCTATTCAGAGCCATCAGACGCCATATCTACTGTAACACTGCTTAAAAACGCCTGCCAGCTCTGTACGCCTCCTCCAAACCAGATAAATGCAATTAGTATGTAATAGTGATGCATGAGTTTGAGTTATGCCCAGACGTGAAAACCCAAAATTACAGAGAGCAGAAAAATGTATAGCATTTTTTCCTGGCTATATTGCATAGGTAAGTAATAAGCAGTAATTTTAACACCAATTATCAATAGGCTACATGTATTATTGCTGTGAGCACAAACAGGTAATTGCTTAGATAATTAGCATCTAATTGCAAACTACACAGCTTTAAAGTCCCATTGACTCCTGCTTCATGTCACGTTTTTACTGAGCTGTGTTATAATTATAGCTGCTCAACTCTGGCTGTCCCCATACTCAATATTTTGCTTACACGGTTGTACTCAATAATCCTTGAAGCATGCTATCATGCCGATATCACATGCAGAATACATTTAGCATGGGTCACGTCCAGCTAAACATTACAAACCTGCTAAAATACTCACAAGCATAATGTCACAAAAATCTCACTAAAGAATTCTTTATTTCTCAACAACTGACATGCAATAAAAGACACTCTTGACAGGCAAATGATAATGAAAAACATCTATTTAGCTATTAGTTACAGAGAATGAGCAGCATTTTTAGTAGACAAATCGCTGCACATGTCTCAATCAATCATTGATCTGCTACATCATACTGATATACATGACCCTTCAATATTATACAGTGTGATATAGCGTATACGTTCACTGCTAGCACTCATGACGTTTTCATTGTAACTGACAGAATCAGAAGCTGCACCTTCTTCACTGTCTGATCGGAACAGGGGCCACACCTTTTTTTTTTTACTGTGACTGACACAGAGCAGGATGAAAGAAGAGAGAAGAGAATGCACAGTGCAGAAAAGAAACATATTTGATAAGGTTTCCACATAAAAGAACACTAATAACAAAGAGAGCAGTGTGTTATTCTATTACACCTACTTTATATACAGACGCCCGGATCCATCCAGTCTCTATTGATCTAGTTTTAAATTAATGCAGCTGTATTGTACAAGCTGAGACTAACACATGGAAACAGTCCATTTTTTTTTGCACTACAGTCGATTTTGCTAGTCTACTTGCATCATTTATTATTCAGCACCCAGATTTCTCAGTATAAGTAACTTTCAGTTGCCGTTCTCTACATTCAACTCTCATTAAAGTATATCATGGACCTTCACTGGGTTCCTCTAATACTATTGTCCATCCTCAATGTAACACAGCAGATGAATGTAAACACAGTGCATGTATGTCTTTCAGACACAGCAAGAGTGTATCGTGTTTAGAGCTGGTGGAGTGTTCAGAGCGCCGGGCGCTGCCTGACTCAGCCTCCCAGGGGACGATGCAGTTCAGCAGAGGGAGGACAAAAACAACCTGCAGCGCTTTTTAAAGGGGAAGCAGCAGCATCAAATCACAGAGTGAGAGAAAGAGAAAGAGCCCTATTAGTATGTCCTCTAAAGGCATTAATGGGTTTACTCCACACTGTGGGGCTTTCACAAGTAATGATCAGGAAGCTGAATCAGCCTCCAGACGTACTATAAACACAATACAGCCACACTATAAACACACACACACACACACAATACATATGCACTACTAGCATACATAAATAAGACAATACAAATGCATTGTAAACCCACATACACTGTTAACCCTAATTACATGTGCATGCAGCATAGAGACACACTACACACGTTTACGTACAAAAACACTACATTTTCACACACACATTCAGACACAACTTCATAACACACACACACACAGCATTACACAAACTCAATACATACTACTGTTTTATATGCACTACAATGCACTGTTATATGTTATAGATATGTTGTAATCATAAATAATAATAATAATAATAATAATAATAATAATAATACTTACATTACAAACTATTTAAAATGTAAAAAATGACACATTACAAGCACATATGCAGACAAATCCATCTCTCAGGGTCTTGGCCGTTCTTCATAAGGATCCATCCTCTCTAGTGTCAGATCCAGCCTGAGGCACTGCTATTCTCAAATACACACACACACACACACATACACACACACACACAAACTCACACACCCTGTGCAACATCCTCTCACACTAGAGCTGCATCCTCTCACACTAGAGCTACTTTACAGGAAAACATTCACATCTCATTTGCATTCTTTCAGCTCATGTGCTTTAATCATTTAACACAACAATAGGCAACAGATACGAGATGGTCACAGTACTACAGTATCTACAGTGCAGTGGTATGAAATATATAGCTGTCTATGGTGCTGAAATACAAGCGTGCTTGGAAGCAATATATTTAGCTACACATGATCCTGGACTGTTTAAGAATCAGTCTAGACATCATAGTGAACTCCTCAAATAACTTCCTCATAATGTATCATCTTACATTATATGTTTGCTGTATGCTGTGCAGAATTCCTGTTTGTTGCGTACATATTAATATTTTGATTCCAATTATGAGCATTTAATAAAACATACAATATCTGTAATGAAAAAAGCATGAAATGAACTCCTCAAAATATAAAATATATTGAAAGATCTTTGAATTCTTTAAAATTTAAAACCATGATCTCGATTAAAAGCACACAAAATATAACACGGTACAAAATGCAGACTTCATGTGACAAAGCCAAGGGTTGTATCCAAACCCTGAATTGTATACACATACACAGAGTAAATAGAAATTCAGAAAGTGTGCTACAGATGAGTAATGATGGCTCTGTCAAAGATTCAAAGGCCATGTTCATGGATGACTAACACTCTCCAGTAATCTAGCAATCTTTTCCTGTCTATCTCTCTCCTAGTGCCACCCACTTCCTTTCTCTTTCATCTGCTTCCCCCACTTTGTGTTTCTCACTTTGCTACTTTCATTTTCCTGTTGTTTCTCATTCACTCTCTCCCTCACCCACTTATCTCTCCTCTCTCAACCTTCCTGATATAGGAACAATGACTGCTACTGCTACTAAAATGGTCATTTCTTCTTCCGTCATTTATTAACAGTTATGGCCATTAATTCCAAAACATTAATGTGAATTTTCATGTCAGCATAATATCAACATACACCAATCAGGCATATCATTATGACCACCTGCCTAATACGGTGTTGGTCCCCCTTGTGCTGCCAAAAAAGCCCTGACCTTTCTATCAGAACCAGCATTAACTTCTTCAGCAATTTGAGCAACAGTAGCTCGTCTGTTGGATCGCACCAAACAGGCCAGCCTTCTCTCCCCACGTGTATCAGTGAGCCTTGGCCGCCCATGACCCAGTCACCGGTTCACCACTGTTCCTTCCTTGGACCACTTTTGATAGATACTGACCACTGCAGACCGGGAACACCCCACAAGAGCTGCAGTTTTGGAGATGCTCTGATCCAGTCGTCTAGCCATCACAATTTGGCCCTTGTCAAACTCGCTCAAATGCTTCTAACACATCAACTTTGAGGACAAAATGTTTACTTGCTGCCTAATATATCCCACCCACTAACAGATGTCATGATGAGGAGATAATCAGTGTTATTCACTTCACCTGTCAGGGCTCAGGATGTTATGCCTGATCGGTGTATTACTGATTATGAAAATAATAATTATAATTAAAAAAATAAAAATAAATGTTGCAGCACTTCCCTTATGGAGGCACAGTAGTGGAGGCACAATGAATCCCCATTTCAATCATGAGTTCAATCACTATGTCTCATTTTAAAAGGCATTATAAGTTATAATTGATTATACATGTCATTATTATTATTATTATTATTATTATTATTATTATTATTATTATTATTATTATTATTATTATTATTATCATTATTGTAAGACACAAGTAGTGTACAAAATGTAATTTATATTTTAAATAAATGTTCATAGGCTAGTAAGGTGATTTGACAGTAACTCTGATGCTTAAAATAGTCTCTATTTCATCCCTAATTAATTGCAGACCTACCCCAGATTCTGAAAAGGTCAGTCACATATCGATCAGAGGATACTAAATTGAATCGACTCATAACAGATTCAGTGGTATCATCAAATATGGAATCGTTGCCTCATGAATTCAAATTGCACCAAATTATGTGGAATCCTGAGATTTAAATTTCTACTATATATAAAATCCCTAAACTCAGACTCAGTTCATTTTTAATAGGTTCATTATTAACACGAACAGCATGTGGTTTCCCAACAGAAAATCATTCACCCTAACATCCAGAGCTCATGGCCAAGAGAGAGAGAGACATGCTCTCAATCACAGCAACACTAGCCAATCATGAATGTACGTGAGCTCATGTGGGCATATACTTCCCTTCATATGTGTTACCTGCCCCCTGACATTTCATGAGCAGCAGTTGAAAAACATGTGCTCAGCTGGTTTCATGCGTCTCGAAGGAAGCATTTCATAGGATTTGGCTTCCCTGTTTGGTAGCTGACGTGATAGGGAAGAGATGCTGAAGGGTGGGTATTGGCTATGACTATATTAGGGAGAGAAATTGGAGGAAAAAACATGAAACTAAACAAGTTGCAGCCAGATGGTCACTTTAAGCTTTGTCCTTATAGAAAATAAGCATCATGGAACCCAGGAACAATTCTGTTACATTTAATTGTTCATGATAAAATCATACATTTCAAATAACACAATATATCATCCAACTACTTGCCTGTGACTTGAAATGAGAGCTTTGCTGGATATGAACCTTTTCATACATAATATAAATCTGAAAGAAATGTGTTTTATTTCACATCTTTGGTAGGACAATTTAATATGTAGCGTACATGGAATTTGATATTTCTCTTTTCTGTTCTTTCTATTTCTCCCCTTGCTACTATCCTCTGATACCATCCCTCTCTCCTACCCTCTCTCTCTCTTTCTCTCTCTCTCTCCCTCTTTCTCCCCCCGGCCGTTGTCTTGCAGTCATCGTTCACTGAAGCTGATTTGGTGCCAGGTGTCCAGCCAAGCAGCCATTGCTGGAGAGAGGAAATCTATTCCCATCAATCTCTCCTCCTCCAGGCTTCCTTTATAAAAACACCTTTCATTTTAAAAAGCTTTCACAGAGTCCTTCTCTGATATTTTACTCTCTCCCTCTTGCTGGTTAGGAGGCTGTTGGCTGTCCCTTAGTGAACATTGCATCCTGCTCTACATTACACACACGTACTGAAGATGGCTGGCAGGAAATTACTCTAGGCACAAGGGTAATAATCATGCTGTGACTGGTCAAGTTGATACACAATGGATGAATCACTCAGACTATACTGATATTAAATATTCATATCATGATAATCTTCTAACCTTTTATCACGAAATGAAATAATATATTAGTTACACTTGTTTGTCATGGAACAGAATTATGTTATTGTGCTCCCTGAGGAGGATAAATTTGATGCTCCTTTAAATTTTCGTCAAACTACAGAACCTAAGGAGAATGCTGCTCTTGTGTCTCCTGAATGGGTCAGACTTTATCTCAAGACCACAAACACTGGCCTGCCTACTCAGCCTCTGAAGAGCCATTGAGGAGCTAACGGTAGCTTTAATGATAATACTGTGTGTGTGTATGTGTATGTGTATGTTTGTATTAAGTATCACAACATATCATATAACCAATGTTCAGTGCATATCTAATGAGACAAACAAGAACAAATGATGCCTTATTACACTTGGTTTGTCTGCAACAAGCATACATTTTAAACCTTTACATTTTAATTAATTTCTCCGGATCTCAGCTCTGCTAATCACTGTCAGTGTTTGTATCTAGTTCATCTTACACTTTTTCCTATTAATTACTGATAGTCTGTTGTTGTTCTTCTTCCAGCTGCTCCCTGTTCAGCGTCGCCACAGCAGATCATCTGGGCCACATATTTGATTTGGCACAGGTTTTACGCCGGATGCCCTTCTTGACGCAACCCTCCCATTTTATCTAAGCTCGGGAAAGGCACTGAGAGATATCTCTTCAGTGGCTGGGTTCGCTCCCTGCCCAGGAATCGAACCCACGTGGCAGCAATGTGAATTCGGGATCCTGTTGCTGGACAATCAGGAGACAATTACTATTAGTCTAATAAAGCATACATTGTTTATGTTGATGAACCTTCACTAGGGGTGTAACAATACATTGTGACACGATGCATCGTGATGCAAAAATCCAACACTGTGCAAAGTAGGAATGTGAATTCCCATAGCTCCAGATTGACCAACACATATAGGTGATACTGTTACACAACCATTTGGATAAAAAGAGTTCCCAGTGTCAGAAACCTTGTTAATTTAATTCAATTTTTTTTCAACTAACATAGTTAACCTGTAGTACATTCTGTTTACAAAATTAAATAAAGCATTGTTTGTATCCATATTTTATTTATTAAGTTTTATAAAGACAACAATCCATGATCTTCCAAGCAGTAGCAATGGGCTACTATTGCCCTAGCCAATGGAATAGTATTCAATAGAAAATACAGCATCTGTCATCTTACTTCTTGTGTGAGTACTTTGTGCAGCCATAAAACTACTGTAGAGCTAATAAAAGCATACAGCAATGTATCAAGATATTTAGCATATTGTTTTCAAACATAATGTTAAGATGCTAATGTAGACCATGATAACATGTAGACATTTATCTTGATTTGAAGCTCAGACATGAGAATCTGAATGCTGATCTACTCACACAGTTCAGACCTGACCTTTTTATGTGCACTCATGTTCTTATTGAATCAAAAGTAATGAACAATAATGTACCTCATATATTAGACCGATGAGTCAGTGTAGAGATGAAGGCATGTCAGTGTCAGGTGCTGAGGTTAAAGGCCCTCCATTAAAGAGACACAGAATTAGATTAGAGCTAAACCAAGGGTGACAAATAAGCTGAACAATATTCACTGCTGACAAGACTGCTCCCGTTATTATTTTCAAGTCATTATCTTTTAACTTTAAATGACTTCTTTTAATTTGCTCATCGGAATTCAGGAGGTGCCACTGTAAGAAACAAAAAGCCCATGCTGGGAAAAACGTCTCGCCTCAGCCTTTTCAAACACTCCACACACTGTTATTTCTTCTCTCATCGTACACTTGACCCAAGGGAACACCCCCTCACTGCATTCAAGTCGATCCTGACAAAACATCAGAAACAATCAGAAAGTCTCATCCTGAACACTTCATGTGCCATAGTGCACTGTGTATGACGCCTTCATGAAACAAAAGAAATGGAAATTATCACTCTGGGGGCAGAATGGTTTCTTTACTGCAGTTCCTGGTGTTAGAGATGTAATTACATCTACATAAAATACAGAGAGCTGTCTCATTTATTCACAAATCTGTAATTGCGATACATTCAGCTTATGTGGCATTACCACAAATAATTTGTAATTATTTAATTAATTTCTGTAATAAATACCAAGCCGGTTATGAAGCAAAGAAGTTATCAGTGTCATGCCGAGAGCCAGACCTACTCTCAGTTAGGTTCATCTGTACTAACTCGAGATAATACTATAACGAACAATGATGTACTTGTCCAGGATGAACATTTATACTTGACACTTCATCCCAGCATATCAGACAGCATGCATCATTTCATAGGCTTACTATGAAAAGCTTTTGTGATACAGTAGCAGATTGTCCCTTTACACACAGACCCTCGAAGGTGAAGTGGGGGTTATAATGGAAATACCAGGCAACTGCACGATGCATTTTTTTCAACCTGGCGCACTTTACATAATCCGGCAACTTAAATATTCAATGTAAATGTCAGTCATGCTGAGCTCAAAGGGCACAAACACTATTCATATAGACAACAAAGCAGTACTTCTCATCAAGATAGGGCTAAAAGTACAGTGCCTAGGCTCCGTTGGACACTCTTTCTCTCAGGTTTCTCAAAGATACAAAACCAAATTGGAATTCATTTGTAGGCAGCAGAGATTTGGGTTTTGTCAGAGACATGCGTTCACAAACACACACATCTCCGAATGCACATACACAGACCAGACTCTTTTCAATCAATAGAAAAGAGGAAAGAGTAAAGTAGAGATGAGAGAAGATGGGAGAAGACAGAAGAGAGGCGAGATCAAAGGAGGGAAGAAGCGATAGATGGTTAAAATTCAGATCACATATCTCCTTTTACTTTTCTCATTGCACCAAACTGACTGTAAACAGATGCTTTTTGGATAGCTGTCATTTTGACTAACACAAATTTTAGACTAGTTAATTAGTTGACTAGCTAAATTGAAATGATTACAAATTAGGCATTTACCATATGCAATATACCACAATACCCAACAATATTCTTATCATGGCGGTTTTCTAATATTCACTTTCCCTGTGTTGTGGCTGAAGGAGAGATAAAGTCAGCTGTCTTCTAAGGTTCTTTGTTTCAGACATACCTTGCGACCAGATTCTCTGCTTCTTCTCTTTCTTGGCGTCGGAAGCACTGCCACGCTCTAGCTTTACTGGATTTTAATGATCCTTTAGCATTTATGTAAAGAGGACACTAGACTGAAAAGGTACCAGAATAAACCTGCATAATCTCCTGCATTTAGGACTCGCTGTCTCAATGTGGAACAGAAGCTCAAAACTACAAGAAGTCATACGGAAGGCATAAGCTCTGGATGTCACAGATTTGCAAAAACAAAATGTAAGTGTGTTAGAGGAAGTTCTGCAAAATTGTAGCTAAAGCAAAAAAACATGAAAGTTGTTATGTTACGGTGTGTGCCTCATCTTCAGAGGTGATACAATTATATCTCAATACATGATCAACAATCTCATCTGTGGAGCTCTGGAGTAGAGCAACAGAACAGCATTTCCCCTATCATCTGCCACTTCAGCCATCCGAGGCCAGGGTTACAAGCTGAGACTGACAGCCGCAGAGACCACGCCTCCTTCCCTGGTTACTGAACTTTAACATTTCAGAGAAGCCTGGATCCATCCAGTCACCACCAACTGTCTCCTCATACACGCTGCTCTGAATCAGTAATATTGGTACTGTTTCAAATCTGTGAATCGTTACACTCTGACTAAACACAATCTATGTAAGAATACAATTGCCTATATTTGCCATGCAATGTGACATTCATTAATGCATATTATTAATTTGCTCGCTGGGAGAACGTGCAAAACTCCATGCACACAGTAAACTGAGCTAAGCCACAACACTGTGCCACTCTGATTGCAATATCATTCATTTCAAAATCTTAATTTAAGTAGCATTAATTATAAAGGTTTTGGCACAAAAATGTCAAATGCAAATTAAAATGTTGAAGCCTGAGCTGATTTCTTTGGTAATATATATCTGAGTCCTCGTTACTCTTGCTCTGAACACTGATTTCAGGACAATGGATAAGTGGTGTGCGAGTCCCCCTGCCTCATCTGTATGCTAATGGTACACACAGTCACAGGAACAGGGCTGCTAATGATGGAGCCCAGTGAATAGCCTGAGTGCTTGAGTTCTAATAATGACCTAACAGAGGCATAACGAGGCTGGAGATAAACAACAGGTCTAGAGAAACCTGAAGAGCAGAATACAGACATCAAACAAGGCCATACCTACTACAGCAAAAGAGCCTAATGCATGATGATTAATTTCTAAAAAAAAAAAAAAAAAATCTATTTGACCTGTTTATATGCATTACTTGCATTTCTACTGCAAGTTTTCCTCGACTCATAATACAGCAACATGTGTACTATATTTAAAATTGTTCAAGGAAATGCAAAGGATTTACTGCTTAATGTGGAAATTAAATGTTTATTGTTAACTTAATGTTTAATTAAAATTGATTAAAATGTGTATGCCATTTTTCACCACATGCAAAAACAACATAAAACAGGATTTGTTCTATTCAGAATTTGTTTATTAAGGGACTTAATCAAAATAAATCTTGCAGTGATGGAGGACACAGTGGCTCTGTGTTCAATTCCTGCCTCCACCTTGTGTGTGTGTGTGAATTGTGCATGCTCACGGTTTTCCACCCCGAGTCCTAATAGCATTTGTTGTAGGCTGAATGACATCCTCTGAATAGACTGTAATGTGTGAATGGCTGGGTGTGTGACTGTGCCCTGCGATGGGGTTTCCAGGTTGTCCCCATCTTGTGCCCCAAATCCCATGGGATAGACTCCAGGTTCCCTGCAATCCTTTTGTCGTGTTACGGAAAATGGATGGATGGGCGGATATCTTGCAATGATTTTTTTTTCATATTCCTTGCTCTACATACAGGCATTACACCACAATTATAATGAAACAAGATATACATCAAGATCTCATCGAGTGATTCAGCATGCAGGAAGACCCACCATTACTGGAACACAGTGGAGTGGAATCTGGTTACAGAAATGCCAGGAAAAGACATAGCCAACATTACATCACTAGGCCTCAGGTTTAATTTGTTGTCACCATGCTGAACTCATTTAAACAGCCAGTAACTGGTTGTATAATATTCAGTAATATTAAATAAACTCAAACTGATATCCTGGACACTTAACAATATCATCATTTAGGCTTGAGCCCAGCAGTGGTTAACAAGGCTAACAGAGTACCAGCCCCAAGTGGCAGTAAGAGTTAAAGAAAAAGAAAAAAATCACAGTGAAGTTCACAATATAATAATTCCATGAACCTTATGAGAGTTCCAGGAAAGTATAAAAAAATACTCTGTACAACACTTTTGAGAAACAGGTTCACAAGTGAGTGACGCATCTGAATTTGTTATGAAAGGCTTCATGGTGCTGGAAACAGTAGATGCAACAGCTCTTTTAATGAACCACCAGCAGTCAATCTCACCTCTTGAATCCAAACTAACAAGATGTGAATTAAGTAATAACCAAGGTAGCTCATATTCTTTTGGGAATTTGGATCTCCTTTATACTGGAAGAAGAATATACTGATCTTTAAGTGTGAAGACTGAGACGAGTTAGGGAAGTAATTGTGACATGGAGAAATGTTCCGGCTTCACCTCTGCCACCTCTGCTTAGTGAAAGCAATGATCTAGTGGAGAATGAAGGCAGGAACATCCTGTTAAATGGATTCATTTCATCTCATTCCAACTCAATACATCTGCTTGCCAAGGATGGACTTACTCATGAGCAGATGATAATAATAGAACTCATAGAAGTGAAAATAAGTTAGCTCATTTAAATGCTAATGTACTCCTCTCTGCTTGATCTGACCAATCATATGCACACATGCTTAACAATGAATATCTAAGCTGGTAATGGAGAAAATTGTGAATGAGTAATATACTAATGAATGCCTAGATATATTCAAATAAGTCCTACCTAAACGAACAAATCAGTATATCAGTTAATGTCTTTTATCTAGCATTAGCAGTATACATGTACTTTGCCTAATAAATTTATTTGACTGTAATGTTCAACTCATTTTACTCATGTCCTTACATATAAAGAACACATCTTGAAACACAAATTAAAATACATTGGTACTGACCAAGCGCAATTCATTGGTAAAATTAATTTAAATTGTTTCATTCATTTAAATTGTTTAAACTTAGTTGATGCATTATGTTATGATATGATTCGATATTGATCGCTTCATGGATTGAAACCTCATGGTAGTGAAGGCCTCAGTACTTAGTGCTCCCAGTAAAGTCCCCCTTTGGTGAACAGATCTGAGGAGAGGGCTCAGACAAAGGGTGATCCTATAAAGATCGCTATCAAAGACAGAAAAAAGATTAACTATACCCTGAAATGGTGACATGGAGCCATCTTCAAAGCTCACAACCTGCAAGATTGGGGGTCAAGGGCACAATGCTAGCTGGATGACAAGAACGCGATGGACAGACTTAGACTCTTGCACTGGAAACTGGCTTTGAGAACACAGACTTCACTAACAAGGAAAGAACCTAAGATAACGTATGAAAAAAGGTATCAGTTTAGCATAGCTTCGCTTTATATCCACACAGAGTATGGCTCAGTAGCAAAATTCTTAATCAGGGTGGTGTCTCTTCTTCTCCAAAGATCCCACAATAAATTGGCCTTGAGTATGTGTGAAGATACACACTAGTCTCAGGCTGATTGTCTCGCATGAGTTTTTCCCAGTGGACAAAATGGTTGCCACTGTGAAATTACCACTATGAGAAAAGAAAATGACTCTTGTTTGCGAATATGCACTAAACAGCACTTTGGAGTAATCAGACTTTCTAGAGTGGGTAGAGCTGATCTTTATAGTGCTACTTGGGGACTGCTGGGTATGACACATACTTAGAAGGTTGTGACTGGGAGTAATGGCCTAATCATGATCTAAACCTGAGCAAATATCTGTGCAAACCATGGATTGTCAATATCAAACACTGTGTTCCAACACATTTCTCATAAGTGTACTAGGTCCCAGAGCAACTTGGGTCAAAGGTCACTAATCAATTTAGAGATCGTATCTTCAGAATTTAGGCCATAAGATTTGGACACTTACTTGCCAGACAGAATTAACAGGAGACCTTTTCTGGTTGCTTGGGAGAATCTGATAGAAGCTTTGGTAATTAAGGGAAATTTCTCAGTTACAGAGGCAGCTGTGGGCATGATGGTAACCCTAAGACATGCTGGTGGACACCAGGGGTCAGAGAAGACATCAACTTGAAGCAAGAGGCTATCCAAGTAATGCTCTTTCCAAGTGCTCTACTGATTCAGTTGAGATGTATTGGACGACCTGAAAAGCTGCAGCAAGAGCAGCTGCAGATGTGAAAGCTTAGGCATTAGGAGGTGCTTGCAAAGGCCATGTAAGTGCCCTTAAGGTGGTCTTAAATCATTTAGCCCCCAAGAAGGGAAGATGAGACCATACACATGCTCTATTAAGCATGTGGAGTGATGACCTCTACTGGGGATGTCGCTGAACAATGGAAAGATCACTTAGAGGAGCTCCATAACCTAGTGTGCATGGCATTCTTTCAGGAGACAGTGCCTGAAATCTCTGGTGTTTTGGTGTGTGGTTAGAAACTTTCAGAGGCAAAGCTGTAGGGGTGGATGAGACTCAGCAAGGTTAGCTTTTGTGGCTAACAAAGTCTTAACACTGTTTCATGGAAATCTGGAGAAGAACATTTGGACCAGCAAATCCCTCATGGGAGGGTAGGATTGGCAAACATTTTCTCTTTGAGAAGCTACATTTTTCTTTCATTAAATCTGACAGAAAGAGAGACCAGTCCTCTATCACTGGGACTAGAGGAATAACAACGGAATAACAGTGATTATTATATGTCAAAATGGTAAAAGATTTTTAACAGCATCATTCTGCAGAAGCCCAGTCTCTGCATTCAGTAAGAGAACATTATAGATGTGGGTAGCAGCCTCCTTGACCTCAACAACACAGCGAATGCAGGCAGTGAACGGCACAGTCAGCACTTCTGAATTGACCCAGCAACCTCTATAATGAACAGCACAGCACCATCACTCATCAGAAGAGTACAGTACAGGCTACATCAGATATTCAATTAATGCAGTGAAACACAGCTCATGACTTTTAAAACACCCAAAAACTTCTGACTCCTGTGTGCATTATATTTTCAAAGCCTAGTAATTGCTTAAAGTTTATTACAGGTTTAATATTATCATCAGCCTGTACTTAAAAATACTACCTTACAAAAACCTTCAACCTAAGTTAAGCCTAAGTTGTTACTTTTTCCTGAGCTCATGCTCCGGTGCTGATTGGGGCAGTGCGATCTCTAGTCCATTTATATTTTGTTTTTTGTTATACTCTGTTCCTCATGTTTACTGTGCCATGTCTGTCCACCCCTGTCTTGTTATTGGTAGTTCTCCGGTTGTGTCATGACAGTTTGTAGTTTTGTCTGTGATTAGTCTGTGTACTTAAACCCTCATGTATCGTCTCCTGATGTTTAAATATCAGTGTTGTTTCTGCATGAAAGCTCTGTACCAAGAGAGTTCCTAGTTTTCACTCTGGCCTGTTCTTCTCTGTTTGCTGATTGCCGGACCTCGGCTTGTTATTTGGATTTCGACTGTGCCTTACGCTTTGGATTATTTGTTCTAGTGTTCATTAAAGCCTTCTACACCTGCACTTGCATCCGCCTCCGTGTTTCACTCCGCTAGCATGACAGATGCCTCAATATCTCCGTCTCATGACAAGAGCATTCTATGTGACATTGTTCAAAATGTCATCGATTTCTCAGCCAGTAAATATAACCATGGCATTAGCTTATTCTTGTGTGAAATTTCAGTTTAATATTCCTACATGATATTGTAATGCTGCAATATTCAGTGACCAGTGAACAATGACCATGACTGAGAAATGTTTTTATTCTTTATAAAGGAGAACCATGGATGAACTTCACTATGGATATCCATTAGTTTTTTTGGATTTCTTTGGAAAAATTACCTTTGGCTGTGTGAACATTTTGTGTGTGCCATCAGGACTGTTAAAAAAGTCTTTTTTTGCTGTTGATGTATTCACAAATTTATTTTATTTTATTTTCTCTTTAAACAGTTTTGCATAAATTAGCATTTCCATTTAGGCAGCCATAGTATAGCCAATGCTTGGCAGCTGTGCACTAAAATGAAAGTTTAAATATATGTTTTGCAATTTAATTTAAATTATGTCTCAAATTATTCACACTCAAGAGAAATGCAATGGCAAATTGACATGTGAATTAGCATTTTACAGTTAGAATCTGAATGTGAATAAGGTCGGTAAAACTGCAATAACACTAATGTGGAAACATTTCAAAACACAGTTCTCATAACAAAATATTTTTCATACATTTTTATTTCTGAATTACTTAAAAAAATGTATCTAGAGTAGACATGGCTGAAGATTGATTCATAAGTGATCACTTGGTCCTGCTTATGGCTGCTGCTATAAGAAATTACAGTGCTTAATATATAAAACCCCTAAAAAGTGCCACTTGAAGAGTTTAGCTCTTGCCTTAATTTCTTTTAGCTGCTTTACTCATTAGTGTGCTTCAATTATCAGTGTTTTCGTGTGTAAATCAGTGAGAAAAAGAATATTAAAAACATTCTAAACAGAATGATTTGATCTTAGGAGCGAATAGACCACAGTAAAAATGCTAATTGAATAATAAAACACACTGATATTTTGAAGGGTCTGCAATAACAATATTGTGTAATTCATCCACAATTTAAGTACACTGTCTGGAGGCTGTGAGCACAATTTGTACTGTTTCAGGCATTTCGTTCGACAGATACACAACAGGCATTTGCGGCAAGTGAGAACTGTTCCACTTGAGGTACATGACTCATTCTGAGTAAGTGAGATACATGTGAGAGGCATGTACTGCATTTCCTTTTCTGTGTGGGGGCAGAACCCTCACACACACATACACAAGCAGGTATACCATTTCAGTGGAAGGCTGAAACTTAATTAAAAAACTTTTCAATTCCATGTACATTAATACCTCACACATCCACGAGGATACGTTCCAGGACCCATCGCGAATGATGAGGTTTCGCGGGTGTTTGGTGGAGTCACTAAAAATGCTAATACTGTACTGTAAATGCTTATTTCTAGAGTTTAAACCTTAAATATTACCCCAATCATGCTCCCAAAACACCGAGTACAAGGTCCGGGGAGATGAACCGCACCATCACGCATACAAAGCATCGTAGCTACCAGCCAATCAGCAGCTAGGTAAAACTGTTAATGCTCTGTGATTGGCTACTTCCAGCCAATAGCGTGTCGTGGCTGTACTATACGTATGTGATATCGGGGATGTTCAATATCATTAAAATAACATTTATATTTTATTTATATAATTATTAATATATTCATATAATTTCGCATTAAAAAGCATGAAAATGTATAAATGGCAACGAAATTAGCCATAAACACTTTTGCAGGATTTTGCGAGGATTTCGCCGGTCTGCAAAAAATTCGCAGGTGCAAATTAGTTAGGTTAGTTAATTAGTTAATGAAGCCGCGAATCGTGAGACACGGATCTGCGAGGTATTACTGTATTCAATACCTTATACTGCATTATGACTACTTTCAGTGATGTGAAGCTTATTCAGCTTGAAAACAGCGAGCAAACAAGACCTTGCTGTCACCAGAATAAGTATTGCAGCCCACAGAGTGACCAAAAACTACTTCCAACCTGCATCATGGCCTAAAAGTACAATATTCGCAATACACTCCCTCTCACATGACCAAAATACTGATGTCTACACCTAAACGTCATCAACACAGTACTCTAATTATACACATTCATAGGCTCTGTTTAAATGTGTACATTAAGTATACATCTCATGTCCCGTACCTGTAGTTTGTCAAACTTTAATTTACTGTATCTGCTATCGGGTATAGATCTTCATGTTTCACTGGTTTATGGATTTGTCATTTGTCTATGTTGCCGTTTGCATATCACCTGACCTGATTTTTCATCCTGTCAGTTGATTTGTATTTGCTTGACTGTGTAAAAATAATGGAAATTACTCTGCAACAAAGAGTGAAACAGATTACTCTCCCTCGATTCTAATAATTATATTAAAGAACTCTTCTGAATAGTTGATGCCTGAAAAGTTGATGCTAAATGTCACATTAGTTGGTCTAAAAATTCAAATCAAGTCCAGATGTTCCTTCCATATCATGGAGCTGTTATCTGAATACAATGGATATCTTTCTCTCAATCAATGATGTGCCTAGCGTGATAGCTCTGACTTTTCAAGGTGAATTTTCCAAAAAATAGCTGTGATTGTCAAATAAGGCAGACTTCTGCCAAGCTCACAAATTCTGCCAGGCATTTTCATTTGAGCACAAACACAGGCTGAATGCTGATGTCTGAAGGCGAGGTTACACTACTCAGTTGAGGCTAATGTTAAGGCGCGTGCGGAAAATGCAACTTCAGCTGCCTGTCCCAATCTGATGGATTTCTTTCTCTTTTTTTTAAAATATGGTGTTGAGCTTTTCTTAGTCAGCATTGCTGCTTCACATTATTCACAGCCAGAAGATGAATATGGCTTCATTATTTGTTAGTGTAACACCCCAGCTGCCTCAAAAGGATCCGATGTACTTCTTTGTTTCTTTAGCACCTGCCTCGCTCTTCAGCCTGATTATTGTTTGTACATGTTCCTTGTAATTAAGTTATGTTTAGTTTGTCACACTTGTCTAGTGTGTAGTTTGTGTATATTTGAAAGTGGGTTTTGCTATGACTCTGAAGGATCTTCGTAATGTTATTTCCTAGTTTCTTGTACTCGTTTATTCTTAGATCCTGGTTATAATCGTGCTCTGACCTTTTCCTGCCTGACCTGAATTTGTATAATGATTATGGATACGCTTGTGTTAAGTGTGTCTGCCTGTGCCTTGACCAAACCATAGATTCTCACAATTATATTTGGAACAGCCCTAATTAAAAGAATACATATTACATGCTGTTGCCTCCAGTTCTAGACACCTGCAACTGTGTCACACTAAATGACAGAGAAGGAAGCGTCCTTTCCACCACGGCCAACAATGCCTTCTAAGACTCCTGGCTGTAGATGGTTCTGGCACTGCTAGGATTTGTTCAGAGAATAGGGTGAAGCTTTATACACCATATATACAAATTCTGACATTGCCACAGCCTGGAAAAATGTAAGAGAAAACGTAAGTCACTCTCTGGGTGAGAATGAGAGTGTTGCTCTCCCTCTCCATTGATTAGAGTGAGAATAGCCAATGGCATGCATTGATGGGCTCATGTAAAGTTAGTTCTTTCTTTTAAGTGCATTCAGCTTCTCTGTGGCATTACATTAGCAGAGCTGTTCATGTCAGCCTTCACCTCCCAGACAGGTAGCTTTTATGTGATAAAAAAAAAAAAAATCATACCTTGATATGTGCATTATTTGATTTTTCATATGCACTATTTAATTAAGAATTTAGTGTTATTCTGGATAGTGTGTTTTAAGTATTTAGAGTAACTGCTCTGTATTTACTGTATTATTACCTTTGAAAAGTATCCCTGAATAAGAAGGCATAAATGGCACACAAACATGGTGATAAATACTTGAACTACATTTCTCTGTACGCCTGTTGGTTTCCTGGTGCTCTCACTTTCCTGGCTGGGGTTTGGTTCCTGAGCAGGGAACCAACCCAGCTGCTGGAGGTTGCACAACTCTCAGTCCCGGTCTCAAGACTAGAAAAAAATGGGAGGGCATCCAGTAAAAAAACTTGTGCCAAATCAAATATACAGATCAGTGATCTGATCTGTATCAACCCCTAATGTGAGCAGCCAAAAGAAGGAAAAAATTAATGCTTTTTATACCTGTTGGTTTAAAGCACACACAACACTGATGTATCACCCTGAGTTCTAACACTGTTTAAAAGTGGTCTTAGTTTGGTCTTATTTTCTCCTTAAGTCACTTTTTTTTGACAACTTTAAGATCGATTCTACGCCAATAGATTGTCAGGTCAAGTAAAGTTCACTCAGACCCCAAGAGAATAACTGTATGTATAGGAAGTGTAGGTAGCATTTTTATCTCTATCTTTTTCAAAGAAAATTGAAAAAAAAAAAAAAAAAAAAGCCACACATGAATGTGTTGAAAAACGTATTGGAATGCAAGACCAGTGTTGAGAGATTTCAGGGGCAAATACAAAGAGAAAAAAACAACAAAAAAGTTAAACCTTGAACATGACTCATAATCTTTACAAACCCAACTGAATGAGAATTCAATAATGCAAAAGTGACCTTTGTGAGATTGAGAGCACAATATTAATCATTTTCCACTGCAGTGCTCATCAATTCAATAGCTGCACCATTCTCCGTGAAACGGGAATTGGGCTTAGAATTTAGATCGTGATTATTTGAGCAATTTTTTAAGGAACAATATGTACATATGTTTATTCGATTCTTGCATTACTCCATACAAAAGTTCATCTGCATTTTGAATGACTGATATAGTGAGAGTTCAATATTAGAAATACCTAGACGAGCACAGTGTGTCCTCCTGAACTTTTCTGTTTCTGTACTTCAGATGATATCAATTCATAACACCACTCAGGGGTAAAATGGTTTTACGGTAATATATCACGACCAGGTTTTGGGAGAGAGACAGCAAGTGCAAACATGACTCAGGTGCCCCATTCATTGATTTCATACATTTAGTCAGCATCAGTATAATAATTAGGAATCAATAAATAATATTAAACCTCTATTTATGAAAAGTGTTCCTTCTCAATATGAGCAGGTGTTTGAGTTATTGTTACTTCTGTAGACATGCTGAGTCAGTAAAAGGAGATGTCAGTAAAAGGAGATGCCACTGAGAATTTAATTTTCTTATGGTTCAAAGTCAACATTTGGTTTTTAGGAAAAGCAATCCCTTGTTGATTGTTTTCAACTGAAGTCATCAAGCCATGAGGCTTTTCATTGTACAGCGTTTTCCTCATGTCACTAACAAAAAGCAATAGGCTACTGTTTGTGTATAGTATTTCATGCTGTCTCACCACCGTCATTTTAAACAGAATCAAAGTGTTGTGTAAAAGTTGGTTCATATTACTGTTTGTTGTGAGTTTTGCATTTCACATTATTTCACCTGTGATTGCTTTTTGCACTGACATGGAATGTTCTCTATAAGTAAATGCTGCAAAATCGACACTGCTCTTAAATCAAACTGCATTGAGAAACAAATGGAGACTGTACATTTAATACAATTTCCTTGGGCAGCCCAAATCAATTGTGCGCAGTGAAAGCATAAAAGCCTTGAGAAAATACTGAATAATAACTGTGACTAATTAAATATCTACAAAGGTTATTCGTCCTTAAAGGAAGCAGTTAGTCCACTGCAGTAGGGACGGAGAGAAAGAGTGTCCGTCCGAAACATCAAAGCCCCTACAACATTAGCCCAGGCAGACACTGCTCAAAATTAGCCCGTCTCGCTCCAAGTGCATAATTGCAGATGCCAGTTTTCATTTTTGCTTTTGAATAGAACCTGGTATTCTCCCATATTTAACGGCTCTTTCATGTAAAAGGTAAACATCAGTCCCTTGTGAAGGGGAACAGAGAAAAAAAAAAGAAATCTGAAGGTAAAAGAATACTTCATCTAACTGTGAACTATACAAAGTTCTGATAAAAGGAGCACAAAGGTGATCCATAATGGTAACTAACCATACTATATATTTAAAATCTCATCACTATGCATTCAGGAAATTGTGTTCCAACATGACTGCGCACCAGTGCACAAAGCAAGGTCCATAAACACATGGATAAGTGAGTGTGGTGTGGAGGAACTTGACTGGCCTGTCAACCTGATAGAACAACTTAGGGCTGAATTTTAGCGGAGACTGTGAGCCATTCCAAAACTGGGATGTCTGCCTTTATATGCACATGAATTTAATATGGAGCACGCTCTTTGCAGCTATAATAGCTTCAACTCTTCTGGGAAGGCTCTCCACAAGGTTTAGGAGTGTGTTTATGGGAATATTTGACCATTCCGCTAGATGCGCATTTGTGTGGTTAGGCACTGATGCTGGATGAGAAGGTCTGGCTCGCAGTCATGATGGAACAGGAAGCGGTCATCCCTAAACTGTTCCCACAAAGTTGGAACTGAAATTGTCCAAAATGTCTTGGTATGCTGAAGCATTAAGAGTTCCTTTCACTGGAACTAAGGGGCCAAGCCTAACCCCTGAATTCAGTGATTTGGAGGGGTGTTCCAAAACTTTGGGCAATATAGTGTATACTAAAGGGAATAGATATCATCGCTTGGGGACTGCTGTCATCTGCAATTCCTTATTTTAACATATCTGAAGGAAGAATATACACCTTTTCTAGAGTAGTCAATCCCATAATTGTGTCACCAGACAAGAGGAGGACAGAACCCGAACTGATGAATAATTTATAATTTGTTATTTAGTACCGATTACAATATCATAAACTGCTGGAAAAAAAAAACATATAAGATAAAACTTAATATCAACACAGGCATATTCACGACATGCACAAGGACAGAAAAGCCTCCAGAGAGCCTTGTTTGCTCAAACTAAGAATATTAAGTAAACAATATAACATGGCACAAAGACACACACACACACACACACAAAAGTAGACTTAAAAGCAATGCCAAAATATTCTGAAATACTGCCCAGCTAAAAAGAGTCGGCCTTAACACTGATTGAAATTCAGAGTGAGCCAGGTTGGAGCAGAATCAGAGAATCCTGGCAGTGAGGTTAATAAAGTGGCAGCTCTTAAGACCCTGATTAAACGGCGACATTCATCAGATAACATCCTCTAATGCCCTACCCTTCCCAAAGACTCATCTTTCTACAGCACTCTGAGATTACAAACTATTGCTTCCCTCCATATTTAACCTCCTGAACTTAAGAAAAATTAGCATCTGAACTGATAATGGACAAACGCCTTGCCTTTCCTCTCGATATTTCAGTGGAAGGAAGCTTATGCTAAACCAATGCTATCAGTTTCCTTCGATGTCATACAGTATAACGACAACGGAAAAATACAGTAAATACATACTGAAAAATTTGATATATCATGAAACTGTCAGAATTCAATTAAAATAACAGCATATCTCACACTGCAGAGCAAATGTGGCCGTTCCCTGAAAGTCTACAAACACACAGCTTCCACAGATTTTTTTTTTATCAAGGTAAATAATAAATGAGATGCTGATTCTTAGAAATGAGGAGCATTTAAAGTGATAAATAAGATTTATTTGTAACAGCTAAAAATACTGCTTGGGTTTTTTTAATAGGACATTTTTGATTAGAAGGTCTTAGTGATATAACTGCAACTGATCTGTAGTTGAAATTTTGTACTTTTTGTATTTGTGGTATTTTCAATATAAAATAATAGTAGACATTAACATCTAAACAGCATTTTTAAATGCAATCCTACTGCATTGCTGGCAATCAGCGAACAAACCATTATAGCATCATGACACATGTGGAAATGCCTTTGAGAATGATATTTTTGTCATATCAGCCATAGAGTAAATCTGCCTGGATTAACAACCTTCTGCAGTGTATACCCATAAGAGCTACTGCAGATGATCTATATTTTAGCCTGTAGCCATACAGTAGCAGCAGCACTCTCAGGAGCCAGTTCAAACTGATATTTTGAGACATTTATGAATGGCAGTTCAGTTCAGGAGTAAAATAAAAAAGAAAATCATGAGTGGAAAACAATCAGCATGCAGTCATAAACTGATAATTCATGTTCATAATAATCTGTGATGTTTGATGTGGTTATCTTGTTGTTTCCGGGCTAAAATGTTTTAATGAGCCGTTAAAAAATCTGCTCGAGCATTCATATAAGCATCTTTCTAGCATAAAATTTAAGTCATTGTATTTAAGACAATTTAATCTTCAATGCCTTAAATTTGATAAAATGGCTAAAAGTCATTTCAGACAAATAGAGGCTTCAGAGACTCCATACCACTGTGTTTCTAAAATAATCCTTTATTTTTGAACAATTCTGATTGTTCTGTATCTTAACAGGTGGAGTTAACCAGGTGTGTTTTTGGATGCATTTCAGGATAAAGTATCAGTCATACACACAGTTAAGAACAAGGACTAACTGGCTTGTTGTTTAAGGGTTAATAAATATGAATGTTTAATGGTTTAATACAGTGTAGTTTTCTAGTAGATTACAAAGAGTTAATGTGCTCTAGTTCAACAAGCAATAGAAGCTGGAAAAGTTGACCTCAATTACATAGATCCAATTCACTGTATACACACAAACACACACACACACACACATACACACACACTCTCTCTCTCTCTTTCTCCTAGGACAACCAGCTGCATAGCTCTGAGTGCTGCAAAATGAACACATATTAAATGGCTGTACAGAACAGTGGCTCTGGGCTAGGACGACACACATCTGCAAAGCAACACACTTGGAATTTAAAAATCACCCTAAGCTTAAATGTCTCTTTAACACATCTTAAACGTCACTTTAAACCATTTCACGTAATCCATTCATTCACTCATCTTCAGTTTCTCCTGGTCAGAGTTGCAGAGCAGCCAGAGCCTGGATACACTGGATGATGCCAGTCCATTGCAAGACACCGTGTGCACCCAGATACATCCATTACACATAATCACTGTAGGAACTCCGCTGTTTGTTTTTTAATGCTCAATTAACTGCTTCTCTCTGCACCACCTTGACACCTTTACAGACATTAAACATGCCATGATCTATAATCAAGCAATATCGCATGAGGAAGATTGCAGTTATATGAAAACTCAGTACAGCTGTGGTTCGGCCGTTCACAGGTCATCACAGCAGTACCAGAAATAACTGCAGTACTGTATAAATACACCCACCAGGCATAAGATTATGACCACCTGCCTGATATTGGTGTTGGTCCCCCTTTTGCTGCTAAAACAACCCTGACCCATCATGCACTGTGTATTCTGACACCTTTCTATCAGAACCAGCATTAACTTCACTAGCATTTGAGCAACAGTAGCTCGTCTGTTGGATCGGATCACAGCCTTGTCCACCCATGACCCTGTCGCCGGTTCACCACTGTTCCTTCCTTGGACCACTTTTGATAGATACTGACAACCACTGCAGACCGGAAACACCCCACAAGAGCTGCAGTTTTGGAGATGCTCTGATCCAGTGGTCTAGCCATCACAATTTGGCCCTTTGTCAAACTCGCTCAAATCCTTACGCTTGTCCATTTTTCCTGCTTCTAACACATCAACTTTAAGGACAAAATGTTCACTTGCTGCCTAATATATCCCACCCACTAACAGGTGCCATGATGAGGAGATAATCAGTGTTATTCACGTCACCTGTCAGTGCTCAGAATGTTATTCCTGATCGGTGTATGCTTATAACACTGTGCTGTTGAATTCTCCAGTTTATCTAGTCAGCAGGTTTTGATTAATTCACTCTAACAGCAGGTCTGACAGTAGTGCTGGCTGTAATTCAAATGACAGCTTTATATTAATGAGCTCATTTCAAATACATCATCATTTCTACAGTAACAGCTCATTTACAGGGACTTGTATGACAGACACACCTTATAGTCTGAGACTAATTATAAGCAAATAAAAAAAAAACTGTAATGCTTGAAAATGAAAATCTATAACCATTCTTATGGTGATGCTTTCTGTATGTGGTATGTTTAACACCCATGAATGGAGTGTCCAGTGAAAAACAGCTAGTAATTTTTTCTTCAGGAAAGATGTTTCTCTACTGGATTTTTTGTCTTATTAACCTCAAGCGGAGACTGAAGAGAAACAGAGACTAGTGTGTGAAGACTGCATATAATTGCTAAAATGTACATGATAACATGAACTTACCCTGTAAATATACCTCAAGATTAAATGCAATTAAAAACTGATAAAAAAAAAAGCAAGATAAGAAATGGTCAACTTTAGTGGTATAATAGGAATAAAACACAGTTTAATAGGAAAATAATCAACTTCTGGATGGTAAAATTAACTCAGCTTCAGGGCAGGCCACATCACAATATGTCATTGTTGATTAACAGTACACTCTAAGGTCTTTCACTCCTTACATCCTATCATCCTAAATAGCTCTCCGGTTTCTTAGTGAAATAGCTTTCACTAATGTAGCTCATATCTGTCACATTATGGACGCTGGGATAGATATAGGTTCTGAAGCTAAAAGTTTCTAGGTATCACATCATCCTCCAGTCACAGATGTAACAGGTTTAAAGCTGTAAAGTTTAAGAAAAATTGAGCTCATGGATACTCAGGGAATCCATTTCTGTTCCAGGCATATTGAGAAAGGCTCTGTATTAAAATGGGAAAAAATATTTTTCTATTAACAAATTTGATTCAAAGAAAAAAAGTCTACCTATTCAGGATGAGCCTCCATTAACAAGTCACGTTTTTGTGGTCAGGGATTCTTTAAGCCAGCAGTCAGCTTAAAATGTTTTTGGTAAGACTGAAATTCTCTCTTCTCCATTCATTTCTCTCTTCCTTTCTTCGTTCCTCTCTCTCTCTCTCTCTCTCTCTCTCTCCTCTTGCCTCTCCTCCTTTTTCCTCTCTCTCCCCTCCCCCAACTCTCTCCATCTTCTATCCTCCATTCCTCTCTCTCTGCCTCTCTTCTCTTCTCTCTCCTCTGTATTCTTATCTATCCTCCTTACCTCTCTCTTTCACTCTCTTCCATTCTCTCTCTCTTTTCTCTACGCCCTCTCTCTCTTCTATCCTCCTTTCCTCTCTCTTCCTTCGTCTCCACTTGTCTCTCTTTCACTCTCTCTCTCTCTCTCTCTTTCTCTCTCTCTCTCTCTCTCTCTCTCTTCTATCCTCCTTTCCTCTCTCTTTCTTCTTCTCTCCTCCTTTCCACTCTCTCCCTCCCACAAGAGTCCAATTTAAAATTCTCCTGCTCCTGTTGGTGCATGAATAACGTCTTGACGCACTCATGTGACTCGGGGTGTGTTCTTTATCATCAGAGTCGCACAGAGAGACATAACGAGGGCTCTGGGGGGAGGAGTGTGTGTGTGTGTGTGTGTGTGAGTGTGTGTGTGTGTGTGTGTGTGTGTGTGTGTGTGCGTATATGTGTTGCAGCTTGGCCAAGTTAACAGCAGGTTACCATCGTGGAGACACATCTACCCGGTGGGATAACAGAACATGACACACACACACACACACACACACACACACACAGGACATATGCACAGAACAAGTATCACTTCAGCATTCTTACTGCCCATCTCATTCTCTCTTTCCTTTTCTCCAATAACTCATTCTCTATCGCTCTCTATTTACACAATATTTACATGATTTCTATACAGATAGCTCTATATTTCTATATAAAATGTATATACTTATCCAGTATTTGAGTAGATGGTCAGAAGGTGTGGTTCCCACATGGATCACCTTCTCACTCACACATTGTTTAAGACAACGCCGTTCACAAAAGACAGAAAAGCGCTGTATGAATATTTTTTCCTATCAGCAGTCATTAAACCATGCCTGTGTTTATGACACTGTTATTACACGTTATAATCAGTCAGCGATTAGAACGGAAAGAGAGAATGGAAAACAAAACAACAGCCCTAATATCATCTATTACATATCAGGTACATAATAATTAATAAGATTGCGCTTATTCTATACAATTTACTTTGCTATATAAGGATCCCAGACAATTAAATTATAATGTAATGCAATTATTAAACATAATGTTAATAAGCATGTTGTTACTAGTTACTAAAGCACCTTAAAGTAGGCGACTTCAGGTTTATTTCGGAGTCGCAGTGTTTTTGTCGGAGAATAATATAAAAATACAGCAAACATTTTAAAAGCAAGTTTAAAGCCACCGTTTGTTTGCGGCTAATAGTGATAATAAACAATAAACTTAAATGAGAATGCTCGGTCGTTTTCGGTTATATTCGGGCGGACATTCACTTAACAGTTAGTCGGGGAGTTTAAATGAGCTTAAATAAACTGGAGAGAGAAAGCAGTGTGAGGTTAAAGCCCGCAATAATCACGAAACATTACCAGGCTACGGCTAATGTACAGACATAAAGCTGCGTGAAGACTCTGCAGACCTCACACGCACGCACACACACACGCACACACACACACACACACACACACAATAAAGCCTCCAGTTTCATAGATAGACACATAGAATACCGCGTTACCTTTATGAGCGTCGTTACTGCGGTGATCTTCACATAAACGCCCGCAGCTGTTGTGGAGGAACACAGAAGCCCGCACGCGCTCAGAGGATGCGCCCCGAGATGCTTAACGGAGCGCGAGCGCTTTTAAAGGAACAGGACCAGCGCGTGCATCCGCAGCTAATAAGCCTGCGCGCGCCGCGACCGCTATTCTGTTCCACACCCGCGGTCCCCAAAAAAAAAAAAAATCACACACACAAAACCACGCCCTCTCTAAATGTGCGGCATTCTGATTGGCCAGAAATACCAGACCGCTAGAAACTAATTACGAATAAAAATCTCTTTATTGTCATCCTACAGAGAGCTGCAGATGCAGTGCACGATTAAAATCTACACTTTATTGAATAAGAGAATTACTTAATCTACCTATTAACTCTTTAATGTCTAAATTATTTATTATTCATAGATTGTCTATATGTGGAAAAAAATATAATAATAATAATAATAATAATATTAATAATAATAATAATGGCAATTGCATCAAAAAATACAGTGTGTTTATAATTTAAAAATGTTGTTGTTATTAAAAAAATTAAAAAAATGTTTAAAAAAGTATAAAGATATAGCAGAGTCATGCTGCATTACGAATAGCAAACAGTCTAGAGAGCAACATAAATCAGGGTAATGACTTATGTTAAATAAAAGTAATGATTTCATGTTGATTTACATGATACTTTGCCTCCAGCAAAGACTTGTCCTTAGTGATTATTTCTCTTTTTCTGTATTGCATCATCAAATCTAAGTTGTTTGGGGTTTTTTTTTTTTCCAAACGTTTTTGCTCATTTTACGGTGACTCTCTACAAAAATAAAATAATAAATATTAAATGTCCTCAGAATTGTTCTAAATAATATAAAATCTACAAACTGCATAAGTGATAGACACCCCCCTTTCCTCTATGTTCAATAGATACAACCGTGTTCATTTTAATTTTGCACCTCTGTCCAATTGTATGTGTGCACAATAAATATCTGTGAGGTCTTTTAGCCAAAATGGTAGATGACCGAAAAACTGCCCGTGAAGCTTTAAGATGAATTTTGAAAAAAGAAGGAGAAGGTTGATAAACGTTAGCAAAGCTTTGATGAACCTTCTTGATGAAGCTGTGATAAACTGTGGAGTTTACTGTGATATCCATTATATTATTTATAGGCAAAACATATGACACAAGCAAGATCATGCCAAAATAAGTGCTTGGGGAAGAAGGGCAGTTGTCAGAGAACTATTAATCAGAGTCCAACTACAAGACTGAAGCAGTTACAGAGGTAGAAACTACAGAGCAATGGCTTGAAAAAATAAGGCAAGAGAAAATTCAATTGAGAATGTGTGGCATGAAATGAAAATGAAATAAAATTAAAAGGGACACTGTATAATCATGATCACATTATTTTTAATACAAATGTATTTTGTGCAATATGTAAGGACACATCTCAGTAATAAAAAAAATAGTGCAATATTAGTCTATTTGTGTGTGTGTGTGTGTGTGTGGAAACAGGTGTGCACTCCAGCTGTGTGAGTGCTGAAAATGCGATTTGAACAGACAGATGAGCAGGTAGGTGAGGTTGACCTTCGAGGGCATGCTGGTTACCTGATTCAGAAGATTGATTCTGTTCTGACAAGAAAAGATCATTTAACTTTTTACATAAAGCTTTTTTTTGTAAGAAGTAATTTCTTCTCACATATGATAGCAGTAATAATAGCAGCAATATGTGTTATTAGCCTCTGTAGCTTGATTGAGTCCAGCATTTCCTGAAATCTGTTTTTGGAATAAACTATTAGAAAATGTTGTGCTGTGGAGTTTATTTTTTTAGCCAACAAAAATGGTCAGAATATGTTTTTAAGCCAGTTTAAAATTTGACAAACAAGTGTCCAAATATCCTGGAGGCATCATTAGAATAACCTTTGGGTGTGGACTTGCACTCACAGACATAAGGGGTACATAACTGTCCCATCTCTTGTCACTGGCTCCCTTTTCTTTGTTCCGTTAATATGTATCTTTCACCCAGAAATGTGGGTTTAGTGTACCTTTAAAATGGTTTAAGGTAAGTAATAGTATTTGTAATGCATTGCAAAAAATATATATTGTGACTCAAGACTGCATGAGGTGGGAATACAGTCCATCAATAAGCACACACATCCCTACTGCCAGTCAACTGTGCTCTGAATCAAACCGTGGACCCTAAATTAAGCACTGCACTGCATCTTTTCTTCTCCTATTAGTGTTGATATTCTTGTTCTTTTGACTGCTCCCATTAGGGGTCGCCACAGTGGATCCAAATATTTGATTTGGCACAGTTTTTACATCAGATGCCTTTCCTGATGCAACCCTTCCAGTGCACTGCCTTCTGCAACCTCGGGTATCTGGGTTGCTTTCCTGCTCGGGAATCGACCCGGAGTGAGAGCACGGGACCTGGAACTTTCTATCCACATTAGTGTGGTATCTCACTATTTTTTTCCTTTATTGATCTCTTCAAGTGATTTAGGATCATATTATGGATCACATTTAAAAACCAAAACAAATGGAAATTATGCCCATTTATGGCACTGGTTTTATTCTCATCACTTAGTGGCTCTCTGAATGAACACGAAATGGCTTTACATAACCAAATGTAAAAACATATTGATCCTAAGTTGTCAGCAAACACATAATCATTTTTCTTCTCATAAGCACGCTCAAAACATTAGGCTGCAAAATGGATACGAATCCATGTCCATTAAGGTTGACGCTCATTAAGAAGACATGTTATGTAAGAAGAATTATTGCTGGTTTTTTCAGGTTTGCAAAAGTTCTCTATAAGCTTCATATGCTATTGAATGCAGATGCAGAATCGGTTACTTTAACAAGATGCCAGAAAACTGCTTTTTTATGGCGCTCAAGAACTATATTGCTATTCTGTTTATTCATTTCATGATGCCAAAAATCAGTTCATGAATGTTTATTATTACACATGGTACACTTTCCACACAAACTCTAGAATATTTTAGGTGGATGTAACATAGCTCTATATTCTGTATTGTATTTTGTGCTCGGATTTTTGGTCATAAATGCCTTCGGAAAACACTGCCTTTAAATGTTTTATTGATACTAAACATTGAATATTTATTTTAATAGAGTCATTTGACTCCTTATTTATTCATTCATTTACATAAAGCTGTTTTCAGATACACTGCACTTGTAGTCGGTTTTGTTTTATTTCTTTTTTAAAATGTATAATGATGTATGTTTAGCAAAAACATAACAAGAAATCTTTTTCTACGGCAGTTTCTCAATCATATCATATACCAAAATATATCAAGGGTTAGTAATGGAAGCTTTAGCCTCATATATCTCTCATGTATCTTATATATCTGGTACATCTTGTGCGACTTATTACGGTGCAGGAGAAAAGCCAGAAAACTTCATTCATAGCACATCTTCCCTGCGTAATTTTGAGTTGAAGTGATTTACTGGGACATTACAGAGGATAGATAAGGATTCAGCACAAGGGGTTTTTTTATTGAATTTAAGTTTAGACACACCACAGAGTAGTAAATTTCGGAAACGTTTGCTCTTGCTTGCATGCTGCTAGCTTAAAGAGCATTTATGCTGAAAGAGCCCATGTGTGGGTCTATTTTAGAAATCTCTTTTAGTAAAATTTGCACATATTATGCACAAGAAATGTTTTCTAAGCTCAACAGTAATGTATAATCACTATATAACTAATAACGGGAACACAGGGAGTGTGTCACCATTTGGCAGCTGCACTGCAGAACAAATTGTTAGTGATAAATATCAGTAGAAAAAGGAAGCAAGCAAGACATCAGCTAGGCAATATTTATAGTGTGACTAACATGATTAGGGACATGCTGTAGGCATTCCCAGGGGCGTCGCTAGGGTTCGAGCCCCGAATGATTTTAATCTAGCCCCGAATGTTTTATCCCGAATTTTGCCACCGGAGTGTAAAGGTAAATGTCGTTTTAGTTGAGCACTGTTGCCATTTTGACTGACATCTCTCTCCACACGCACACACACAGACACACACACAGGCCAAAATACCGCGAGAGTGTCCGCTCGAATATGCTCTAGACCCGCTCTCGCGATACTTTAATGTCCTACACCTGTCAGTCTGCGCAGCGCTGCTTTCACACCACGTGACTAAAATACCTTACAGCCCTTGAGTGCGACAGCAATAAAAAGAAAATGCTCAGAAAACACGACAATCTTATTATTCAGATAAAAACCTGACTTTCAGCGATGACGTGACAGTTTAGCACAAACACAGTTAATGCAACTGAGAGAAGGACATAGGTAGAGAGATGGAGATGTGTGTGTGATAGTAAAAATATCAGTTGTGAAATTATAATGTATGGCCTAAAACTGTCCTTAAAAAAACGTTTTCCAGTGCAGACACGTCTGCAAACAAATAGATGCTGATAGACAGTTGTTTATATTTTAATATAATCCCATGTCCTGCTTCAATTTGATCATTGGCCAATCCCCACTCACCAGCTAGCTCTTCTCTATTACAAAACTAGTGACATTCAGGGACTGGATAATGTCACTCTGAATGTTAAGTAAGCAACTATCACCACCAATCCTACCCAGAGAACACAGACAAGTTTACTGTCATAATCTTCCAGCCACAGACAGCTGTGGCATCTTCAGGACCTTCAGTCCTCTCATATGGCAAATTCCAGTATTTCCATTGCACCACTTCTGAGCCAAAACCTCGGCTTTAACAGATTTCATTCAGGTTTTTTGCAGTCCGTCTAAGAGAAATCACACACATATACTCATTCACAACTGGTGTAATTTAGAATAACCCGTCTATTGAGATATTCTTTGCCACTGAACCAGAAGTACAGGGAGCTCCTCCTACAAGCCAACCCCTGAACCTATTAACTACACCTAATTCCTAACTCTAACAACCCAAGAGATGCTATACAACACAGAATAATTAACACATTTATCCAACCTGAAGCACACTGAGCTGCTTATTACGTCCAGGCCCAGGTAACATCAGGCGGATCAGGTCGGACTCTGAGCTTTTGCTTCTGTAGGCAGTAGTGTCCTTGCAATTACCTAGTGGAATGTTTTTTTGCAAAGCTAAAGAAAACTGGTATTGCCTCCCTGAAGGAATTCCAAAATGTTGGGAGAACAGCACTTAACACACTAGGTCATTTACAGTGTTTTATTCACTAAAGGGTTCCATGTACACGGTCCACCTGGTCCCCTCATTGTTCAGCTGGGAGACTCAGAGACTCAGAAACTCCTCTAACCACTGGAAGATCTGGAAGGGGAGCGGAAAAGAAATGACACTGACAGAAAACATGTAAATATGTAGTATCCCCTGTCAATCATAGTGACTCTAGTAAGCCATAGGCATCTGTGAGGTCCTGCTTTGCCTGATGCAGGGAAAGAAAATATAAATATCACTGATTGATCCAAATTGAGTTATATATATATTTTTTCAGTTTAAGGCAAGCAGTTTAAAACCAGATGTTTTTTATTTAATCACAAATACTACAGTGTTATAATGGTTTAATAACTCAGCAGGTTTTTCCTCTATGCATATTGTAATTTCTCTACTCTACTCTAGTCTAATCTTTATTATTCTCATTATTCTATCAAATAATCCTGTGTCAAAACCCTACATTTTTTTTAAAAGGTACATAATACTACCTTATTGGGAACAACAGTTATAGGTCAACTCTGAGTCCATCTATTAGTGTATGATCTTCTCTTCAGAAAGGCTCTTTTCCCATTTTTCCTAGCTTCTTGCACTTTTAGCCACAATTTTGCACAAGCTTCGCAATCTTCGTTTGAAAAATTTTAATTAAACTGGACATTCATCTTTTTACAGATTCTCGCCTCTCTCGATTTTTTCCACTCTTCGTCTATTGCAAGCTGTATGATCACTGGCCTGGGTAACTTGTTAGCGGCAGCATCGTTTTTCCTTCATCTTAGCTTTCTGATTGACTGTTCTGTTCAGCTTTCAATAAAACCAACAAACAGTAATGAAACAGGACTGGTACTTACCTTTGACATCCATCTTCATAACATAACGGATGTAGAGTGACCCTGATGCTCTTAGAACCTCCAGGATCAACAGCATCACTGATACCCAAAGTAAATAATCTGCAACAATAAACAGCTATTTTTACATATTCATCTTCACATGACAACATCCTACACAAGCATTAACTTTGGTTCTCCTTTTAGCTTGATTTGATTTCTTCACCAGTCTCTCCGTGTCTCAACATTTTTTTAAATTACGATTGTGTGTCATATTTTAACTGCTTGTGTATTTTCTATAAATGCTTGAGTTCTACGGCTACTCTGAACAGGATAAAGTGGTTACTCAGTAATGAACTAAGAAATGAATAAATCTGATGTTTTATTTTCTATGTGTGTGAATAGATACGAATTTCCCTGTATGATGAACTTTGTGATGTGACTCCAACTGTGCCTCTGAGCAATTCTTTTTTTTTTTCTGTTTATTTGTCATTTTGTGCTTTAAGCTCTCTGAGCTTTGGCTTTAATGGCATTTTGAGCTAATCTACCAAAAAGGAGCAGATGGAGGAGCAAATTAAAAATTCAGTATATGATGATTTTTAAAAGTAAAATGTCAAGTAAATTTGTGAAAATTGTAAATGCAGTAAAATGTCTAACAACAATTTAAGTCTGGATATAGCATGCAGATTTCTACTTCAATTTTTTTCCGGGCCAACACACCGGGTTTGTGTGTAAATGTTTAAGGAATTAAGTTGTGTAATACATTATTAACTTTTGTGTAATATGTTATTAACTGTTATCTAACTACATGGATTTTTCTGTTTAAATATTTTATTAGGAGTTCAGCTGGAAATCACTTGCAATTGCATTTTTTTTAGAATATAGACAAACAAAACATCTGCAAGCAAGTGGACAGAAGCAACAGAAATAACAGGAATAACCAAACAGAGAACACATCATACCCAAAAACCCCACCCATAAGTGCTATACGGCAACAAAAGCAGGTAGTGCAGGCATCAGAAGCATATTAGACACAGGTTTGCAAAAAAGAAATAAATGGGGACCAAATTTTTTCAAAAAGCAAAATCTTGTCTATTAGGGTGTATCTGATTCTTTCTAAATGTAGTGTGCCCATCATTTCTGTCAGCCATATTTTAATTGTTGGAGCTTCCTTTTTTTCCAGAACAAAAGAATAAGTTTCTTGGCAGAGATTAGTCCATATGAAATAAAGTGTGTCTGGACCTGTGTCAATTCCTCTGAAACTCCAAATATAATTAATATAGAATTGGTTCAATCCGCTTATTCAGTGTGTCTGAAAAAACCTGGAAGATTTTGTTCCAGAAACTCTGGGCACATAGCATAGGAGTGGGACACGTTGGAATCTGACACTTGACACTTGTCACATACTGGCGATACTCCTGGGAATATTTTATGTAATTTATACTTAGAGTAATGAAGCCTGTGAAGTATTTTAAACTGAATAAGGCAATGTTTCACATTAATGGGCAAGTTCAAGACTCAAGACTCCAACACTAGTTCTTCTTCCCAGGCAATCTGTTCTAATGCCTTGTACAGGGAAGAAATGGTACTACTCTTACTATGGCTCTTTCCCAAAAATGCATCCAGATACCCAGGTTTAGCGGTAATTAGGAATGTTAGACCTCACAAAGTCTCTAATTTGAAGGTACCTAAAGAAATGATTAAAAGGAATATTATAGTTCACACACAGCGGTTGAAAAGGCGCAAATTTTGCATTCAAATATAAATCCCTTATGTATCGTATCCCTAAATTTTTCCAGATCTCGAATGTATTGTCTAGTGTTGATGGGCACAAGGAGGGGTTAGCTGAGATAGAGAGCAAAAATGACATTTGGGTGAATTTAAACTGTGTCTTTAACTGTTTCCAATTACGAATAGAATTATGAATGATAGGATTGTGATTATAAGTTGAACTGGTATTGAACTGGTATGTATTGCATTCATGGAATATGGGAGACACTCCTCCTTTTCCAACACCAACCATCTCTCCCCCATCAGAGATCTATCCATGACTTCAAAGTCCTCAAGTTCACAGCCCAATAGTAATAAAGAAAATTAGGTAAGGCAAGCCCTCCCTGTATTTTAGGTTTACACATGTGGGTTTTTTTTTTTTTTAAGATTTGGGCAGAAAAAATTAGCCTTAACTAAGTCAGAAAACTTTTTTGTTACCTCAATATGTGATAACTGATCTGAAGCAATTTTAAAGTGCAAATGAAGAAGCCAAGAAGGATCTTTCGTCTTCACTGACATCAACACACTCTTATCCCAATTATAATTTTGTAACCTGCAAATGTACCGTATAAATTAATCAATTTAAGAATATTTGGAATGCTACTATCAGGCTCAGAAATGAATAAAATTACATCATCCGCATATAATGCTAATTTGTTATCAGTACCTATGGTTTGGTAGACTTTGATACCTAGATGGGCCTGAAAGGCCTCAGCCAGAGGCTCAATCACTAGTGCAAACAAAAGTGCTGGGCGCGAGCAACCCTGTCTCGTACCTCTATGTAATTCAAAACTAGAAGGTATTGTTTGATTTGTGAGAATTCTTGCACACAGACCAGAATACAATAATTTAATCCATGAAATAAAAATTACGTCCAAGAACTTTTTCAATACAGTGAATAGGTAAGGCCACTCTACTTGGTCGAATGCCTTCTCTGCATCCAACAACAGTATGGCTAAGTCATGCACAAGGTCTCTGGAGGAATACATGATATTAAAAAGTTTTTGCCAATATTTTTTGCTCTGTGTTTAGGACTGAGATCGGCCTATAAGAACCCAGTTCCTCTGGGTTCCTTCCTTTTTTGGGACTATGATCATAATAGCCTTGTCTAGGGAGGGTGGCATCCATAAATGCCTGTTGGTAAACCCTATATAAATATGGTGATAGTATTTCATTGTAGACTTTATAGAATTCATTAGAGAATCCATCTGGGGCAGGGGTCTTGCCTCCTTTTAAAGAATTTACAGTGTCTAATATTTCTTTAACAGTAATTTCGGCATTTAGCTCATCAACTTGCTCCTGATTTAATGAGGGCAGGTTCTGTTGATCTAGAAACTGAGCCATAACTGTAGGATCCAGTTGTCCTTTAGATGAATACAGAGATACTATTTATATCCTTAGAGGATGTAAGAAGTTCTCCTGGGTCTGATTTGATATTGTATATTGTACGATCCGTTCTCTTGTCTAAAAGTTTCTTTCTTTCTTTTTCTTTCTTTCTTTCTTTCTTTCTTTCTTTCTTTCTTTCTTTCTTTCTTTCTTTCTTTCTTTCTTTCTTTCTTTCTTTCTTTCTTTCTTTCTTCTTTCTTTCTTTCTTTCTTTCTTTCTTTATCTATCACCAAATTCAAAGTGTTTTTGCTTTACATACAGAAAAGATTTTAAAAATTTTAGACGAGAGAATTTGGTTTAATTTGTATTTAAGTGCACAGATTTTTTTTATATTTTACTATAGATGGCTGTTTAGCATTCTCCATTTCTAATTCCTGAATTTGAACTTCTAATACCTCGAACTCAGCCCTACTTCTTCTTTTTTTTTTATACGCTTGATATGAGATGATACAACCTCTAATGAATGTCTTAAATGTATCCCATAACACTTATTGTCATTAAACTCAAAAAAGGTTTTGATCTCGTGCTTTAGGTAATTAATAAAGACTTTATTTGTAAGTAATTGTGAATTAAACCTCCAGTTTCCTTGAGGTTTCTCCATAATGTCTATTTTAACAGAAAATGTCAGTACTATGATACTTAGCCATACAGACCTGAGGCATAAGTTTACCATCCAGAATGAAATAATCTATACCAGAATAGACATGAATGAAAAGAGTATTCCCTAGCTCCACGCATCAAACAAATTATTATTGTTTATATATGCATTTAAAAATTTACTGGAATTGGAACTAACTATCTTTGTTTTTGGGGAGGATGATTTGTCGAAAAAGGGATCAAGGACACAGTCGAAATCACCCCCAATTATGAGATTTGTATCTGAAATATTTGGAATTAGTTTGAACAATTTTTTGAAAAACTCAGGTTTGTCACAGTTGGGTCCATACACATTAATGTCAGATGCACAGAATACAGGGACTCCTTTACGGATAAGAATAGCTGTTCCTCTGGATTTGGCAGAGAAATTGGAATGATATATTTGTCCGATCCATTTGCATCTCAGTCTGGCATGGGCAGTACGTTTCAAGTGAGTTTCTTGTATGAACATAATATGCAAAGAAAATGGGATAATATTTTTGCCCTTTTAACTGGTTCATTCAGTCCTTTAACATTCCAAGTCGAGAAATTTAAAAAATTTTTCCTTTCCATTTAGGTTACTAGCCATAACCCGTGATTACAACCTTAATCTGAAATAAGATTGTTATTATTAATATTATTGTAAAATAATAATAATAAAAAAGGATCGAAACGGCACTGCTTCACACACAAGCTGTAAAAGAAAAAATATTGCATGGCATACCTGTGTGTGAGAGAAAAATGTAATGAATTTCATGACTCTGAAATGAGTCAGAAAAAAAGATTGAATAGCTGCACACTGTGTTCATTTCTGTTTATTATTAAACAATATTACCTAAAAATGCCCTTGTTATACTTGCTTACCCTCTCTCCCTAATTAGCCCCTGATGTTTTGGGCTCAGCCCCTGATGCTTTCAAATCCTAGAAACGCCCCTGGGCATTCCATAGCTCCAATTATTTATGCCCAAAATTTATGCCAGCAGAAATGAGGAAAATTCTGCGCTGAAGCACTGTATAATAGCAGCGAGGCACCAGTCGAAAGTCTGCCGAAAAAAGACTTTAGATAATGAATCATTCTGAAAAAGCCTTTGGGTTGCACAAAAATGGAGGACTAGTTAGCAAAAAAGATTAGTTTGGATTTCTTTCAGCTCCTGTGTATTTCTTTTAAAGATTTAATTTTTTTTTCTCATTTAGTCCTGCCCTTCAGAAGCTACATAACATATTTACATGTTTTCCAGAAGACAAAATAATAATTTACAACAATTACCCTGTTCTAACATTTACACCCACTGAGGCTAAATGTGTCACGCTGCCTTATTGAGCATCAGTGAATGTTTGCAGCTTTTGTAATAGGAAAGGGGTCAAATATACAGAAGATAATCTTAAACCAAATAATGTGCAGGTGAGCTGGAGGATTTTCTGAAGAACTGTAGGCAGTTTAACTGCTCAGGAGAAACAAGGGATTCATGAAGAGCTATCAGAAAAGATAAAAACAGTCGTTGATCATCCGGGTAACAACATACGGTATTACGAAGCAAGCGTGTGTAAACTATTGAACTGGTTCATTTGTAAATTCAGTTATTACTGTGTCTTGTGGAATACATCTGTGATGTGGAATAGCTTATTCATGGCAGAATTACATAACAAAACAAATGCGATTTTTATGATCCCTCTTATTAAAAAAAAACACATCTTGCAGATTCCACAAGGCATATGCAAACTTCTGACCTCAGCTGTAATAAAGGAAATTAGAATCATATTTGTTTACACTGTATCTAAGGACCCATGATTCTTTATCCTAGGGCTTATACGTAATGATTTGACACTCGCACCAGATGACATAAATCTTGCAGTGAAAAACAACTTGTGCAGTTGTTTTCATTGGCCTGAAGATTAAGTATTTCACTTAAGTGGATTAAGGATAAGCCACCATCAAGACGCTTGTGGTATCAGGAGAATTTCAGAATGCTTCCATTTGAAAGAATAAGGGCCTCCTTTTCCCCACCATATCAGATTCATCTAAAGAGCCTTTAGAGATTGTTCAGACATTAATCAGAAAATGTAGTAATTCTGTCTCATACGCTATGCTATTTTTCTGTAAGTGCACTGTCCTGTGTCAGTAGTGTCTACATACACTGACCAGGCGTAACATTATGACTACCTGCCTAATATTGTGTTGGTCCCCCTCTTGTTACCGAAACAGCCCTGACCCGTCATGCACTGTGTATTCTGACACCTTTCTATCAGAACCTGCATTAACTTCTTCAGCAATTTGAACAACAGTAGCTCGTCTGTTGGATCGGATCACACGGGCCAGCCTCGGCCGCCCATGACCCTGTCCCCGGTTCACCACTGTTCCTTCCTTGGACCGCTTTTGATAGATACTGACCACTGCAGACCGGGAACACCCCACAAGAGCTGCAGTTTTGGAGATGCTCTGATCCAGTCGTCTAGCCATCACAATTTGGTCCTTGTCAAACTCGCTCAAATCCTTACACTTGTCCATTTTTCCTGCTTCTAACACATCAACTTTGAGGACAAAATGTTCACTTGCTGCCTAATATATCCCACCCACTAACAGGTGCCATGATGAGGAGATCATCAATAATGTTATGGCTGATCAGTGTATGTAACCAAAGTTTCCTTACTTGCACTAAGAACTATACAGACCTGTTCAGTATACCTGTCCTGACCTGATCAGTGCTGTTTTGTGCATCTGTCTTGTAGTGTAGTGTATTGTCTGTTTGCACAAGTTTGCACACATGCACTTTATGTGAAAATATACAAATTATCAATTAATATTTTAGTCCTTAGTTACGTGTTGTTTTATGTAGCACCATGATCCGAGAGGAATGTTGTTTCATTTCACCACGTACTGCATCAGATACATATGACTATATGACAGCTATATATGATAAAAGCTTCTTGACTTGACATTTGATTCATTACTAAGTAGACCGGTACTACAAACGAATATACAAATAAACTTTATCACATCAATTCACCATTACTTGAATTTTAAAAATGGCGATGCCAGATCAGTGGTTAAAGTTCATTTGTCTGTGAGTTCTCAGTTTAAATTCGCAAGATGGTCATAGTGCCACTGCTGAAATCTTAAGCAAGGCCCATACACTTCACCTGTGCACTTGTACATCACTTTGGATTAAAGTATCCCCTGAATGAGTAAATGTATATATTACATACTGTATAAATGTATTTGCAGTCAGTGTCATGTATTCATGTGACTCAGCGTCCTACAGTTAAACTGAATAAAAACTTTCTTTGCAGTTTCTTTTCCATCCTGCCAAAGGAACTGCAACAGATGACTTTAAGCTGCAAATCAGACCCTTTTATTCCAATAATTCAAAAGCGTCAACAAAGTAACAAAGTAAAAACCAAACAGACAGGAAACTTTGAGAAAACATGGGTTTTCTAATCTCCCTCCTCCAGCTGTGTCCGAAGGGAAGTGATTTATGGAGCAAGCAGCAGAACGAGAGACATCTGAGAGATGGAAATGGTCCAAATTGTATCCCAGTAACATGCTAATTCTTGTGAAGACAGTGAGCTGAAGGCTGAGGAGGGGTTGGATAAGGAGTGGAACAGTTCCGGGCCTGTGATGCATTTTCACTCACTGAGTTCTCTAAATGAAGTTGTATTGCATGAGGGAAAGGGTGAAAACAATCTGGATTTTGCGGTCAGAAAAACGACAGGAACGCCATCATGTCTTCTACAAAGTGAAAAGATGATGAGATTGTGTATCCAACAGTGAAACAGATTATAGTGATAATACTATACATTTACATGTCACTGGTCAGGCTACATGTGCTGCCTTCTAGGCCTCATTACATAAAGTAGGTGGTTTTAGGATGGGAACAATATCCATTACCACTGGCACTATTATTAACAATATCAATTAGATTGCTAGTGTTACCTTAGATGAAGGCTTTTAAATGATATGGAATATTGCAATCTGCATCCAATAATTTACAGACAAGGAAAATGTCAAACCCTACAGCTGAGTGTGAAAGAACACCTTTAGCTTATGTCATTTCTTCAACTTCATTAGTAACATCAAAGTATCATTTTGTGTAGAGTTTTTAGAAGAGACATGTTGAGTACTACGCTTGCTCTATTTCGACAAGAACCCCGTCACAGTCTTTAGGGTGGAGGAACATCACAGGTTTGCCGTGAGCGCCTATCCGCGGCTCTGGGGAAAGCAGTCTGATATTCTTTGCCTTTAGATCTGCTATTGCTGAATTTATATCATCAACCTGTAAGCAGAAGAGATCAGATTAGCTGATTACTAAATAGAACTGCAAACATTTAGCACAATATTACCAGAATATTTTAGCCTCTTATAAAAGTGCAAGATACTGGACTGTGACTGGTCACTTTTATAGTCAACTCCCTTATTACTGGCAGCCTTCCTGAGACGGTTTACAAATATGGAGACATTGAAAAAAAAAAATTAACCATTGTTAATACAAAAATAAAAAGTTTTTTTTGTCCTGCAAAATTATTGGCACCCCATGATTACAATTTGCTGGGGCCTTGGCTGAGCCCACTTCCTGTAATGTTTAACAAAGTTGGTAAACAGCTGAAGAGAGATCCTTAACCAGTCCTTTTTAAAAAAAAAACTTTACTGACGACTACAGCCGGTTCTCTGACCAGGCAGTAGTTTCTTTCCTATAGCTTTAGATAAAAGCACATCAGATTATATAAATACCTGATGTAAATATACTGATACTATATTTCATTTTTACACTGGATTAAAGTTGATGTAACAAATTGCTCACACCCAAAGACCCAGCTTACCTCGATGCAGATGTGGTGCATTCCTCCAGCTTTATTCTTCTGCAGGAAGCCTGCAATGGGGCTCTTTTCTCCCAGAGGGTGCAGGAGCTCCAGTTTGGTGTTGCCCAGCTCCACAAACACGGTGTAAACCCCATGCTCTGGCAAGGGCACAGTAGCGCTCACCTGGGCACCAAGGACATCCCGGTACAAAGCTGTTGCCTTCTCCAAGTCTGGTACAGCGATCGCAACATGGTTCAATCTACCCAGCTTCCATAGGGACGGAGGGACACTTTGACTGACGGGTAACGATGAAGAGAACGTTCTCACTGATAGGGACTGGAGAGCAGCACACCTTGAGACACATGTCGCTGCAAAAGAGTCGTTGTAAGCAACAACAGTCTTTAAGATTTATTTATCATTTCACTTAGAGCAGTTTGTGAACCGTTTATTCAGACTTTGATCAAAATGAAAATAATCCTTAATGCACAATATAGAGCCATATCTCAATTAAATCTATGAATTTATTAAGCTCAACTTTAATTTATTAATGTTAGAAAAAGCTGCTCGGAGTCATAATTTAGGCGGGGTGGGGGGGTGTATCCTGTTCTTCCATATAACAAACAGAGACCCAAAATTCTGTCCAAGTTCAATATAGAAGAATCAAAAGTGAGAAAAGACTCAAACATCAATATGCTGCCAATAGAATATATCATGTAAAGTGTATACATTATTAATTTAAATCGGGTTTTCGTCAATATTTGTCTTCGATGGTATTCGTTATTTGCTATAAACAAAAAAGCGACCGTGTTTAATGTTAATAAAAGTCACTTTATTATTATAAAGCAAATACAGGCTGCTATACTAATATACGTGTATAAATAAAGAACATTTGTGGCATGTTTTTTTGTTGAAATATACTTTCCATAAAACAATAAAATTGATAAAACCCGATATTTATATCTTATTTTCTTGTTTATTTATTTATGTAGCCTACCTGCAACCTTCAGAAAGGAGGCCGCCATGTTTTCCCGATACAAAACCTAATAACTTTATTTAAATTATAAACACGACAGCCCTTTTAATTAAAAAACTAGAAACCATCCGCGTGCAGCGTTGGCTATAAGATTTGGAAAACGTGTATAATGTTTCGTATGCCGTATAAATTATGTCTGCATTTTATGAGACTATTAACGTATTGCATTAAACTCCGTGCATCGTACATCGGTAATCCGTGCGGAACGATCCAATTCTGCTTTTTGTTTCCGAGGAACAGTTTCCCCCGTGCACCACGGGTCCCACGCGTGTTTATGCGTGTGCAGCCATGGCGGATGGGACCGTGAGCAGCACGCTGGAGAAATGTTTACAGATTTTAAGCAGCAATACGGCGCAGCCCGAGTTGTTTTTAAAGTAAGGAAATTGGCATTTGTGTGTGTTTTCTATAAAAAAAAAAAGTAACTGAGACAAAGTTATTCTGGTGAATGAGTCTGGAACAGTGTAATTATGGAGGTTTTCTGATGATGGCTAGCTGTGGTAGCCTGTGTGTGGAGGGTTGTACTTTGGTTTAGTAATTTATTAATGTCACAGAAGTAATTATGAGGGAAATTAAACAGAACGGAAGGAGTTAATCTGCTGTTCTTCGGTTAATGTCTCTTACACTCGTCATGTCGTTTCCATGCAGCTGGTGAAGCTTTTGTCATTCAGATTCAGTTACTTTTAGTCTTTATTTTACATAAAGTCTAATATTTAACTAGCACTTAGTAATTAACATAAAGGAAGACCTTCAAGTCTGACATTTTGCCTTTGTACTACATCTGGAGGCATGTGTGGGGAAATGACCTCTTTCTGTCTCTCTCTCTCTCTCTCTCTCTCTCTCTCTCACTCAGTGTACAGGATGGCTTGGCAGCAGACTTCACATCCCTCACAAAGACCCTGTATGATTTGCACAAAACCCATAAACTCACAGAGTGCAATGGGAGTCCTCTGGACCAGCTGGTGGTGGAAAACTTTGACGAGGAACAGATCTGGCAGGAACTCGAGCTTCAGAACACGGCTGTGCTCACTCACTTTGAGGATGCAGTGAGCAAGGCAGTAACAGACGACAAACTGTTTCTTCTAGAAGAATCAGAAGAGGAGGAGGAGGAGGAGGATGGTGGTGAAAGTGGACAGGATGAGGAGGAGGAAGATGATGAGGAGGAAGAGAAAGAAGATGAGAATGAGGAGGAGGAAGCGGGTAGTGACGTAAGGAAAAACAGACTTGAGCCCAAGGCATCTGATGACGAGGAGGACCTTTACGGCGAGGACTCGGATATCGATTTTGATGTTGATCAATTAGAAAAACAGTCCAAGCAAAAAAAGAAAACAGAAACCAAGATCTCGAAATCTAGGACTGTCTCAGAAGTGGACGATCAGTTTTTTAAACTATCAGAAATGGAGGCGTTTCTGGATGATATGGACAAGAGAGAAGGAAAAGAACCTGCTGGTGAGGAAATTGACTACTTTCAGGACCTGCCCTCAGATGAGGATGATCAGCTGGCATTTGATAAACCTGCCTCATCAAAGAGTAAGAAAAAGGTGAGCTGCAGTCATCAGTAAACTCCTAAGCTCACACTGGTTAGGTGAAAAATGATCAGTTAACTTGTTTACCAGTTGCATCTTTTTCTTTTGCAGTCAAAAAGCTCCAGAAACATAAAATACAAAGATTACTTTGTGGATGAGGATCAGGCTCAACACGAGTCAGAGGAAAAGGAAGAAGAAGAGTCGGCATCTGAGGGTGAGGATGATGAGGACGTGGACGAAGAGGACATGGAGGAAGAAGATTTTGAGGAGTATGTGCATCTAGTTGTGTTATTTTTTTAACCAAATACATTAATATTTGACTGCTTTTGATGCTTATGAAGTGTCCGTATTCTTTTGCACTGTGTAGAGGTGACGCTGAGAGCCAGAAGGCCAGAGACGCTTTGCGCAAGGTGACCTTTGACCTGCCGAGTGAGAGTGAAGGAGAGGATGTGGAGGACATTCTGGGTGGAAAGTCTACAAATGTAACCAAGCCAGATACCAAGTCAGCGTTTGAGAAAAGACAGGAAAAGGTAAGTTTAGGGAAATCTTCAAGGTGTCTGAGGTTTTATTTTTTGTTTATTTCTTTTCTGCGCTGGAGATACATTTTTTTAATCTAATTCCACATCCAGAAAATCAGACAAATCCACAGATGTTAGATGCTGTAATCTATAAACATATAAAGACAAATCATTGAAACATCTCTAGGGCTGCTATCATGGATAAACAGAATAATTTTTTGCCTTTGAGCAATTTGGTAATTATTTTAAGACAAGAGAGTTGTTGGAATTAATGACAGTTAGACACTAGAACTAGAATCCTAGCTTCGACCCTGCGTTTATTGTGTGTGCAGAGTTTTTGTGCAGATATTTCCAAAATACTCTAGATTACTCTATGCATAAATGAGTGTGTGATTGTATTTGTGTCCCAAATGACATAAGACACACTTATACTATGCACTATACCGACCAGGCATAACATTATGACCACCTGCCTAATCTTGTGTTGGTCCCTGACCCGTCATGCACTTTGTATTCTGACACCTTTCTATCAGAACCAGCATTAACTTCCTCAGCAGTTTGAGCAACAGTAGCTTGTCTGTTGGATCGTATCACACGGGCCAGCCTTCGCTCCCCACGTTCATCAGTGAGCCTTGGCTGCCCATGACCCTGTCACTGGTTCACCACTGTTCCTTCCTTGGACCACTTTTGATAGATACTGACCACTGCAGACCGGGAACACCCCACAAGAGCTGCAGTTTTGGAGATGCTCTGATCCAGTCGTCTAGCCATCACAATTTGGCCCTTTGTCAATCTCACTCAAATCCTTACGCTTGTCCATTTTTCCTGCTTCTAACACATCAACTTTGAGGACAAAATTCACTTGCTGCCTAATTTGTCCCACCCACTAACAGGTGCCATGATGAGGAGATCATCAGTGCCACTTCCTGTTAGTGATCATAATGTTATGCCTGATCAGTGTATACTCAACTGTCTAGTGTATAAATGTTGAAACCTGGCATCGTCTCAAATAGAGCACTTTTTTTTCCCCTCTAAGGGGAGGTGGAACCCGTTTCCCATTCGATGGCAAATGACGTCAAACATGATACAAAGCCTCTAGCTTTACCATTTATGAATATAGTGAATTAAAAAAAACAAACCCTGAAACGCACAGCGTGAGCTAATTTAAAAGACGTTTGTCTTGTCCACCAGGGTGTCATCAGCCATTTTGAAAACATTTCTTATGCAGTTACAGCACCTGGTAGCCCTGCCTCCTTTTGCTATGTAAGCAAAGCTGTGGGCTTTCAGTGCATGAGCATTCCACTCTTCATTTATTCAGTGGAATAAGTGCATCATCCTGGTACTTAAAGTGTTTTTAGTATTTTCAGTGTAAACACACTACTTACACTATTTATACTACAACATGGCATAGAGTAAAGCATCAGTATATGATAATGGACACACCTATTGGCATGATGCTCTGAGATTCCTGCCTCACACCCAGCTTTCCCAGGACAGGCTCCAGACCTGCAGTGACCCTGATAGACCCAGAATCACTCTCTGATAATGATTAACCCACCAGACCTTACCTTCCATAGTCTAGGTGTCCCGTCTTGTATTGAAAGAGCAAAACAGGACCTACATCTGATAGCTGACAGACGAACACCTCATTCAGGCAGAATTGCCCTCAAATGCCCAGAGCAATGTGGGAAATCACAGAGGTGCACTTTTGAAATTAAATTTGTTAATATGTAGAAAACCAGGGCTTAGAATCAATCAAAATCAGCAGGTTTGTTCCAGCAGCACAATTTAACCTCCTTCAGTTTAACCTCCTCATTCAGATCCTTTCACACTAGCTGAAATACTGACAGAAATAATTGTTTCTCTGTCTGAACAGTTAAGCTTTATTGCCTTTTCAGTGGTGTTGATTCTCCTTACAGAAAACTGTTCATTTACAGCAAGTATGTAGGGATTTACTCTCTCTCTCTCTCTCTCTCTCTCTCTCTCTCTCATGTACACTATATTGCCAAAAGTATTCGCTCACCCATCCAAATAATCAGAATCAGGTGTTCCGATCACTTCCATGGCCACACGTGTATAAAATCAAGCACCTAGGCATGCAGACTGTTTTTACAAACATTTGTGAAAGAATGGGTCGCTCTCAGGAGCTCAGTGAATTCCAGCGTGGAACTGTGATAGGATGCCACCTGTGCAACAAATCCAGTCGTGAAATTTCCTCGCTCCTAAATATTCCACAGTCAACTGTCAGCTGTATTATAAGAACGTGGAAGTGTTTGGGAACGACAGCAACTCAGCCACGAAGTGGTAGGCCACGTAAACTGACGGAGCGGGGTCAGCGGATGCTGAGGCGCATAGTGCGAAGAGGTCGCCAACTTTCTGCAGAGTCAATCGCTACAGACCTCCAAACTTCATGTGGCCTTCAGATTAGCTCAAGAACAGTGCGCAGAGAGCTTCATGGAATGGGTTTCCATGGCCGAGCAGCTGCATCCAAGCCGTACATCACCAAGTGCAATGCAAAGCGTCGGATGCAGTGGTGTAAAGCACGCCGCCACTGGACTCTAGAGCAGTGGAGACGCGTTCTCTGGAGTGACGAATCGCGCTTCTCCATCTGGCAATCTGATGGACGAGTCTGGGTTTGGCGGTTGCCAGGAGAACGGTACTTGTCTGACTGCATTGTGCCAAGTGTAAAGTTTGGTGGAGGGGGGATTATGGTGTGGGGTTGTTTTTCAGGAGCTGGGATTGGCCCCTTAGTTCCAGTGAAAGGAACTCTGAATGCTTCAGCCTACCAAGACATTTTGGACAATTCCATGCTCCCAACTTTGTGGGAACAGTTTGGAGCTGGCCCCTTCCTCTTCCAACATGACTGTGCACCAGTGCACAAAGCAAGGTCCATAAAGACATGGATGACAGAGTCTGGTGTGGATGAACTTGACTGGCCTGCACAGAGTCCTGATCTCAACCCGATAGAACACCTTTGGGATGAATTAGAGCGGAGACTGAGGGCCAGGCCTTCTCATCCAACATCAGTGTGTGACCTCACAAATGCGCTTCTGGAAGAATGGTCAAAAATTCCCATAAACACACTCCTAAACCTTGTGGACCGCCTTCCCAGAAGAGTTGAAGCTGTTATAGCTGCAAAGGGTGGACCGACGTCATATTGAACCCTATGGATTAGGAATGGGATGTCACTTAAGTTCATATGCGAGTCAAGGCAGGTGAGCGAATACTTTTGGCAATATAGTGTATCTAACAATGGCGTATTTTCTGTATGTGAAACAGATGTCAGAGAAGATCTCCGAGCTGGAGAAGGCAGCGTTAGCAGAGAAGCCATGGCAGCTGACCGGAGAGGTGACAGCACAGACTCGACCAGAGAACAGCATGCTAGAGGAGGATGTGGATTTTGATCAATCATCCAGGATGGGTAAGGCCACTCTGTCTCTCTTTTCTCTCTCTCTGTCTTTTTCTTGCTGGCTGAGTTCAGCAAAGATCCCGTTTACATCAGCAAATCGTCTAGCTGAGCAGCTGAGATGTACTTAGTGTTTGCATTCCCAAATACAATGTCATTATAGTTAAGTTTAAGAAAAGATTTTGTCAGATTTCATTTACATGTTAATTACATTAACTTCATAGAATATGCCTGATATTGAGCACATCCTTTACACAAGGATTACTTATTTTTTCTTCCTAAAGCGCCTGCGGTCACAGAGGATACGACGCTGCAGCTTGAAGAGATCATCAAGCAGAGAATAAAAGACCAGGTTTGTGCATTTCCACCCTTCATTTAAGGAAAAAGATGTAAAAGCAGCACCGTCATTCACCGCTCATTTAATCTGTGGCTGGGTGTTAGGCCTGGGACGATGTTGTGAGGAAGGAGAAGCCAAAGGAGGAGGCATTCGAGTATAAGAAAAGGCTGACGCTGGACCACGAAAAGAGCAAGCTGAGTCTGGCTGAGATTTACGAGCAGGAGTACATCAAGCAAACCCAGGTGAGCTTTTTTTTTTTTTCCCGCATCTGCAGGTTTTTCAGTCATCACATACAGCAGGAGTGTGTCAGTGTGGGTGAAGGCACTGTTTTGGACAAACATATTTGTCTGTAAATCATTCACAGCATTTACACAAGAAATTTGGTATTGAGGAAAACCTTGTTAGCTAAAGATGGTTTTGAGAGCTCTTGATTCACAGATCAGGAGACTCACTAATGGAAATCTCTGTTGATCAGGTTGTATTATTAGCTCCATGTTATACAATTAGCAAAAGTTTATGCAATTTTATGCACTGATTACATTTACTAGTTTAAATTGTTACATACACACACTTACTGAACATTTTAGCCATTAATATTAAGAATTCTAAAACAAATCTCTAACACAAATGAGACTAGCCATTCAGTTAGGACAAAAGAAGTGGCTCAGAATAAAAGTAGGAAGTGTTAATCAAATGATCTGAAACTTTATAGTGGCTGATTTAGCACATTCCACCCTCTCGATCACCATTTAGTCATTGTTCAGCTGGCTCTGAGCTTTGATGACTTGAGATGAGTTCCATCAACATGTGCATTACAGAAGCTTTGGCATGCAAAACAATTTGCCCGAAATAATAAATTAAGTCTTATTGTATGAGAAAGGCACTGTGAAGTTGAGGGATGTACAAAAAGGTTGAAAAAGATTTATAACTTAGGCTTTGTTGTGTTTCTGTACAGTATTTCTGTTATCTGCTTCTTGTGTTTTCAATATAAAACAAGCGAAATATAAAACATAATGAAAAATATTGACCACAAACCTCAGCATAGCTCTGGGTGTGTGATTCTTGTAGGGTTAAGACAACAGCTCTTATACAAAAACACTTGATGCCAATCAAATTGATATATTGCATGTAACTCAACATGGAAGTTATAATACTGCACTATTATACAATATATCATAGATTGTATACATATTGTATATTTAATCCTACCAGCCTTTTTCCTACCAATGTGAGTGCATGATTTTTTTTTTTTCTGCCTAATGCTGAAGCTGTGAGTTAAACATTGTATTAAAAGGCTTGTTTTTTGGGGTTTCAGGACAAGACGGAGGAAGAGGAGAATCCGGCTCATGTCGAAATTCAGAAGCTTATGGACTCGCTCTTCCTCAAACTGGATGCACTTTCCAACTTCCACTTTACGCCTAAACCAGTAAGTCTGTAATGGCACTGATTTGTTAAGCTTTCAGCCGATTTACCTTCCTTATTCGTGTAGAATTTGATCACGTAATCGGTTTTTGTCTGTTTTGTAGCATGTTCCTGAGGTGAAGGTTGTCTCCAATCTGCCTTCAATCACGATGGAGGAAGTGGCTCCAGTCAGCGTCAGCAACGCCACTCTGTTGGCTCCTGAGGAGGTTAAGGTTGGTGTTTTTCACTGCTTCTTGACAGAAAAATCTTTTAGTGAGAAGTGTGTGACGAGTAATAAGCAGATCACTCAAACGATCTCAAGTTTCTGCCTGAAATGAGCCTAGATTTTCACTTTCCTATCCTGAAATCCTGCTTCAAATCTCATCCTTCAGGAGAAGAACAAGGCTGGAGACATTCTCGGCGACATGGAGAAAACGGCCACTGATAAGAAACGGGAGAGACGCAAGAAGAAGACACTGAAGAGGGTGAAGATCCAGGAGCGTGAGAAGAGGATGAAACTTAAAGAAGCTTCGAGTGAAGGAAAGATCAAGAAAAAGTCAAAGGCCCATGTGGAAGAGACTCTCAAGAAACTTACCAAAGGAGGAAAAGCCAAATTGCTCACGGTTAGTGTCTGGTTGGTTCTCAGTGAAATTTGGGTCAGGGATTTTTCTGCTATTAACTTGTGTAGTGATGAGTTGGTACATTTATATTAAAAAATCAGTAGTTCACATGTCTGAGAAAGCAGACAGTTATGTTTTCTGTAGTTAAATAACCAGATACAGAAAATCTTTTTGTTCTGGTTCAAACGTAGCGCATTTCATTTCAAGTTACTCGATATATTTTGTTTTCACACCTCACAGGATGATGGGATGGACAAAGCTCTGCGCTCATCTCAAGCCTTCTTCTCCCAACTTCAAGACCAAGTCAGGAGTCAGATCAAGGGCTCAAAGGATCTCACTTCCAAGAAGAAGAAACAGAAAGAGGTTTCTGCCAGCAAGCTGAAGTTATAGAGCTCTGAATTGTGTTGTGTATCATGTACAGTTTCTCTTTATAAGATGAGAATGAATTAAGCCCAGATCTCCACATGACCTGGTCATTTATATTAAAATGTTTTGTCATATTTAAAAAAAAAAATATGGTCCTCATTTGTGTGGTTGCTCTGTGTAATTTAACCAGTAAGCTGTGTGCTGAGGTCTGAGCGATCTCGAACACAATCCACAATCCAAAAATGTCCAGATTTTATCAGCTACAAGACAAAACCCAGATTAGTTGTCATGTGGTGGAGGGTTAAGAAGGGAAAGCCTGCAGTTAAAAAAAAAAAAAAAAAGGACCCCAGAGAGCAAGATTTTATACTTACTTAATGTCCATATCAAATGTTTGATCAAAAACATTCGATAAAAGAGCACTGTGTAGCGTCTTTCACCGTTTTCCAGGAACATCAGCCATTAAATGGCCATTAATCGAGTAGGCCTCTCTGAGTGGCATCCGTTAATGCGTTTCATAAGTGGTAAAATGGAGGTAATTGCTTTGCTAAATTATTTAGAAATGACCTTTGTCCTGTGATGCTTTTGGGAAACTTAGCCAAGGTATGTAATAACAATACCATCCCCATCCCCATGTTCACAGAAAGCATGGATAAATATCTAAGCTTAATCAGCATGAGAGTAAGTCCTTAAATTCCTTATTATAAATTATAGACCTTGAAATAATGAGAAGATTTGAATTTTTGTTTTTTTGACCATCAATATTCTTAATCTGGTGTTTTATTTTATCATCACAACAATTTATTTTAACAGCTTTTCAACAGCCAAACGTTAAATCGTCAAACTTTATTTAACTGCATTGCATATGAAGTGTTAGAGAGCCTGTGTGACCTGATATTCAATGATTAACTGAGGGGGAAACTTGCAAGTTGAAGTGTCAACCCATTTTTAATTCTCAAGGAAACATATCAGAAAAAATCATATCTTGCACAGTAGCTCAGAGTCACGCCCTGCAGTGCTGAGAATATCCAAAGGAGTTCATCAGAGCCCTTTTCGATTAGTACAGGAGCCCAGCCGCACAGCCTCATAGCTTACGCATTACACAATTCTACACTTGAACACACAAAGCTTTGGAATTATGTTGAGTTTAGCCACTGATGTAGGAGGCAGTGCTGGCATGTTCCAGCCTGAGAGAAAGAGAGGAAAAAACCCAAAATCCACTGACAAGCAAGGCCACAGTTTTAAAAAGGCACACAGGATTAGAATAATTACCCCTGGTTCAGCTTCTTTGCATATCTGAATAAATATCAGCGCTGTTAGGTGAAAAAAACAAAAACATAAAAGTGTTAAGATCAAGTAATTTTTGTGGTCAACAGCTTCAAGTGCACTGTAATAGTGGTAAACTAATCACAAAATTATTATCAAGGATTAATGGCTGGAAAAAGTACCATATTTTAGACAATAAAAGGTAAAAAATTAAATTCCATCCAAATACATGTTCACAAAATAAGGGTGGACAATACGTCAAAAAAAATAAAAAAAAATCTGGAGGCATTCTTACAATACATGATTGTTTCACTAACATTGTCAACGAATTAGTAGATCAACTAAAAAAAAAACCAAAAACAAATATTTGCTATTCAACAGCAAGTTTTTAGGGAAAAATTATATTAATATCCAATACACTACTTGCTAGTCTGAGTAATAGTACAATTAGATACATGACAATTTATTGTGATATCGATATCGGCATATCGTCCACCCCGGTCCCAAACCCTGATCTACATCTAATAAATTCACGTCTTTATAGAAGGCTATAGATCAAATAAAAAAAGAATGACAGTCCAGTTAAAAAGAAGAGGTTTTTAAAACTAAAGTCAACAAAGAGGTAACAAGTGCTGTTTTTCCCAATAAAGCCTCTAACCTACTTTTACAAACTCGCCCTTTCCGATCTAAAACTAATTCACTATGTGCCTACTGGGATACGGTGCACTCGACTGCTGTACCAGTTCAACCAGCTGATTGGTTGGAGCAGTAGTCAGTTATTCAGAGCAGCTATTCTGTGCTTCCTGTTGGGCGAGGGAACTAACAAACCAGGACCAGCCTTTGTGTGTTAGATATCACTTTGAGTGCACAGTTGTCACCTGCATTCTGGGGGTTATTGTGGACAATCCCTGACATTACCCACACAATTCACAATTTTAATAAAAGCTACCTACAAGTAGACCTTTCCAGAAGGCCTCTTACAAAATCTATATAACTATACATACTAAAATAAAAAAAAAAAGTGTTAAAAGATTTTTTCTACCACAGGCTTAACTTAAAGTCCTACTTTCATCATTTATCATAAGCCGTAACTCCTCAAATAAAACATAAAATGAATCAGTACTGGCAGTTCAAAAAGAGCGAACGAATATACGAATTCTTAATGATGCTTTGTAAAAGAAAAAACAAAGAGCACACTCAAATAAATTCTGAATAATAGGCATGTACCGATTTATACACCATAATGCCATACTCATTAGATGATAGTTCAAGGGTAGACAGAACAACAGAACATCTCCCACTGAGACATAATTACATAAATTGCAATAATAATAATAATATTATAAAGTATAAAGGTTCGGGCTGTTATGGTATTATGAACTTATAACATTGGCTCATGCCTACTGGACGACAGACTAAATCTCACACTAAGTGCATCAGTAAATCAAACTAGCACAGAAATAAAAGAATCTTAATGACATAGCCTTATTCAGTGTTAGCTGTGACAAAGCTTTTCTTAGTCTATTGCTAAATACACACCGTCACAACTTAACCACAAACATTCTGATGTTGGCATTTGGCTGAACAGCTCTTGAAAACAACTGACAATGCCAAATAGATCAGTGTGAATAGGGGAGAACATTCTAGAGGCTTCCAGTCATGCATGATGATGCTACACCAATCCGATCGCTGCTTGGAGGCCTTAAATCAGACTTCAGTTTTTCAGAGGTTCTCATTGGCCAGTGTCTCTGTGGACAGCCAAATTCTGGCGCCATTGAGGAATTTGCTGAGGGGTGTACCCAGGATGTTGCGGCGACACAGATTGCCCATGGGGGAGAAGGGAAACGAGGAGCTGAGGTACTCAGGAGGTGCAGGGGATTCGCTTGAAGACAATCCTGCCTTAAAGTACATTTTGCCGGATTCACCCTGGGGGCTGCAGGGACTGCTTACTGGAGTCGCCCCTCCTGTATATTGCCTTAGCTGATGTTGTAGAATTTCGATCTCGTCCACCAGCACGGAGAGCTTGTGGAAGGTGGTGATGGGGCCACCATTGGGAATGCGGGCCTCGGGCACCCAGCGCAGGAAGTAGAGTTTCCATAGGGGCAGGTGGGAAGGCAGGAGCTGGGGCAGCAGCAAGCCCTGCAGCTCAGCTGGCCGAGAAAGCCAGTCCTGCAAGAAGCGTTCAGCAGGGCTCTCTTGCTTATCATTCGCCTGTGCGACTTCTGTACGGAGTCGAGGCATCAGAGAATTTCGCCGTGGCAGAGTTTCGAGTACACCCAGACCGCCATTCTTCAGATCTGAAGGCAGACCTCGAAGTGTGGAACTGTAGTTTTTCTGCGAAAAGAGATGCATACCATTTGCTGTTATCATATGCACACCTATCATGTTTATATGTTGGTCAGAATGGTACCCGGAGATTGCTTAGCAAAACTGTTCAACTCCCCTCTATAGCCACCATCGATATCAAAGGGAGCACTACAGAACCACTGCTGTACTGGAACTATACTGGGTGACATGCAGTGACAGGGCAGTGTGTTGTGTTGGTATGGGTGTTTGATTTGAAACCGAAATAAAACAATAAATCTTTTTAAATTAATATACACATTTTTACACCCTATAATGTTTCTGATTATAGTAGAGAAAAGGAGAAAAGTCATTAGCAAACAATCCTCACCTTGCTACGTTTGTGTGTGAACGTCCGTACCGTGCCGTTGTGCACACAGGGGGCGCTCTTGCCCACGTACAGAGGATTGTTAAAGAGGGCCTGATCTTTCAGGTTGAATTGCTGTGACCAGTCCCACACAGGGGGGAACTGCAAAACTTTGTCATGTCCCAGAGATATACTCTTACTCACAGCAAAATCCTGATACAAGGAGAGAAATTCAGATAAATGGGCAGAAATTTGCCGTCAGGTACTGTAACAGAAATTATCATGAAAAAAAAAAAAAACTGTCCACTGTATTAAGAAAGACAGAAGCAGAGAGAACAAAAAAATGCAGTTTATAAAGTGGACTGCAAAGTTGCTAATTATCTTACCCTGCTGTGTTCAGCTCTTTGTCGTGGGCAGTTGAAAAGGAAAGTACTGAACACAGGGATCCACATGCTGTCGCTCAGCACTGTGAGGTACATCTCTGTAAACTCGAAGGCTGCTGGGTACTGCTCCATTAACTGCCAAACGCAGTTCAGGAACAGCAAAAACAAGGGGGACTGTACAAGAGAGGACACAGAATATACTGAGCATGCAGGTTTTAACAAGTGATTTAAACTTTTCAGGCTTTGGTGTTAGATCAGTTTGTCAGACTTGTTTAATTTTTACAGTTAATTCATGCCACTAACCATCATAATTAGTTGATGTATATACAAAACGAGGTGTCTAACAAAAAAAACTCATCAGATTAAAAGATATTCATCTAGTCTTTGGTCCGTTCTTGACATTTCTGTTTTCTTGTGAAAATTAAAATGGATTCTCTGCACAAATTAATCATAGCTTTCCATTTTTCCGTTCTTATACTGGTGTTTTGTAGCTAAACAATTCCCCTGTTGTTCCAAACTGCATGCTAGCTGTCTCATCGCTAGCTTGCAGTTAAGAGTCAGTTTGGTATCTGTCTCCAGACTCCTACCTCCTCTTTATCATTCTTCTTCAAATGATTGCAGCGGTCGAGGAAGCGATGGCCAGCCATCACCCACTCCTTCTGCACCAGGCCCTGAAAACCTGCCCGACTCCGACAATGAGGGTCAGACATCAACTGCACCAGAGACGCAATGATGCAACTCAAATCCCGGTCTTCTTCTTCTGCAGGGAGGGGCCAAGAGATGTAAAATTAGCTTTCTTTCTTTCTTTTTTCTCTCTCTCTCTCTCTCTCTCTCTTTCTTTCTTTCTTTCTTTCTTTCTTTCCTCTCTCTCTCTCTCTCTCTCTCTCTCTAACGCTAATCCAGCTTCTATGGCTATATTCATGGAGTCACAGTTTTTGTTATTCAATATTAAAACTAGATAAGATGTTTAAAATTAATTTTTTTAAGAACTTTAAAAATAAATTTGCTTGATTAAAAACTTTTTCAAAAGTGTCAACAGAATAAAACAAGTTCCTTCCAGGAGTAAAAGTGTTACATTCGAATAAAATATGTTTGATGGACCGAAGGGTTTTACATGATGGACACTGTGGTGGATTTTCTCTGGTGATGCACCTTGATCCCAACGATTATTCAAAGGAAATGTATGTTTTGTTCCAATATCACGATTTATTTCATGCAGTTTATTTAAACATTGGTAAAATTAGGTTCCAGATGGAAAGAGTAAAGAATAGCAGGATTGTTCCCTATTTTCATAAGTCGGATTCAGTTCCGTGAATTTGTGTACAGTAAAAATTACAGTCATGCATAAAATTAGAACATAGATTTAAACATCCATCTCTAACCTTGCAGAATGACAGAGGATTGTTTCCCCTCCATCATGTAGATGACCTCCACTGCATGCCTCAAAAATGCCCTGAAAAAAAAATTACATAGATTTTACTAATGGTGTGTAATTAAATAAACAGATATTGGCCATTACTGCCTGTGCAAAGTCTTGACCTGGTGTTTTAGAGTAGCACGCATGTCTATCCATATTCATTCACCCTTTTTGGGCTGCTACTCAATGATGCAGATTTTAAATGATTTATAAAAATATAAAATTATAAATAATTTGTGCCCGTTGTTATTTCAATATTGAGCAAACTATGATCATTGTAGCCATTATCAGGCAGCCCTTTATGTAATAAAAGCAATGAAAAGAATGACCATCTTATACATCATCATCTACTCAGTTCTGTTTTGGCATCCCACAGTCACTCTCTAAATAAAGGAAGGTGTCAGAGTGGTGGTATAAGCACGAGGCTGTGAGAGAGCCAGCTTGTCACTTGGCAAATGCACGGTGTTTATTCATACCTGACATATTCCATCCACCGTGAACTTTCCATGGACGACAGCCACTTTTCCTCAGACTCCTCGAAGGGCTCTGCTTGTGCGCGCACACACACACACACACACACACGTTATACTCCCTTTCTCATAAACACAAGAACAGGGATCAGGATTTATATCGAGACATATGGATTCTGTACAATCTGAAAGAGCATCGAAATACAATATAACCTATCTACAGAACTGAACGGAATGATTCTGAGGTGTTGATCTGTGTGTAAAACTGCTTTATCAACCAAAGTAATCATTTCTCTTTGATTAGAATCAGAAATCAATTTAACACAGAGTCTGTAAAGTCTGGGATCAGTACTGATGTGGCTATCCTGGATACTTCTAGATGTGTTGTTAGCTTTTAACAGCAATATTGTACTAAAACTTGAGGTATGCTAGTTTACAGTTTTGATGGTAAAAATACCATAGGTGTTGATAACTTCAGTAAAAAACAAATCTGTTTGCAACTCAGATGACAAAATGAGAAATATAGTCTTAAAAGCTCTTTTGGTCCAACATATTCAAGCAGCTAGGATAAATATTTTACATTAGACTACACTGAATGAGTGAATGTAGCCAGAGTCAGTAAGAAAAACCAACTGTAGTCAGATTGCAACAGCAGCAGAATCCAGAGTAGTCTGTGTAAAATGCACTGGGAGTATTTTAGGCCTATAACTTCAAACATGCCATTTAAGTACAAAAATACATGCTGTCGGCGTTGGTTCCTGTTTGCTGGGTATTGCCCACCGGCTAATTGTGCACATACATGAGTAAGAAACCAAGTCCATGAGGTGCTTTTATCTAAAATTACCAGTCTTATACAAAAAGAAGGCTGACTTCAGTGCTACAGCGTGCTAAGGCAGGCAAAGCTTGGCCTCGTGGCAGTGTTTCCGTTCCCCTTAACAACTGGTATAGACATAAGAATAATACTCATCAGACCAGAGCTGCATTTTAAGACAAGTCTTCTGCAGCTTTCCCAATTCTGATCAAGGAATCAGGTAATTCCAGTGCAACACATTTTTCTATTTGGAATATAACACGCCTGCACGTATTGGTATTTCACGTTTTCGACCACACCCACTTCAGAAAGGGCTTGTTAATTAGCTAAATAGTTTGCTCACAATAACAATTATATACAGGGTAAGGGTACTCTGGGTTTTGGAACCACTGAGCTCTAAAAGTGCATAAGTATGTAATCCACAGATTATGAGAGCCTTTTTAGGCACAGTAGTTGCACAATAAGACATAATTAGATTAACTGATTATTACAATTAATGATTATGTAGTCAGCACAGTCATAATCAGGTGCTGAGCTGGGTTAGGTGGGTCAGGAAACTGCTAAATATGTGCAGTGCATCTGATCTTGAGCACCAGAATTATGACGACACTGGTCCAGCTGAAAAAGCTGGACACTTAAACATCTCAATCCCCTTTGTATTCAAATTCCTGTTGTAAGGCAAACTGTCAGGGAAAACAGAGAGGCTGAAAGTGAAAGCAGGGAGTGACTCTGCTCACCAATCACACAGATCTGCCGCAGCTTCACTAGTGCAGACTGGATTTCCTGGATGCTCGGCAGGCTCTTGTCCAAATCTGTCTTTAGGACGTTGCTGCGCATCGGGTGGCTTTTGATTATCGCGCTGCAGATCCTGTCAAAATTCAAAAGTAGAGCTATCATCAGATCATCTATCTATCTAGCTATCTATCTATCTATCTATCTATCTATCTAGATACATAACACATACATAGTAATTGGCCATGGTTTTAATATATATATACACATAATATATACACATATACATACATACATACATACACACATATATATATTAAAACCATATATATAGGCCTATATATAAATATAACCATATAAATATGGTTTCACCAAGTCATAACCATGTTATCATGTTATTGGAGATGTCTGTTTTCCTGTTTTCTTGGTTTTCTCTAAGCATTCTGTTTTAACTTGGACTACTTGCCAACTTGTCTTATTTCTCGTGCCAAAAGATTAAGCGATTGAGTCGACATGCTCTTTGCAAGATTCAAAATAAATTGGAAACAGACACTTGCTACGCAACACCCGAGAAAAATGAAATCAGACTTCCTGCGTTCCCATGACCTATTATCTGAAATCTGCTTTATTTATAATGTTTATGCGAAGTGTAAAAGAACAGATGACAACTTTTCCCTCCTCTCCTTCTCCAAACATCTTCTCACCTCAACTATTACCATTTCCCATACCTTTGATCAAGCTTCCTCTGCTGCTGGGGCTCGGTGATGTTGGACATACGAACCAGGGCACTCCCATTGGGGTGATTCCAGCACCATAACTACACACACAGACACGCACATGCTGAGTTTAGTTTCATGGTACAAGCCAAACATTGGTCCTCGTATATAAATTGTTAATTATAGTAAATAGTAAAGTCTATTTTCCTGAATTAGGTGCATCATTTAAACTACAAATTGATGACATACTCATACTAGCTTGGCTTTTATGGTTCATTAAGTTGCACTTTCTCTCACACTTGACATTAACTGGAGAGCACTTTGTAACTAAGGACAGCAGTGAAGGCAGGGACAGTGAATCTGTGCACTCACTGGGAGACGCTGAGCTTTAAAATAACAGGCGTACTGCTTCAGGTCCTGATCTGCCAAGGAAGACGGAACTACAAAGAACTCTGAGAGACTGGGGAAAAAGACACAGCACCCTTTTAAAACCATAAACAAGACAGACAAGATTACTTTCACTGTTAACAGACAGCAGCAGGATGAAGAAAGGGGCTGTGAGGCCCTGGAAAAGTATTTGTTGCTATGACTAGTTCCCTTTGTCCCATTTACAAAAAAGACAAAAAAAAAAACAATAAAAAACATGCATACTGTGTAAAGCACATTGTTTATCTTAATTTCCACTAACTAGTTAGTTTTCCTAAGTAACTAGCTACGCTTGGGTGAAAAAATAAACGTTACAGCACAAAATCCAAAGTGCAACATGTCTGTGATGCTGACATAGCTTAAAAAACCTTTCGTTAGCAAGCATTGTAATGAGTATTTTGTTGTTTCACGCATGAGTAATTGGCCAATCAAACACATAAACAGCGAAAATCAAAGCACTAAACAGCATCAACAAAATTCAGTGAATTTAATTCGCTCTTCCTGTTGTCAAGTGGTGTTAAAAAAAAAAAAAAAAAGGAAGAAACTAGAACAGCAATGCAGAAACTGTTAGCTCTTTTCAGGGCTAGTTCACATGTAATGGAAAAATGAATGTAGGTTATGATGTTCATTTGAAGGTTTGTCAGTAGCAACAGCAAATCACAGATGGAGCTGTTATATAAGCTTGTAATAAGCCCGTTGCATAACACAGTGTTGTTTTCATTAAAAGAAGATTTATACATAATGAGCTAGATTTATCCCAATTTTTCCTAATCCCAATTTCTCTGATAATCCATACTGCTGTTGGAAAGTAATGTTCAGTACATGCTTATGTGTACACACACACACAAACGAACACACACAAACCTGATAAAGACACACAAGGACAGAATGATAGATGCACATACAGACAGAGAGATATACACAAAGAGGCACACAGACAAAGAAGCGCACTTAGCTGCGTAAACACACACAGGCGCATGCACACACAGGCGTACACACACATACACACGGGCACGCACATACACAGGTGGGCACACACACACACGTGCACGCACATACACACACAAACATACACACAGACACACAGAAAAATGCACACACACCTAGGGGAGACCAGATACTCCTCATTAATGGAGCACACTCTCCATTCTGAAGCACCGGTGCGTTTGATCTCTCTGTCCCAGTCAGAAGAGCAGTCAAACATGGCCATCTGCACCCCCTTCCCTGAGTCCACCCCATTCACCTTCTGACCTAGACACACAAAAAAGTCAAAATTACTCAATCTGGGCCTACATAAAGTGCACCACTTAAATTGCTTGCCAACTCATTTGTGGGAAATGGAGCCTGCTGCATATATACAGTATATATGCATATATATACATATCATATATGTGTGTGTGTGTGTGTGTGTGTGCGCGTGTGTGTGTGTGTGTAATACCTGAGGAGCTGTAGTAGCACGTACCAACATACTCAAACCCAAACAGTAGTTGACTGTCGGCTGGGTGGGAGTAGTGTGCAATAGCAAGGCAAACCTACAGCACAGAAGAGTCACAATCACAACCATGAGCATCATTACAAAAACAACTGGTAAACTGTACTAAAATCCTCTCTGCATTATTCCTACAAGTTTACATCTAAAGATTTGCACAACGGTGGCTAAAGTAACTTTACAATTACGATCATTTGTCTAATTTAGGCACAGCAGATTTAATGCATTGTACTTGTAAATTTGAACGACAGAAAACTGGCCATTCTGTAATATTTTAGACTATAATCTAGATTATTTATACACATTTCTCATTATAAATGTGTGATCATACAAAAAATCCATAGGCATATCAAGTAAAAAGACAATGGATGGATGGATAAACAAGCAATCCTTATTATGCAACCCGAACACAGATATGAAACATGAATGGAAAGATTTAATGCACCACAGTCAATAAAACCTGATATCTTGTGTTAGGCTAGCAGCTAACATTAGCTAAGCTCACCATTATTGCAACTTATCATGAGCAAGACCCATCACACACCTTTTCAGTCATACCAACTGACCACCAGCTGACCACCAAGGAAAAAAAATTCAAACAGGTTTTTCGATGCAGGACGTATTCAAACCTGGCGCTTTCATAAGGCGCACCTGTCTCTCAGTGCTGCTGTTTACTCATTCGTAATGGAGTTTGCTGCTTCAGGCTTCATGCCAACCATGGAAACGTTCACCAGTCCGAGTCGAGTTTCTGGCTGACCAGCAGACCTTCACTAAAAACTGTGGACATTTAACGCAAGGAATTTATTTTCACAGCTGAGCTTTTAAATCACTGGTGTGCTATGAATTTCTGATGCTAGGTGAAAGCTGATGCTTTCTTTTATGCCTATTCAGCTCATCGTGCTGTCTGTCTGGAGGGTGAAACAGTGCAGACAGAAGGGTTTCACACTGTGCCCTTATGTATTGGAAAATGAGCATAAACTATGTATAGAAAAAACACCAGGGTGGAGAACAGCATGCACAGAGAATGATGTAGGTGGTTATGATACCAAAAAGAACCTGCACAGTGTATGTTATTCATGCAGGTCAGAGACAAGGTGCAGTCGCTTGTGTGGCGTCATGTGCACACGTGTGTGTGTGTGTGGACCTGTGCAGCTCTGTAATTTCCTCAGAATAATAAGCTGTTACAGTTTGGCTCCTTTCCATACGTCACAAAGAAAAACATGGAACTCCCTTCTTTAGCTGTATGCAGTAATTATGCTCCACCCCCCCCCTTCACCAGACACAGGAGGTGTGATTAAATCCCACACAGCCATTCCAACCAGGCACAAAGAAAACACACACACACCAAACCCAAGTTAACAGACAGACTAAAAACAAAAACAGGACTCTGACAGGTGCGACTGCACATGGTGGTATTCGTATCATAGACAGAAACATCAAAACACCTTACAGTGATCATCTGAGCTAGATATTTCATTCTAAAAGTGCAGGGGTGGCTTAGATCACCAGAAACTAAGATGGATTTCCAGATGGGACACATACATATAAAAATAGTCATTATCTGTATCAGACACATATTGACATCATATACTATATACGCAGACCAATTATCCAATCAGTCATAAAATAATACAGATTAAGGTAAAGATTTATTTACATCAGAATGGCATGGTTATTGGAGCCAGATGTGGTGATTTGAGTATTTGAAATATCGCTGAGCTCCTGAGATTTTCATACACAACAGTCTCTAAAGTGTTACACAGGATGGCCCAATAAAACAAACAAAAAAGGTCCAGGTTGGTAAAAGGTTGAAACTGTTGGCACTAGAAAACTAGAACTTAGCTTTATTTAATCAGATGTGCCTAGAGACCTGTTCATGGCTAGCACAACAGGAAATAATGTTATTTTCTGGAAAAGCCTAGCAGCGTATCATAGCCTATAAACAATGGGGTGCAACTTCATTATGGTTTTTAACAAGCTGAGAGTCTAGCGAGCGTCATCTTTAAACATAAATCTGGAAATCATTCCAGTTATCTCTTAAGTTGGTGTACAAAAGTTTTCTACTTGAGCTGTTCAGTTACTGTGAACGTGTATTAGAAAAAATGCCTCTGAGGACTTAGAGTCAGCTGTCTGTATCAAATTGGTACTGGATATCGCTCAACACTCAGAGCTCCCGTAGCAGCCTTTCAGTGATGATGCCAGCACTATGAAAGATCATACATACTGCTTAATGATTTAGGAATTGTTTGAGGTAGACGCTTTAAATTGCTTTAAAAACATTTCACGAGGGTCTTTGGGTTCATGTAAAAAAAACTGGAATTCCAATCATAGTTTAGCAGTAAAATATATGCTTTTGGAATATAAATTGTATGTTTATTCATAAGCTGTGTTATGTTTAAGGTCCACAGTTTTCAAACACTTTTTGACCAATCATTTTTTTGTTATTTAACTCCCTACACCAATCAGCGGCAAGCATCATCAATACATCAAAACATCAGTGCTGAAAAAAATACTATAATATACTACAAATCTATTTGAAATGACAGCATTGTTTTATTACCTAGGTATCAAAAATGGGCAAAAGGCAACCTACTGAGTATTATGAGCAGAACACAGAATTACCTAGAGTTTCCACTAGGGGCAAACTGAGTAGAAAATGAATTGTAGTGTTCTAGCAATGACCCTAGCACTTTAACAACTCACATGTGCTGTGTGAACACTATGCTTTCTGACTGTGACTCTGTTGGGTGTTGGTGAACTACATTCTGCTTGCCCTACACGTAAGCTTCACAGATCAGCATTCTCTCCCGGAGGTTTTTGAGAGGCTCTGGAACGGAACTACAACAAATGCGTCTGTGTTTGCTGTGCGATCAGAAAGTGAGCCCTGTCCTCAATGGCCTTTTTTGTTCCTCTTGTTTTCCTGCTTTTCGTGCCCCCGTCTCGCCTTCCTTCACATATTTCTCAGAAGTTGGCAGAATCGACGCGAGTCAAACTCCGCCACCAGGCTTTCGCTGTCGTTCGCCTCACTCCTCCACTCTTCTCTTCACAAGCTCCGGTGAAGCTACTTGCTCTCAGAGTTTGTTGGTGAAGTCCAGGTGAAAAACTACTTCCCTCAAATGCTATGTGAGTCACTGCTGCCTTTTCCCATTGCTTAAAGGAAACAAGCATTTTTTTTTCCTGCTCTGAGGAAAAAAATAAAAAAATTCATCCTCACCCACAATGACTAAGAACCATTCCTAACATACTGTGGAACTCTTTTATCCCTGCTCTGAGTCAGGCTGAAGAAATGACCAATCAGAAGCTGTTGTGCTAAAAGAATGATGAAACGGAGTTTGTTAATTGCTTCTGTCAAACTGGTGAGTCAGGGGCACTGTGAGGAATGTTTATGTTGATTTTACACAAATTTCTCTAGGCAACAGCAGCTGTTACGAAACAACCAGACGGCCTTGGAGGGGTAGTGTGAGTCACCAAGTATGGGTCTCCCTGTGTGAAGAGATCTCTCAACATGAAGCATTCGTCCTCTCATACCGGTCTGAAATATAACATAATGGATGTGCACACTTGTCTAAAAAAAGAAAGCTTTTGGCAGGATTTAAAGGGTACTCTTGGTACTCTTTTCTGCTTTTGGCCATTTCAAAAGAAAGGAACAGAGAGTAACATATTAGTAAGACAAAACAGAAGAAAGGAAGCTGGGGCGAAAGATCAAGAAACCTTTAACTGAGAAACGGTTCTTCTTTTAGGATTAGAGGACAGTGAAGTATAATTGGACTTTTTTTCAAATAAGGAAAATGAACATTTGGGCCCCAGACAGCCGTGTAGGTTGGAGAACAGCACTGGCTCATCTTCATACACAGACAGTGCTTATTTCTGCCACACACTGTTAGCCAGATGGAGCGGCAGGATGAAGGAAAGAGTGACTGGAGGAGCATACAATCTGTAATTCACTCCATCCTACAGCCTCTCAAGAGCAGAGGAAAGGACCAGATTTGTTTTTTTTTGCTGTGTCACTGGACAGCTCAGTGTTCTATTCCAGGTATACAAAGCTGCTGTATGTCATTAGCTGGCCATCCATGAAAGAAACCAAATATTTACAATGATAATATCTATATCTGTGGGATTGGTGCAAGCCATCAACTGTACTCTAAATCCTCTTTCAAACTTATCTACCACACAAATCATGAGGTGTGTGTAGTGTAGTGTATTTGTTTGGTCTAAAATGCACCATGTGTACAAATTCTCAGGAGCATGACTATGCATGTTTGCATGTGTACCTTCTTGGCAGTCTCGGGTCCAGCTTCGTCGAAGCGGAAGCGGACGATCCGGAAATCCTTGCAGTACAAGATTAACTCAGTGGGATTAAACTTTAGCTTCTTATTGGAGCCCAGAACCTTCTGCTTACCCTTTGCATCATTCACTGTAGAGAACAACAGAAAATAACACATTAGCAATGATGTGTGAGAAAACACACACACTCACACAACATTTATACAAACACACATGCAAGAAAATTGATTTATTACACTTGTTGCATCTGTAAGCATTCAGTACTGCCATGTATATCGTTAAAGAACAAGCAGGAAAAAAAGGAAGTCATTTCATTGGAGTAGCATGGCTGCACACAAAAATAATGTGCTGTGGGCTGAGGACAGAAACCGACTTACTCGGTTCCTCTTTTTGGTATTCTCATGAAATTTATCACATTTATCTAGACCACAGTCCTTTTACGTTCAAACTTTTTTAGAACGTTTATTTTAGTGCAGAATGGTACCCATAACGGACTGCAATAATCAAATATGTTTACACAAATGTTTGCAAGTTACATTTTATTATTATTATTTTTTTAATTGGCCAATAAAATTACAAACAATAAAAACGGTCAGAAATGGAGTTGCAATGTTCTAAAAAATTTTGTAGTAGTTAGTGTGGCATTGTGGGTGGGAAATTAAAGTCTACAGAGACTGAACAGATGTGAACAGATCATTATTTCAGCTGCACAGTCTACATGGTCTTATTACAGCCCAGAAATGTATTTTCTCCTGGACCACAATGTAATATACAATATAGAGGCATAGCACAAAGGACCACATAAAATGACAATGTGAATCAGATATAAGCACAAGAAGTAAGACAGCTGCACGAAAAAAAGCTTTTTTAAAATTGTGATTTCAATTCATTTCTGTAATTTGATTAAAAAAAACTATTCCTGTGATGAACGAGCACAGACGTTGCAGCATACTCCGCAAGTCTACAGAAGAAAAAGGGAAGAAGCACTAGCAGAACTTACCATGATGCTAAAGTTTGTACTAATTGTTAGAACGGATTCATTTGTTTAATATTATGTGCTGAATTTTAAATTCCCAATTATCAAACAGATAATGCATAAATCGAGTGAAGAAGGTTTTCAAGGAATGGCTACATTTTGCAGTGTTGCTCAAAACACACCACTGAGACATTACACACTGAGTGTTCTCATCAAGCCAGATTTTCACGACCTTCTTATTACACTTTCTCAGCCGCTATCAGCAGAAGTTCATTATTTACATAACTACTTATTTAACCAGTGGATAATGTAACTGCTTTCCTTTTAGCTTTGGGAGGACACACTGCACATTTGGAACTATATGATTAAATTCTGCTATTTTATAATAAGTAGTAGTTATTGGTTGGAGAGTAGACTAAATACTCAGGTATATTCACTGAGACAGTGGGGAGGCAAAGAGCTTGTAAGGGGAAGGAAGGCCACATTCGTAATGCTGCTTGCTTTTAAATGCAGCGTTTATTGTTAGTTTTTTTTTATTTTATTTTCTACTGTAGGGAGTTGCACTGTGTCAAGCAATATATACATACTTGCATAAAGTCTTAAATATGTCAGGGTATATTTCCAGTTTGGCTTTCATGTATTAGAAGGACAGTATGACCGGTTTTCAGTGGCCCACACTCCACCTTCACTCAGGCAGCATGACCATGAAAAACACTCACTATGTTTTTGCCAAGCCTTGAGTCACTTATAATGGACCTTTGTTTCAGGCACACAGACAGCAGGGAAAATCACACACACACACACACACACAGTTTCATGCTCTATCAGTTTGACACAGGGCTTCAAGCCTTGGGGGGACTAAGTCAGCAACGAGCGGCGGCAATGATCTAACATAAACAAGCTTAATCCCAGCCAGGCATTGCAGCTGAAGGCCCCAGTCTGGACCAGTGATCTCATCGGCAGGTCAGCTTAAAACAGTGTGGCTAATGGGGGAGGGAAAGCCATCATCCCAGCAGGTTGTGATGCAATCTCCTGCCAAACTAATGCCTGTTTTAGGATGGGGAAGAGGTGTGTATGTGTGTGTAGTGGTTTGGGTTGGTTCAGTCTTTAGGTTGTGGGTTGGGGTTTTATAGTATACATTTGGTTATTGGATCAGATTGCCTTGTTAGCCCTGAACAAATAAATTAAAAAAAAAAAGACTGAAAACGTAGTGTCTGAAGGAGTGGAGTAGTAAGAGAGAGAATCTAATTGACTCGATGGTTTAGATTTTAACTTTGTCTGAAGAAGGAGCAAACCAAACAATGTTCTGTTTGCTTTCAAAATTCAGAGGCTAAGGAAAGATGGTACTATATGGCATGATGTATAGGAGTCTCTCCAAAAAGATTCTACAAATAGTTACATCTAGCCTGGTAGGCATGAAGCCTCATACTCGACAAGTCATACAGCGGACAGGAACTTGAGCAGCACCATCTTCAACCTCTGACAGAGAAGCTAAACATTAGCTTTTCTGCTGGTGACATGAGATAAACAAGATTAATTATATAATAAGGCAGCTATAGTGTCCATTAGCCACTATACCTAAACGACACACATAAGCTACAGTCACATAAGCATTCTGACGGCAGTGAAATTACATTTGGCTGCAATGAGCAGTTAATCATGTCTTTAGCAGAGAAATGATGTCAATAATTACAAATAAACGGCTGTAACGTGTACTTTTCCTGGACGAGCGGGAATTTAACGTGATGGTACATGAGCTAAAATTTATTGAGGTCATCTTACCAGTCACAACCTGCTCCACACATGTCAACGGGACATCATGTTCTCCCAAGAGGCGATGGACACACTGGAACCTCTGAACAAGAAAACAAGCAATGATTCAACAGACTGAGCTCAATGAGAGTTAGAACGTGACACAGTTCTTATTGACCCTGTCTGAGAAATACACATTGAACCGTTTAAATTCATTTGCAACTTTTTCCCAAGCAGACCGTCAAAATATTGTAATCGCTTACTGACCACACCGTTGGGGAAAACCTCAGCTGTGTAAGCACATTCTGACTAAATAAAACAGCTAATAAAAAAAATAAGTATTGACATTCTAAAAATGGGATTTACAATAATCAGTGCTACAATATTGATGTTTAAAATACTGAAACTATAGACAGTTGCAGATTGTAAATGGATCTACAACCCATAAAACATTTAAGAACTGAAAATAGTGTAGGTCAAATGTTAGTCAGGAAAATATAATTTCATTACACATGCAGTTACAGCATTTGTGTACATATCACACGCCTGTCAGAATCAGGTGATTTCATCTGATGATACTGTAAAGCTCTGCGGTCATTTACGAGGCTAGTCAATCAGTAAAGTGGTATGCCTTACAGATTCCTCACTCGAGTCCAACAGCGCGATAACCAAATGACGGTTAATCATTTTCTTACTTTGTTCTGGATCCATTTATGCAAAAACACTGCAAAGAGCAACTTTTTTTTTTAAATCATTCACAGATATCCATAGGAGGCGAGGCAAAAGCCTCTGAAAATCACCGAATGAGAAACTGTAGGTTTGTGTAGGTTGTTCTTGTTTCTGTTGAAAATGTCTGCTGATAAAACACGTGGAGAAAACACACAGTGGAGAAGGAAAAAAAAAAAAAAAAAAAAAAAAAAAACATCTTTAAGTTATGTAAGAGCCCCACCCTGCAAATACCTCAAAACAATCATAAACCTGTCCTACATTTCACAGAACAAGCAGTGGAGTGTACATTACAGAGCTCTCCAGTCCTTTAAGGATGTGAAGAACTATTTTATTAATAATCACATTCTGTCTCTCTTTAAAGCTCGACTGCAAGCTCACATCCTCGCTGCTCTCACCTAACAGCTGGATTCTTGTAACTCTGATAAGAGTACTTCATCCTACGTTTTTATTATTGTGCATTTAAATTCTTCTCATACGTGCACTAGCGTTTTGAATGCCATTTATAACAGAATAAAGATTAGCGTAAATGAACTACCCATTGTTACAGCTATTCTGCAATAATATGAGCAACTTTTATGAGCAATGATTTTTAGTACAGCTTCATTAAAATACTGTTTTACATTAAATTTGAATATTATGAAGAATATTAATAATATAATTCTTTTGCAGTAACGGTCCAGTTGAAGCTTTTATTGATAAATCGCCAGTTGATAGTAACATAGGTTACACTTTGCTTGCCCTTTAAATATTGGGTCATATTTTGGCGTTTGGGCAGTCCTGCAACTGACAAAATGAAATCACAACTGGTCATCTTTCTTAGTTCCTCTATCCATGACCCTAAGCTACACTCACAGTCAAACAGAAAAACAAAGTGCTTTACTTCCCTTTAACAGTATTAACAGTTTAATAAAACGAAATATTGCTGTGTTCAGCACCTTTCTACTGTAGACAATGCATTATTTTGAGTCTGTAGCTAAGATGGTGGGTTTCAGCCTGAGCTCATTAAGATTTAGATCGTTAGTCAATAGCCTGATTATAATGATTAACCACGGTGCTTGAAAGAATTAATTCATACGTCACTGTATTCGAGAAAACATGAACTAAATGTGGTTTATAACAGTGAACACAGTTACTGTGTCAAATAGAAAAATCTAGACAAAAGAACACACTACAAACAGAGATGAACCATGTTACTGATTAGCATCACTATCACACAGCATTTTATTAAGTAGTCATTTTAACGAGGACTGTACTTAACATTTGACATGTACTTGCAGTGTATTTTTGGTAATACACATGGTCCTGTGGTCACAGAGAAAACCCACTGAAACATTAGGTACTTTAGTCAAATGGGCAGGAGCTTTAGTTATTATTAACATCAGTTATTACTGACTAACTGTAGCATGGTTGTTGGTGCTAAACAGGCTGATATACAAGTATTTGTGCAACTGCTCATCTCCTGGGATTTTTATGTCCGACAGTCTCTAGAGTTTGAAGATCTTGGTTATGAGAGTCATCAGAAGAGAATGGCTAGAGTGGTTCTAGCTCACAGGAAAGCTTTTTCATCTTAAAATCACCAAACTTTACAACCATGGTGAGTAGAAAAGCACCTCAGATTGCACAACACATTGAGGTGGACTACAGCAGAAGACCACACGATTCCACTCCTGCCAGCCAAAAACAGAAATCTGTGGCTGTAGTGGGCACTGGTGAACCAAAACCAAACCCAAAAATATCGACTGGTCTGATGAATCTCGATTCTTCTGCGACAAGCAGATGGTAGGGTCAGAAGACATAAACAGCATGAATCTTTGCACCCAACCTGTTTTGTGTCATCAGTTCAGGCTGGTGGTGAAGGGGTTTTCTTGGTGGTGAAGTTTTTTTGGCACACTTTCAAGCATATGAATTACAAATCTGAGTGTTGTTGCTGACCATGTGCATCAATTTTAAGCTACAGTTTACCTTCTTTATCTTCTAATAGCTACTTCCTGCATAAAAATGCATCATGTAACCAAGAGTTCAGTGTACTTTAATGGTCTTCCCACATCCCGGATCTGAATCCAATAGAACACCTTCGGGGTGTGATCGAGTGTGGAAATCACAGCATGAAAATGTAAATGACAAATCTGCAGCAATTATCTTATATAGTCACGTGAGCGTGGACCAGAATCTCACAGGAATGTTTCCAATCTTGTGAAATCCACACTACGAAAAACAGAGGCTGTTCTTTGAGCAAACGGGGGCCCTACCAGTATTAGTATGGCTGCATATAAACTATACAGGAACGATCACCTGATTTATTGCTCACCTGTTGTGGCAAGGTATCATGGGTAACAAAGGACACCTTGAAGTTGGTGCAGATGAGCTTTCCCCACAGGTCATCTTGACTGCTGTCTGCCCCAATGCACTTCCGCACAAAGTTTGCCTCGTTTACCACGATCTCCCCTGTGGAGAAGTAACATGGGCATGCATTAGAAGAACATCTGAGACTTTAATGTGACATGGAGAAATGAGTTAGAGCAGACCATAAACAGATCAAAGAGATCAGCAGGAGAAGGAGTTTTATAACCTTTAGGCTATATAATGCTAGAAAATCTTTTACATGACAACAGTGCAGCAGCATTTCTCAATCCTGGTTTTCCAGTTTTTCTACCTTAATGTTTTCTCTTCCCAAGTACAGGCACATAAATAACCTGTTATGTAACTGAGAGGTTACACCAGGTGACACCAAAATATGAGATGCCTGACAAGAAGAGAAGGTTAATCAACAGAGCTAAAAAGACAAAGACAGTGGTCCATACTATGAAGAGAACCAGATTAGGTCACGTTAATGAGTCTTGTATAAAGTGTATCCTTTCACATCCTGATCCACCCAGTGGAAACAGAATATTGCCTGCTACTACATATGGCTGAGACAGAGAAGTCTGTGTGTCCCTCATGACCTGTGTCTCTTTCAGGTTCCCTAGGTGAAGTGTAAACTATCCGCTTTCTCCCGCTGACAGGTGATGCATTCCTGGGCTTGGAGGGCAGAGTTAATGAGCCTGCTGTTCCACCCCTGAGTCAGGAATCTACTGCTGCAATGGAAATACCTCAGGCTGGGACAGAACCTGAGACAGAAAAAGACAAAGCTAAAACTTGACCTGACTATGCCTCAGGAGCTCAACATTTCACTACCGCACACTTCAGCAAAAACAATCTGCTCAGCAGCGTCTCTGTCAATCTGGTCCTGTATTTTCTTGCACAATCATCTGAGAGCCTTTCGCTCCGTTTCTGAGAGTCAAGCACACAACCAGGCAGATTTACACCAATGTAAAATTGAGTTAATGGTGAAATTTGCTTGTGGGAGACACATACATGCCAGTGCTTGCTACCTGTATTGACTGTCAGCCATTAATTCAAATTACCACTGATTTTGCATGCACAAGCTGGAACACATAAGAATGGATCAGTAAATCAAGGGAAGTGACTCTCTCTGAACAGAATATACACATACACAATTTAAGACAATGCTGCAATAAAGCATATATGATACACTTTTCACAAAAAGGAGTAACTAATGAGTATCATATGTATATATAATAATGTAACTAACGTACTGTAAAAGTTAAAATAAAACACTTATGAGCTTGTATTTCACAACATAGCACTAATATTTTCCTTTGTTTTCAAAATGCTAGCACTGTAAATCTGGTCCATTACTGTCAGTAAACACGCCCAAGAACCTCTTAATTTAAGTGTTCAAACGTTTGACTTTCCACAGGAAATGAGCATGCAGAAATGCACATACACCTTAGTGCGAAAAAAAACCTAATCAGATTGTAATCTTCAGGATTCTGTAGCTTGTGGCCATAGAAATGTACAAAATATATCTATATGAGTCATGGACAAAGCATCTGATTATATTTAATTGCACGTATAATGTAGTATGAAAAAATGCTGTAATGTGTGTTTTGCCACAGGGCTCGTCTGTCTGGGACATCCGCAGGTCTGTATGGAGGAGGTATTACCGCACAATGGAAGCCAGTGAGTCACTGAGCTGAATGTGATCCAGTAGTTTGGATCATGGAGCATTGTGGGAGAGCTCATGCAAATCTCAGTTTGCATTAGGCATTCAACACTGGCATCTGGGACAAACATCTGTGCTCTTTCCCCCCCGAGATATGAGGTCCAGCTTAACTTTATTGTGTTTATATGTGTGTGTGTTTTCACAAGCTTGAAAAGAAGCAGAGCTCAAAGACAGGTGTAGCCCGGTTATCGTCGGACCTTTAGGATCTGTCAGGCATGAAGATGATGGCGTAGAGAACAAACGGATTTGCTGAGCTACTCACGACTTCATTCATATTTTCAGGTTTTTCGATACAACTTTTATAATTGTAAGAAGATTACACAACTGTAATTCATTCCTGTATTGGGTATGCTTTGGTTAACAGTCATTGAAGCACTCTGATAATATATCACTGACATCACAGACAGCTAGAGCAATAAGCAACAGAAGAAATCATCAATGAAAAATTGAACCCATTGTCCTAAATGCTTTGGGTCTAAACATGTTTAAAAAGAGAACACCTACTAATAAAAGAGTGGAATCATGCAGATGGAGATGGCCTGTGACCAAGCATGCTCTCACCTAAAAACATGAAAGGATCTATTCTTTTAACAACGGGCTGTTTCTTAGATTGATCATATATTTAAAAGCTAATCAAACATTACAAGTTGACCCCAAGATGTTTCCAGATGCAGATGTGTCCAAACACATGGATCCGTTTGTTGTACTACTCTGTAAAAAGATCTTTAATTTACAAATCCAGCAAACTGAAGCTACTTCTGTCTGGCGGTTTCTTGGAATACATTCATTTATAAAGTCCACATCGAATCCAATAGAAGGAAGAAGAGCTTGTATTTCTCTCTTTTTGTCTTGGGGAATGCAAGGGGGGAACCGTAAACAGAAATAGTGCGAGGGTGTGGTTCCCACAGCTGTAAGTACTTCAGTTTTAAGGAGAAGAAGAGTGTTTGCTAGCAGCAGAGGCCCATAGAGCCAGGATGTATAATGCCAGCTGGGACTCTTTAGAGAAGGGTACTGCAGTCCAGGATATAATTCAAGAATGGACATGTATTGCTTTTATGTCCTGTATTTATTACTGCTTGTGTAGTCCAGTGTCAGGGCTAGTTATTCTTTATATTTTATATTTTGGCTTTTCACTGTCATATATAAAAAATAAAAAAAAAAATCACTGCAACTTGTGTTTTCTTTTCACACCATGTCAGATGCCCCTACACTGAAATGTTTCATGACAAAATGACTAATAGAAATGGTCTAAATTCATTTAAACATCTATTTTCATGTCTTCTATCATGAAAACCTATTGTCATGCCCTGAGTTATCTCCATTAACACTTCACAGCTGCCAGGCTATACAGATCACCTTTAATTTGACTTTGTTCAAAATATCAATAACAAAAAAAAAAATCAGAAAACTCATTGATTCTTTAATCTTTTTTATTAAACTGTCTGATTATTTCAAATACCCATTTTTATTTATAATTTTTGTTTTTCATTTTGTATTACACTGTGTATTACATCTTTATTTTAGCAGCAAGAATCATATACATTCAACACTATGTAGTCAGTGTTCTATCTTATAGTTTAAAGTTTTAAATAACCAGTCAAAAATAGAAAAATTTAATAAATGGTCCTACTTTCTTTTCTTTAAAAAACATGAAATAATGTTTGTAAGTAGAAATGTAGTCAGTCCTGACCTCAGGTTATTTTGGGAAGCAGATTGCTTAATTGTCTGGTAGGTTTTTACAGATACAAACCAACATTATTCCAGAAAATATTTCATTATTTTCTTCTTACTGGTTAACAGGGGAAGCAAAGAAATTAGAGAACCAGGCCTGAACTTTAACTTCTTTAAAATATAATGTATATTTCTAGACTGGTCCAGCCTTAGCAGCAACTTAAATCCGTTCGATTTTCCACTTCCTGCTGCTATTTAGTCTACCTGCATATGTAATTATTTTATATTTAACGATGTTTTTGTGGTTGTTTCATGCTATAGAAAATCTTCCTATTTTGCAAAAGCAAACTTGGATGATAATAAAGCAAGTATTATGATGGAAGCGTTTATCACAATGCTATTTGCCTATATCGCTTGTTTATTAACTTCAAAGAGACCCTGCTTTCTCTTTTCTGGTTCCACTGAATACCCACACACCCCCCTGTGTTTCCACTTCACCCGACAGCACAACATGTAGGTTTGCCTGTTTATAGGTATTGCTTGCTCTCAGACTTCTGAGTGTGTGTAGGGGGTGGGGATGTTGCCTAATCAGCAGCCTGGCCTCCCGCTCTAATAATTAGCTGCCCCCATCTGCTGATGTGGCAGTAGTGATGGCAGTATTACACTGCATTCAACTTTCACACATCAGAAGTGTGTTTGACGAGGCCTCATGGTCATGGTAACACAAGTGCAACACAAGAGTGTGAAGCAGAAATGTTAAGTGGTGAGACAAGTTCTCAACATATACTAAGAATGTCTGATTTCAAAAGCATTACTGATATCACAGCTCAGCATCAGCCACTATCTATCACACATCTGTTCTTGACATCACAGTAACTCAAACTACTCTGTGCAAGTCTGTGGAAAGTAACCTGAAACATCACGACAAAGCATGCATATCAACACACACACACATTTTCTGTAGTGCATTCTCATTTTTCCTTGATATGAGAAAAAAAATACCAGAATGTAGGTACATGAAGAATGAGTCCTGCTGTATCTATTTTGTTTAATGTGCATGTTGTTAGAGACATAAGAAGAGTGACGTAAGGTGAAAGCTTAGTGAGCTGTAATAGTAGTTCAGTGGTTAAGATGTTGGACTACTGATTGGAAGGTCTTAAGTTCAAATACCTGCGCTACCACTGCAAGGCCCTTAACCCTCAAGTGCTCAGTTGTATAAATGAGATAAACGTAAGCCACTCTGGATAAGGGCATCAGGCAAATCCCATAAATATTCATATTATTAGCATGTAGTCTAATATGAGGTCTCTATTTCTACTAATAGGAATTTAACAGACATATGTGATTTGCCATGTGATCTGCAAAACACAAGCCATATTGATGTCCAGTGTAATCTTACTGGATATTGTATGATATCCAACTATGACTTGAGGAATCTATTCTGGAAAATGAACAATTAATAGCAGCAATATTATTATATGTTAAAGAGAAAACCTCTATATGCAATCTCTAAAGGGGCATTCACACATACAGTGACGCACAGGGACAAAGAGACCAGCGATCATTCATTTTTAAGGAGCGTTGGAGACTTTCTCCAACTTAAGCAATAGTGTTTATTGACAATTAGAAGTGGCCATGACCAGCAACGCAACAAAGTATATGCAAATATGGAGCATTGGTGCAGCGACTACCAATGGGAATGAATGTCATCTCATATGATATGATGTGCATATGTATGCATGTATGTAAACCGACCAGACATAATAACATTATGACCACCTGCCTAATATTGTGTTGGTCCCCCTTTAGCTGGCAAAACAGCCCTGACCCGTCATGCACTGTGTATTCTGACACCTTTCTATCAGAACCAGCATTCACTTCTTCAGAAATTTGAGCAACAGTAGCTTGTCTGTTACATCAGACCACTACCCCACGTGCATCAATGAGCCTTTGCCGCCCATGACCCTGTCGCCGGTTCACCACTGTTCCTTCCTTGGACCACTTTTGCTAGATACTGACCACTGCAGACCGGGAACACCCCACAAGAGCTGCAGATTTGGAGATGCTCTGATCCAGTGGTCTAGCCATCACTCGCTCAAATCCTTACACTTGTCCATTTTTCCTGCTTCTAACACATCAACTTTGAGGACAAAATGTTCACTTGCTGCCTAATATATCCCACCCACTAACAGGTGCCATGATGAGGAGATAATCAGTCACTTCACCTGTCAGTGCTCATAATGTTATGCCTGATTGGTGTATACACATACATACATGATATATACATACATTACAAATCATTCTCGAGGATGTTTCATTTCCGTGGCAAGAAAACCGGTTTGCTGTTAATGCTGATAACGTTACTATGTCAACCAGTAGCAGAAATGCCTACTGGCAACTTCGTAGATTTGCAATGATAACATTGTTCATGTGTCAATTTAGCTTGAATGTCCCCTTAAATAGACGACAGGCATGTACCTCCCACACCAGCCAGGCTGCACGTTTCATTAGTAACGTATCCACGGCTGTTATAAGATTCAGAACCTACTTGATTTAACATCACCTTTTAGGAGGTTTTGATCCATGGATGTTATAAATGAACAGCAACATTAGACAAATGAAAAAAATATATGGGGCAAAGCACCTGCTAAAAGTAAACAAAATATGCACGTACACATCTTACAACCAGACCATGAGAGAAACAGCATTGTTTGGTCGAAATACCTTTACTGTCATGTTGCTGACATCCACATTAGTGGGGACTGGTTATAGCTAACATTAAAAGCATTTGTTAGGTGGGGGAAAAACAAGATACAGCTTGTTATATATAGTTTTATTTCCTTAGCAATATTTGGTTACTGAAACAACACTGAAAGCAGGAACGACATGAGGAAGTGTGAACATGACCCTGTTGAAAAATACTATAATATTAAGAGGAAGCAGAAATGTGACGGTTCCAATTTGCAGAAATAATAATAGATGGCAAACTAGAAAATAATAAAGTAAATGATTTAAGCTCTGACAGAGAAGCAGACTTTATGAAGATGACACTGTGACTTATGTCATGCTGATGTTTGGCGTAAGGAACGTACACTGTCACAGAAGAATCTGCAACTGTGCAATAGCTGTGACCTTTCTCCATGTTTAGATCTTCATAAAAACGTTACACGTGTAATGAGGGGGTGCCTCCTGACTCACTCTGTACTGAAAATAGTACAGACTTGAACGTACATGCAATTCAGTTCATCTGGAGGAACAGTTCCTCCAGATGAAGGCTTCAAAACTTTAAATAACTCTTCCGTGGGAACTGTATGTGGACACAGTTCAACTTTTTGACAGTACCTGAAAGCATGGCTGCATTAGCCTCAGTTATGTTTTGTTGTAAAGAGCCTGTGTGAGGGTGTGTGACTATGATCAGCATTACTCAGTTAGATCACTGAACCTTCAACATTTACATCCCTATTTTTTCACATTAAGACAGCATAGGCAGTTACTCAAACTTAAAAATGGACCCATGGTTTATCTAGAATAAACAGATCTGAAATATTCACTGGTTAACAGTGGTTATGGAATGACTTGCATGCGACATCCAAAGCAGCCAAGGCCAAAATTGGGTGATTAATAAAGGCATCTCGCTATAAGGAAAATACATTTAGGCTGAAACTATGACCATAAATAGGCATTATGTATTCCGTACACCTAAACTTTGTATATAAATTTCTAATGCCGACCAGAGAGGAAATTAAAATCAATTCATGCATCATTAAGAATGAGTGGAGAGCGCTGGCAATAGCAGTTCAACATTGAGTTGCATTAAATTTAACATCACTGACTTATAGGCCATTACCAAATCTGCCTTTCTGCTCCCATGCCAATAATAGCATCTTGCAGCAGACATGAACACAAGTATTTTAAACACTATATATTGCACAACACTGCTGATATATTAATAACAACAACAATAATAACAACAACACTATAACTGGCAAGACTCTATTGCAGTCACCAAAAGTGTGGTAAATGTATTTAGATGGGATTTGTTTACGGTTTAGCCACACAAGTTAAATATGTGTCCTGTGTCTATTTTGGGAACAGGGAAGATCCAAGTCGTGTTGTTTAATTATAAGGAGTGAACGCCTAAAAGCCTAGAGCTTTTAACACAGTCTAATGTTTCATGTAGGACTGCACTGTAACCAGCCTGTTCAAGTGCCAAGCCGAAAATTCCAGGAAAACAGGAGTCTGGACATTTCTTAATTTCCACAGCATCACAGAGGCCGAATTTATTTAGATCATGTTTCAAGACCTTGCGGGAAAGGGTGAGGTGATACAGCTATGGCAAATATCTGTAACACAAAACCTAACATGGCTGAAATTCTAAAACCAAAGGTCAAATTTATAAAAGATTTAACGTCATAACTTGACACCTGTTCTGAGAGATCAGCTTACAAATCCTCACTCCACCAGACTGAGTGTTTACGATACAGCTGCTTAATTTTCCTTGCCTTAGTGCATTTCTTTCTTTTGTCTTCTATTTATTTCTGTGTGGCAAAAAAATAAAGGTATGGCCTAGGTCTGTCACTCCCGTTAAAGGAGGCGTGGCTTGTCCATCAGTCAGTCCCATTAAAGAAGGCGTGGCTTCTCTATCATCAGTCGCAATGGAGGAGGTGTGGCCTTTCTAACAGTTAGCTCCAGTGAAGGAGACATGGCTTCTCTACCTGTCCGTCCCAGTGAAGGAGACATGGCTTCTCTACCTGTCCGTCCCAGTGAAGGAGACATGGCTTCTCTACCTGTCCGTCCCAGTGAAGGAGACATGGCTTCTCTACCTGTCCGTCCCAGTGAAGGAGACGTGGCTTCTCTACCTGTCCGTCCCAGTGAAGGAGACGTGGCTTCGCTACCTGTCCGTCCCAGTGAAGGAGACATGGCTTCGCTACCTGTCCGTCCCAGTGAAGGAGACATGGCTTCTCTACCTGTCCGTCCCAGTGAAGGAGACATGGCTTCTCTACCTGTCCGTCCCAGTGAAGGAGACGTAGCTTCTCTACCTGTCCGTCCCAGTGAAGAATAAATGGCTTCTCTACCTGTCCGTCCCAGTGAAGGAGACATGGCTTCTCTACCTGTCCATCCCAGTGAAGGAGACATGGCTTCTCTACCTGTCCGTCCCAGTGAAAGAGGCATGGCTTCTCTACCTGTCCGTCCCAGTGAAAGAGGCATGGTTTCTCTACCTGTCAGTCCCAGTGAAGGCAGTGTAGCCTCTGTGCCAATCTCAGATACAAAGATGTGGCTCATTATCATCAGAACACCTCATTCAGTAACAACCTTTTAAATGTTTTTATAAGCTGTTTGCAAAATAACGAATAACAACCGGTTACATCTTATAGCATGCCAATGCCTCTAACTCATATACCCACAGGGCACTTTAAATCATTGATCTGGTACAAATATGCACAATGGATCATTCCAGAAGGAATCAATACACATCCGTAGTTAAATCTATGAGCACCAATAAAATTTTGTGCTTGTTATCCATTTAATTAAAACAAAATGCACTATAACTTAAAACTGTGCAAATGCAGGATGACTGAGAAAGCATTTTGTGGTAATTAGCTCACTGCCTCTCACACACAGCAAACCCACTTCCTTAGACAGTATCAAAAGAAGCAGAGGTACGTCAGTCTATAACTACAGTTTACTGATTACAGAAGATGGGCTGCAAACACCCTCAGCCTACGCACCAAAGTAAACCAATGAAATTAAGATGACTTCCCACATGTCATGCACCCGACAAAACACAGCTTTAAATCTCCTTCTCCTGGAAGACTGTGCAGCTCAGTCTGTCTGTAAACAGTACAAGCCAAAACCCATCTCAAACATAACACACTGGGGCAGATCAGATGCACTCTATCTATGACCAAGCATAAAATATTTCACAGACAGCTCATGTGCAGGAAATGGACCGGATAAGAAACAGTTCCTTACACAGGAAACACGCAGAAAGTATGTCTTCAAATATCTTCATCAATTAATCATTTAAGACAACTGACGTCTTTTTCCCCTGCTCACATGTACTCCAAACATTCATTGGGTGGGGCAATGCTGCAATGAGCAACGGACAAACCTGCCTCACATTTGCTGGAAGCCTTTTGTTAAACAAATTAAGCATGCATTATGCGTAGTTGGCTGCAGCAGCAAGAAAAAAGGACGAAGGAACTAAATTTACATAGAGGTTGGCACAACACATGTACAGCATGAGGGTCAGAAGAAGCAGAAAGGTATATAAGAATCTTACTAATTTATCTATAAAAATATCTACCTCTAGAGTCTCGTATCTAGCTTTGTCCCTTTAAAGAAGAAGAGATTATAATGCACGTGTGTTAAAGAACTGACCTGGTAAGAGTCGGGCCTCGAGTTTCTTGGTGGACACGGGAAGATATTTCTTCGCGTCGGTCTGTGTGGTCGTGCATTAAAACAACATCAAACAAATCTTAGGAAATGTGAGATTAAAAACAGATCATTTAACAGTCTCAGCCTTACAATTAAAGACACCTGTATGTTTTCTTGTGGGTGCATCAAGGGTACTGCATTTGTACTTTTAGCTTTTTCTACCTGGAAAGGTCTAGGTGCTGTATTTCTGCTTAGCTTTTAAAGCTCCTTAAAGACCAATAATCTACCCAAGGTTTTATTATTATTATTATACACAATATTCACTTTTCCTGGTGAAAGAGTCACGCTAAAGATAAACAAACAAATCATAACATGTATCCTTGAGGCACCACAACCAATGCAGGTCGTTTGTTGATAATTAACATTAAATAATTGTTAATAACAGCTACAAAATGTTATTTGTAACACCTACAAAAGGCTCATTAAACAAAACAGGACACAATAAACCTGCAATAAAAGATTTTTTTTTTTTTTTTTACTCCTTCTCACCTGAAGTGGAGAAAGATAGGAGGTAAAAGTCGGCTTCGGAGTTTTTGGAGAAAACATGTTGATATCCAGAGCAGATCAGCTGATGTATTTTTAGCAAGACAAACGTCGGCGATGGATGATTATGAAGAATTAGATCAGACCATTGCATTTCCCTGCTAAATTCCTCCTTTGGGATAATGATGTAACGGTATTACGCCAAATCCATCCTCCCAGGATAAAGGAGCAGCGTTATTCATTCATTTAAATGACAAAAAAAATGACAAAAGGAAAGCACACAGTGGTGATGTCCCTGTGCAGGACTGTGTTCATTAGCAACCCGCTTCAGCGAAGAGTTATAAATTTAACACAACTGACTCGAAATGTAACCAAAGATCTCGTTACTCATCTAAATGCAATTAAATATCTAGTTTAACCGTGCTGCTAGCTTGAATAGTTTGCTAGCTAGGCTACGTTAGCTCTCGAGCGAGCCAAGTGGCTGTCAAACTTCACACAGCTAAAACTTTTTGCCTTTCAGCGCAGTCCGCTGTTTAGGTAAGTATTTCGCAGCTGGTGGTCATCCTCGTCTTCTTATTCTTCTCCTCTTCCAGAAAAGACCCAGTGGTTCTTCATCTTACTGCCCCTTCCTCCTGTTGCTACTGAATGAATAGTTTATGTTTGTGAGTGCTCGGGTTCAGCGGCCAGTGTCGCAGCCATGTTTACAAAAAAAAAAACCAGAGATGGGAGTGCACGAGCGTGCTGGCTTCGCGCAGGAGAGTCGGGCGCGAAGGCGGGGTTTAAGCAAATGAGCTCCGTGTGGATTGGATGATAGAGTTCGGAGGCGGGAAGTTAGAGCAGGTCAAGGAAATCAGTTCCTAATGCTGGGAATGAATGGACTTCGGGTGTGGACTTCCCGAAAGGAAGATGCTTCCTCTTATGTCTGTGTTAGAATGCAAGAAAACATCGATTTTAATTTTTTAATTAAATGAATGCTGTCTTGTGCGTTACCTTCACGTGGCTGATCGAAAGCATATCCCGTCAGTGTCCTACAAATCCCATAATCCTGTGCGTCACCTTGCCGTAAAAAACTGTGCGGCGGAAACAAAGAGAAAGAGAGAGGAAGTAGTTGATTTTGTCATTTGTAATTGTTTTACTTGATATGATTAAAGATAATTTGTTATTCCCTCTATTTTCCTCAACAGTAATTCCCTCTCTCGTAATGTTGCGATGCCACTGACCGTTATGTGTATATGTTATGTTACGTGTATGCCGGTAACCTGGCCATGTGGTGACTTGTGTTGCTGTAATCTGTTTTCTTACAAGTATGTTCATATGATCTTTATACAACACCTGATGCAAGAGACAGAATTACAGAGCATCAGTGCATCTGCTTTTACCAACGTGTCCATGGTTGAATATGATTAGCACAGGGCTGCGTTTCCTGAGCCCCAAAGTTGTGACAAATCAGAGACCACCCTCTCATACCTGTATTGACCCATGAACAGCAGCTTGGTAGTACGTTAATCAGTTTTCCACAGCCTTGTACAAGCAGATAGTATAGCTAATGAACACCATGTCAACTAGACAGTATTGGAGTGTGTGTTTATGATAGATACAGTTTTTTTCCCCCCTGAATCCAATAAAACACCAGTGCCTATGGGCTAATATACCACGTTCATCATCTGGTGTATTGATGGATCTCTAAACTTAAAAAATAAAAGAATGATATGAAAATGAAAGGTATGTCTGACTACATACCTGTCCGGCAAGTTTTTTTTTCTATCTAAAATGTCTTAATGTGTTGACAATACTTGGTTAACATTTTCTGGTGTCACATGGTCCCTCTAAATGTATCTCTTCTAACTTTACCACCTGGCTGGTACCCCAGCAGGGGTGGGTGTAGGTGTTCATTCTAATAAAAAATGAGCCACACCTGATTCCACCTGTTTAATCAGTTGATCTTGGCTTTCAGTAGACTCAGGTGTGGCTTCTGCTTGGTTGGAATGAAAACCTGCACCCACACCCGGCCCTTTCCCGATAAGAGCATCAGAGGATGTACACAGGGTCTTAAAAGTCCCAAAACCTAGGGGAAAGAAACACTTTTATTTCCACATGTCTTCCAAAATGACATAGTTTACCATGCTTAGTTTATATCTAGTTTACATCTATATTTTTTCTTCCAGATAGCTTTTAAAAATGCCTTTGGCATTCAGTTTGTTATAATTAGACAATAACCTAATGTATTCAACAAGTATGCAAGTACACCAGATGTGTTAAGACAAGTTCGTTATAAGTGGCAGAGATGATCACTGTGTATTTACAAAGTAGATTGTGTTGTGAATAACAAAAAAAATGTTAATTTGTCTAAATGTAAAGAGACACACTGAAGATTTCCTTTTATTTCCTCCTTTCATTTCCTCTCCTTTCTGAGTTCTTGATCTTATGTTGTTAAGGACAGTTTGGACACACTGCATGGCCAAAAAAAGCAAATAAACCTGGATGAGCCATAATGTCTTTTGAATGTTCACATAATTTGTGTGTATATGTTTGGCATATAGCAGAGCAAATTTATTTCATTTATACAACTGAGCAGTTCAGGGATAAGGGCCTTGCTCAGTGGGCTTTTGAACTTACAGTCCCTCAGTGAATGGGCCAGACATCTTAACCAGTGAGCTACCAGTTTGCCTACAAGCTATTCAAGATCCCAGAAGTTGTAAAAGTGGGAACATTTTTCATCATGTTGACAGGTCCTGCCTCACTCACATTAGCAACTATTTTGCCATTATTCATTTGTTAAAGTTCTTTGCGTTGTTTTCCCTTCTATGTTACCATTAGCATTTACCTGAAAACTTTTCTGGTCTTTGATTACAATAAACTAGGCGATTTGTGATGGAAGACTCCAGGTATTAATGATGAATACCTTAATTAAAGCACGAGCGCTCTCTGGTGGAGCACAATGCTCTTGCACAATGTTCTTGCACTGAAAACGTGCCTGGAGTTTACCAACCTCCTTTCTGTAGAATTCTAGCATTTTATTATCAAGCTGTTAAACTGGACCACATCCTGCTGTGCAGCACAATTTAAATGTGTTATTAAAGTTTGTGAAAACTTGATGAGGGAATCCTTGCCCAAGTTTTGACCACTTCCGGGTCATCTCCCACCACAGTGAACTTTTAAGCCAGCGTGTTCAGACACATTATGCAAAGTATTTTTAGTATTTGCTACATACCAAGTCTTGCTATTGCCATTGCCACTGTAATTGCCATTGTTCTATCGTGTTTTGAACTTTTGCTCTGTTATTTATTGCTCTTTGGATTACGTTCTCTGCTTCACTGATTGTCTGTTTTAATTTTTGGTCTGTTTGCTTGTTTATACCAACACTGATTCTTGCCTGCCATTTTAGATTTGTATGTATTTTTTGCTATTAAACTCCACATATGGATTCTACTGCCTCTGTTTCTGAGAGTTCTCACAGAACACTTCACCAGCTATGAATCGAGCAAAGATCATGCAGCTCCAAGCTCTCATAGCACATCAGGGTAAAATGCTAGCAGCCTATTATGAGCAATTGACTGCATGCCACCAACACCCATCTGGTGCAATCTGGTTGCCTGAGGCAAATCTGCGGAAAAGGCGATTTCAGAAAAGTTTGATGGGACTGCAGACTGCTGTCATGGATTTCTTTGACGATGTGAGGTTTTCTAAGCTCACCAACCCAAGGCATACCAGGAGGCATCTACAAAATGTGCCTTTATTATATCCCTTCTCAACAGGAGACCACTGGACTGGGCCTCTGCCATGTAGGACAATGATGCTTTTCCAAGTTGATTCGGGAGGTGTTCTAGTACTTGGTGAAAGGGATGGATGTGTCACTGCAATTACTGCAGCTGTACCAGGGCACTGACTCTGCAGTCTATTTGACTGTGAAATTTTGGACCTTAGCATCGCAGAGCAGGTGGAATGCCATTGATGGAAAAAAGCAGGTGAAAAACTTTGAGCAGTTATTTGAGAAGGTCTAAACCTGGCTCTACAGGCTGAGCTGGCATGTAAAGAGAACAAGTGAGCAAGGTGAGTCCAAGTCACCTCCTCACCTACCAGCAGGACTCCTAAAGCTGCTCCCCACACCACAATGCCTATGGCCTTACATTGCCATCGATTTTGTCACAGACCTCCTAAATTTGGTTCTCTAAAGCCTGCAGGTCATTGGCACTTAAGAGCCTCCCCACAGCCATGGACATGGCCATTCCTCATGGACACGGTCTTCTGCATCTACAGTCTCCCAAAGGATATCATATCAGACGGGATTTGGATTTGTATGTCATGATTTTGCTATCATACTCCACATATAGGTTCTACTCCTTATGTTTCTGAGAGTTCCTCACAGGTATGCCAGATATATGTGAAAGTGTGGTGCAAAGAGTACTGAGGTCCTATTGTGCAGTCCTTTATATTAACATATGGTGTGCAAGTAGGGCCAAATAGTGCTGATAATTGTGCAATACCAGCAAGTAGGGTGCAGGATAGTACTGATTGTGTAGTGTTAGTATTAGCAGATACGTCAATATGTTATGTATAGAGTCGTTTTGCAGTAAGTCTGTATTATACTTTGTTGAGATTCTGATAGCCTGCAGGTAGAAAATTGTCTTCACCCTGTTGGTTCTGGATTTAATACACCGGTACCACCATTTGTTGAACAGGCTGTGTGCTGCATAACTGGGGTCAATTGTGATTTTCAGAGCCTTCCTCAGATATCATATGTGGTAGATGTCCTGGAAGTCCCAATGGTGAGTTTAGATGCTCTCATGACTCTCTTGAAGACCTCACTGAATACATCAGTAGACGTTGGTGAGGAGTTTGGGGGGGAACTACTGATATGGTGTGCAGGGAGCAGGACAAGTCATGAGAGAGGTGCACACCAAGGAACTTGATGCTCCTGTATCTTTCTACAGTGGCCCCGCTGATGTGTAAGGGTGCATGGCTATCCTCCTGCACTCTCCTAAAGTCCACGATCATCTCTTTGGTCTTGCTGATGTTGAGGCAGAGGTTGCCTCCTCTCCGTTAGTGATGGGACCCTAGATGGATGTATAATAAGAAAACCTAAAGATACTGTTGGAACTGTGCTTGGCAACACAGTCGTGAGTAAACAGGAAGTATAGGAAGGGGTTGGGGATACAACCCTGTGCGGCACCTGTGCTCAGAGTCAAAATGGTGGAGTAACTGTTACCAAATCTCACCACTTGGGGTCTGTTCGTCAGACAGTCCATAGTCTTGTCCAGGTGTTTTCCTTGTCCAGGTGTATAAGAACCTTGTGTAGTGCTACAGTGATGGCATCATCTGGAAAGTATTCACAACGCTTTACTTTTTCCACATTTTGTTATGTTACAGCCTTATTCCAAAATGGATTAAATTAATTATTTTCCTCAAAATTCTACAAACAATAGCTCATAATGACAACATGAAGTTTTTTGCAATTTTATTAAAAATAAAAAATGAAAAAAAAAAAATCACATATACAGAAGTATTCGCAGCCTTTGCCATGACACTCAAAATTAAGCTCAGGTGCATCCTGTTTCCACTGATCATCCTTGAGATGATTCTACAACTTAATTGGAGTCCACCTGTGGTAAATTCATTTTTTGTCCGTGATTTGGAAAGGCACACATGTCTATATAAAGTCCCACAGTTAAACAGAGCATGTCAGAGCACAAACCAAGCCATGAAGTCCAAGGAATTGTCTGTAGACCTCCGAGACAGGATTGTGTCGAGGCACAGATCTGGGGAAGGGTACAGAAAAATATCTGCAGCATTGAAGGTCCCAATGAGTACAGTGGCCTCCATCATCTGTAAATGGAAGTTTGGAACCACTAGGAATCTTCCTAGAGCAGGCCACCCAGCCAAACTGAACAATTGGGGGAGAAGGGCCTTAGTCAGGGAGATGACCAAGAACCCGATGGTCACTCTGAAAGAGCTCCAGCGTTTTTCTGTGGAGAGAGGAGAACCTTCTAGAAGCACTCCACCAATCGCCAGATGGAAGCCACTCCTCAGGATCAAGGGAAAGATGAATGCAGCAATGTACAGAGACATCCTTGATGAAAACCTTCTCCAGCGCGTTCTGGACCTCAGACTGGGATGATGGTAAATCTTCCAACAGGAGAATGACCCTAAACACAGAGCCAAGATAACAAAGGAGTGGCTACGGGACAACTCTGTGAATGTCCTTGAGTGGCCCAGTCAGAGCCCAGACTTGAATCCAAATGAATATTTCTGGAGAGACCTGAAAATGGCTGTGCACAGACGCTCACCATCCAACCTGATGGAGCTTGAGAGGTCCTGCAAAGTAGAATCGGAGAAACTGCCCAAAATTAGGTGTGCCAAGCTTGTAGCATCAAACTCAAAAAGAGGCTGTAATTGGTGCCAAAAGTGCTTCAACAAAGTATTGAGCAAAGGCTGTGAATACTTATGTACATGTGATTTTTAAACAAACTTCTTGGTATTGTTTGTAGAATTTTGAGGAAAATAATTAATTTAATCCATTTTGGAAAAAGGCTGTAATACAACAAAATGTGGAAAAAGTGAAGCGCTGTAAATACTTTCCGGATGCACTGCAGATTTCGAAAGCAATATGCTGAATGAAGGTGAGCCACTGTTGTGTGAAAGAAAACCCAGAATTTAATTAAATGGAAGTGAATAATTTTATGTCAGAAATGGCGTCCTCTGGTGGACCACAATGGGCATGTGTTGAAACAGCACTGTCATATAAATGTATTGTATATATTGCCATGAAAAGTGTGTGTGTATATGTGTGTACACTACCGCTCAAAAGTTTGGGATCACTCAAAAATTTAATTGTTTTCCAAGGAAACACACACAAAATTAGTCTGAATAGAAAATATAGCAAAAGAACAGGACATGCCGACATGTAAAGAGTTAGAAATTCCATTCTAGCTGTAAATCTTTCAAGATAATCTGATGAGATTTCACCCCATGCTTCCTGGAGCATCTCCCACAAGATGGTTTGGCTGAAATCAATATATATATTATTTATATATATGTACACACATTTTTGAAGACTTCATTTCCTGTAATTCAGGCTTTAGCAAATTAAAGTTACAAAGTTGTAACATACAGAATAAACAAGTTGTAATAGATCATTGTCATCAACAAACATTATCTATTAGAAGAAAGCAAGGCGACTACCATGTGGTGTGATGTGAATGTCTGCTTAAAATTCCAGCACCAACATTATCAATATATCATCTTCCTAACCTGCAAAAAAATTCCATGACTACTACTGAGTAAGAAAACCAGAAGGGTGAAACAATGCAAAACCATTATCACGGTTTTTGCACTGAGCAAAATAAAGATTTATTTATTTATTAATTTTTATCAATTAATTTTGAAAAACAAAACATTGAAACAGAAATGAGTAATGGTGGAAATGATTCTGCTTTTGTCTTTATGAAAACATATAGAATTAACACTCAAGGTCATGTACAGAATCCTGCCTCGTGCATTAAGGGCCTTCGAAAAATTGAAAGATGTTTTAAACAAGTGACAAATACAGTGCAAGTGTCACTGCTTGTGGGGTTTCTTGTTATTAGACACATAAACCCTGCTTGAGAGAAGGAAGTGAAGTGTTCAAGTGCCTAAAGTGAAACATTCTAACACTACATGTTTGTCTGAACACACATTATATATATATATATATATATATATAAATAATAGCACATTTGCTATTATTTGCATTCTGCTGCAGAGTCTAGCGGTCAGAGACGGTGCAATGGGCTGTGTCACTGGGCAGTGACACAGCTACTGGGGATGAGAGATGAGCTTTCCCCAGCCTCTATAGAAAGTATAGGAAAAAGTCATGTTACTATTAACAAGCAATTCTACTGCAACAGCTTTGTGGGCTTGTTTCTCAATCCAGCTGCATTAAAGGGATCAAACATTACTGTAATATTAGCAAGTTATTTTTTTTTCAATTCACATAGCAAGACCTTGATAAGAATCTGATGATTCTGTGGGTGTAAGATTTCTGAGATTTCTATTCTAGGAGTAGGAAGCAGATGAAATATTTCAGCTTTAGCCATTCACTCGTTTTCCTTCAGTAACCAGGATCTTGAAAGTCAACAAAAAATTCCAGTTTTCTCAAGAACGTGGATGTCTGAACGAGGACCAGCTTCATTCTTCAAGACTCTACTTTTGTGTACAAAACTTTTCTTGGGTGTCTAGAAATGAGCTAAACAGTCTGTTTTGTCAATACTATTCCATGTAAACAATTTCACTAAGAGGAAATTTGTCATGTCACAGATTTTTGTTTTCTACAATTAGAAATTATAATCAGACTTTTCTACAAGCTGGATCTCTTAACAAACTTGTGAAGGCTATAAACATGATAATTCACTTATTTGTCATTTTTCACATTTTGGTGAATAACTCACAGTTTCAGTCATTCATGAGAAATTCATCTTGTGTGTTTGGGGTGCTTTTTAAAGGAACACTGTATATTGATGAATAGAAATGATCAGAATGAGGCTTCAGTAGATGCTAATAAAATATTTTATTGAATTCATCTATATAAGCACTATACTAAAAGATAAAACTATTTACAGATAAAGAACTATTTACAGATGATTATAGGATACTGTTTCTACATTCTACAAAGAGGTATAAGGGGGTAATTGGGGTGGTGGGATTGATAAAGGGAAAGAAAAATTCTACAGAGGCTAAAAATGATATAAAAATGATGTCCTGGAGTCCTGAAGACCTGTTAAAAAAGACAAGAAGAGACATTTATGTACAGAGGTAGCTAAAATATAACAAAATATATTTATACCTACCTGTGGAGAGCTTGAGCTATGTGGGGCAAATGTGGGGTTAGTAAAGGAAATAAGTATGAAATGTGATGGGTGTGTGTGCGTGTGTCTCTCTGGGGTGAGGGATGGCAGGGAATGGGGAGGTGTAGGGTTAAGGGAACACATAGCTCAGAGGTTCTCCAAAGTGTTCATCATCAGCTGGACATGCTGCTTCATGAGTCTTGTAGATGCAGTGGCCAAGGCTTCTGGGTCGTCATAGAGCTCCAGCGGCTGAGAAAACAGAACTTCTAAAAGTTCTGTCAGCTGATCCTATTGACAAACACACACACACCAAACACAAATCCAACAGTGTCACTGACCTAGAGATACAAAGCTGAGAATTTGTGCATCGTGGCATCAGAAGATATTCAACACTTACAATAAGCACTGTAAAATACAGCTCCGCTGCAGGCTCCCACACATCCAGGTCCCACATGCTGACGAGTGCCATCAGCCGCTGTAAGAATCCTCCCTCAAACTTGGAGAAAGAGAGACAACAAGCTCCATTAATGCCATATATTATCACTGGGAAAATTCTAAAATATAAGAAAAATATTCAACATTCAGGCATAATTTAGAAATCTTCTGATAAGACACTTACTGGATCAGGTACAAAGCCATTCCCGTAGTAGCCGACGATGAGCAGCTCATAGAAAACATCCAAAAAGTTGAAATGGAGCTGCACAAACATGAAAAATTAAAAAAATTACATTACACATTCATTACTTTACATGTGGCATTTCATTGATGTTTAAACAAGTCATTTTATACAGGCATTTGCAAGCTTACACCGGCCCCGGAGAGCTCTGCTGCAATGGATTCCTGGTTAGACGATGCCCTCAGGAACCGAATCAGCGCCTCGTAGGCCAACCGTACTTGAGCTGCGTCCTGTTAAAGCAAAACAAAAACAAATCTCTATAACTCACTTTGTCTACGGTGTTCAACATGGCTACTTATTTTAAACCCTGCATGCATGTCCAGTTTTCCTTTAAAGATACACAGCTGATAGAACACATAGCCCAAATTTTCATTATGTACAGTTTATCAGAATATTTTTCCTAAGAAAGTCCTTCATTCATAACAGACTGATTGTTATAAAACAGAAAAGTAGCTATTGATACGTGAAAATATTCACCTGGTTGTTAGCTGCTGCCAGTTGCATCACAATCTTCTTTCCAGTCAGAAACAGGAAGTTCAGATTAAGCATGCAGCCTAAAATAGTCTGAATATAAGACAACACACAATATAAGTTAAAGCAGAGTGGATGTTACCTGTGCAATAACAGCAGCTACACAAAGGTTTCACTCACATCAAACACCTGGCGGAGAGCAGGCAGCTTCAAGCCCATGTCAGTCACCTCTCTGTCTGAAAGATGGCGGCTAAGGAACAATGGAAATGCTTAGTGTATGTTACTCATAAATAACACCATTACACCATTAAACTGGGAAGAGGATTGTACCTAATAAAGGGCAACTCCACCTCTTCTGGGCTAAATCTCTCCTCACCGTCCTGCAAGGCAAATTAGCAATGAATCATTAAAACTCTCACAGTACATTTTACAGACTCCTATCCAGGGGAATAGCGAGTATGTGTAGATACACGGAAGTCTGGAAACACAGAATTACCTCAGAGTTGCTCTGTGAACTGTGAGGAGAGCAAACCTCTTTCTTTTCCCATGTGGCGGTGTCCACCTGCCCATCTTCAAGCACATGCAGGTATGTACAGGTCACCTTCTTAAAGATGTGCTGTTAAATAAAATAAATAAATATTATTAAAAATTCTTAAAACACATATTTAAAAATATATAGATCGTGAATAAATAATAACTAATGTAATAAACTTACCCCATAATCCTCCAGTGCCACAAGGACAGATGATTCCACGTGGTTACAGCAAATATATTCTGTAACCCTCCCAGATACGCTCTTTAAAGAACATTTTAAAGTGAACACAATCAGTTACTGCAATTAACAAAAGATTTGTGATGCCATAATGAATAATCCCTTACCTTAATGCCAGTAAAACAGTCCTCAATACGGGTAACATAAGGGAATCCCTGCAAATGCACAGCAAAATCAGCTGAAACTCAAGATCTTTTTCACAAAAGTTCTCATCTAATAATCATTAATGTCAAATCTCTTCATCAGAGTAATTAAGCCTGTAATTACCATGTGGTTCAAGTAGCAGGTCTTGTTGTTATTAAACCAGCAGAACACACTCTCCGGACCCCTTATCATCCTGAAGTAGCAGGTTTTATCTTCCACTGACTAGAAATACAGAAACAAAACTAAACATTAGAACTTGTAACTAATGGTGTTTGTGTTTTTGTATCTCAGCTGCAGCTCTGTACAATACCCTAGACTGGGAGCTAAAGTAGTCAGCACAGAGGAACTGAACATTCTTCCAGGCGTGGTCCAGTTTTCCAGCAGTGAGAGGCTGTAAAAAGTAGAGCATAAACATCGTAAGTGCTTCTTGTCATCACAGTTTCATACGAACACATCTAAGGTTCTGTTGCTTTCCTTACAAAAAATATGAAACAAAGCAAAAAAAACCTTGGAAACTGCAGCGATTGGATTTAGTAAATAAATGAATGGTTTGTTTACCAGAACGAAAGCTGAAAGGTCATCGTGAGATGCGGTGGGCAGCAGCTCATCGTACGGCTCAACAACCTTAACACACACAAACTTAGTCACTGCAGTTAACAACATTTTGTAATGCCACAATGAATAAGCCCTTACCTGAGTTTCAGTGAGATGATCCTCAGTTTCCTTAAATTGAGAGAATTCCTGCAAATAACATTTAGATAAAGCTCAACATCTACAACCCCCATTCACAAAAGTAAACATTGCAGCAGTGCAAAAAGATCACAAGTGCTTTGTATCACAAGAGTTTTACACTAAAACACAACATTATATTGCTCCTAATGTCCACTGACTAGAAATCGAAAAACAAAATGAAACATTAGAACTTGTAAAGACGTGTGTGTGTGTGTGTGTGTGTGTGTGTGTGTGTGTGTGTGTGTGTGTGTGTGTGTATCTCAGCTGCAGCATTGTACAGTACCTCAGACTGGGAGCTGATGGAGTCTGGAGAGACCTGAACATCACAACAGGCTCTTTTCAGCTCACCAGCACTGGGAGGCTGTGAAAAGTAGAGCAAAAAGTTCACAAGTGTTTCTTATTCTAACAGTTTCATACTAACACATCTAACATTCTGTCACATGGACAATCCAGCAATCATCTTTCATTAATAAATTATAAGTTTGGTTACCAGAATGACAGCTGAAGTGTCATGGTGAGTTTCTTTGTCTCTCTTCATGTCAACTGACTAGAAATAGAACAAAAAACAAAACATTAGAACTTGTAAAGATGTGTGTGTGTGTGTTTATGTATCTCAGCTGCAGCATTGTACAGTACCTCAGACTGGGAGCTGATGGAGTCTGGAGTCTGAACCTGATCATCAGAACAGGCTCTTTTCAGCTCACCAGCACTGGGAGGCTGTGAAAAGTAGAGCAAAAAGTGTTTCTCATTCTAACAGTTTCATACTAACACATCTAACATTCTGTCACATGGACAATCCAGCAATCATCTTTCATTAATAAATTATAAGTTTGGTTACCAGAATGACAGCTGAAGTGTCATGGTGAGTTTCTTTCTCTCTCTTCATGTCAACTGACTACAAATAGAACAAAACGAAACATTAGGACATGTAAAGATGTGTGTGTGTGTGTGTATCTCAGCTGCAGCATTGTACAGTACCTCAGACTGGGAGCTGAAGGTGTCTGGAGTCTGAACCTGATCATCAGAACAGGCTCTATTCAGCTCACCAGCACTGGGAGGCTGTGAAAAGTAGAGCAAAAAGTTCACAAGTGTTTCTTATTCTAACAGTTTCATACTAACACATCTAACATTCTGTCACATGGACAATCCAGCAATCATCTTTCATTAATAAATTATAAGTTTGGTTACCAGAATGACAGCTGAAGTGTCATGGTGAGTTTCTTTCTCTCTCTTCATGTCAACTGACTACAAATAGAATAAAAAAGAAACATTAGGACATGTAAAGATGTGTGTGTGTGTGTGTGTATCTCAGCTGCAGCATTGTACAGTACCTCAGACTGGGAGCTGATGGAGTCTGGAGTCTGAACCTGATCATCAGAACAGGCTCTTTTCAGCTCACCAGCACTGGGAGGCTGTGAAAAGTAGAGCAAAAAGTGTTTCTCATTCTAACAGTTTCATACTAACACATCTAACATTCTGTCACATGGACAATCCAGCAATCATCTTTCATTAATAAATTATAAGTTTGGTTACCAGAATGACAGCTGAAGTGTCATGGTGAGTTTCATTGCCTCTCTTCATGTCAACTGACTAGAAATAGAACAAAAAACAAAACATTAGAACTTGTAAAGACGTGTGTGTGTGTTTGTGTTTGTGTGTGTGTGCGCGTTTGTGTGTGTGTGTGTATGTATCTCAGCTGCAGCATTGTACAGTACCTCAGACTGGGAGCTGATGGAGTCTGGAGAGACCTGAACATCACAACAGGCTCTTTTCAGCTCACCAGCACTGGGAGGCTGTGAAAAGTAGAGCAAAAAGTTCACAAGTGTTTCTTATTCTAACAGTTTCATACTAACACATCTAACATTCTGTCACATGGACAATCCAGCAATCATCTTTCATTAATAAATTATAAGTTTGGTTACCAGAGTGACAGCTGAAGTGTCCACCTGAGGTTCCGTGGGAAGCACCAGCAGTTTGGGCTCAACGACCTTAACACACACACACACACACACACACACACACACAATTAGTAGCAGCCTACATGTTTGAAATGTAGTTAAAATGGGACTATTTATCTGAAACTACCTGGAGGACAGAGGGAGTATCTAGTGATTCTCCCAGCACATCCACAGAGTCTGTAAAAAATGAGTTTTCTGTGACTCAGAATAATGACTTCAGTTACAAATAACATTTTCTATCATACATTTACAAACAACAGCCAAGTTTATTAACTAGTAGGTAAAATTTGGAGAAATATTGTATCGTGTTGAGAGCTTAAAACGGGTAGCCATGTTTTCAAGTGCATTAGCATTCAGCTAACTATTAAATTAAAATCAAGCATTAAAAATAAAAAAAAAATATTTTGCCATCTAATGATTTTAATGTTTTATTCTACACTATACAATATTTAGCGGCCAAGCTATATAGCCAGGTTTGTTAGCAGTGTAGCTAATGACCAGTGTTAGACCAGTGTTTCCCACACACACAAATGATAGATTAGTGATGGCAAGCAGATTCATTTTCTAATTATTTTACTTAGTAGTCCTAAATGGAGAGAGAGAGAGAGAGAGAGAGAGAGAGAGAGAGAGACTGTTTATAACCCTGTGAGTATGATAGCTAGTGAACTTGTGAAGAAACAGAAAATTACAGTATTATAGTCAGCTTCACTGTGCACGAGACCTGATTAAACTCTCTAAACCCTCCTGTCCATTACCCAAATATTATCTGTTTTAATATTATAATGTCTAATTATTAAATTTATTATTATTATTATTAATAATAATAATAATAATAATAATAATAATAATAATAATAATAATAATATTATTATGCCGAGTTCAGCAATCTAACTATCTTTATACTCACTATGGTATTGTGGAAATGACACGATTAGCTACATTCCAAAGGCAGATAACACATTTGTAACAAAAAGACAGTAATGACATTAAAAAGTACATTAATTTAACATGTAATCTGTGTAATAATGAAACACAGAGACAAATTCTCTAGATAAATAACATTAGGTCAACAACTGACGCTAACCGTGGCGCGCGAGCTAGCTAAAGGTCCGTGGCGCGCGAGCTGGCTAATCATAAGGCTAAGCATGATTTAGTGTAAAACCTGTAGTCATTGTTGTTAAAAGTGACCTGCCAGTGAAGTAAACATTTTACTGCGGAAATTAAATAAATCCTGAAGTCAATGTCATCAATTCCGTGAAGTATTTTTGCTGTGTAGTTTATTCCTATGGCTGAGTTCGCTAGCAGGGTAACTAGCATTAGGCTAATACGCGGCAAAAGAGGATATCGCTGATTAACTAGATAACATTAGACTGTAACACATTGTAACTTAAACACGATTTACTGTAAAAACACTATGACATTAAAGTCAAATCATCCTACCGTGAGCTGGCTGAGTGTGGTCAGCAGCAGCGCTTTGTCCCTGCAAGTAGCGGTAAACGCAGTAACCTGCACCTGCAGAGACAGCGAGCAGCCCCGCAGCAAAGCCGATCTGACGGGGAGTCCAGCTCCTCAGACCCGGGAGAAATCTTCGTAGATCCATTCAGTTTCTTCTTTTCCTGTCGCTTTGTGTAGTCTTGGGTTTGATCTCCTGTCGCTTTCGGTGGTCTTATTATCTGAAGTTGATTTGTAGCCAAGCACCAACTCAAAGTCGTGTATGGGTTTAAAATCGTTCCTAGGCACGCGCTATCACTATGGAGACAGTTTAAACAGAAATAAACAATTCCCTGAACAACAGGACACGCCCAGCATGACACGCGCACAGGTTCTGACAACGGGGCTCGAGACCCCACGTGGGATTGTCTGAGATTGGGATTTCTGTATAGAAACTCGATTTATGGATTATTTAATAATAATTTTAAAAATAAAATAAAACAATACAATTATAAAATAATAAAGAGAAAAATGTTATTATTATTATTATTATTATTATTATTATTATTATTATTATTATTGCCGCTGCTTTATGGTTGCAATATGTAGTATAATGTCTATTTTATCTAATAATACTTTATAGTATTAGTAATAATATAACCGAGCTTCTTTATCGTGTTCGTCTAAACACGTTAAGAATAATAAAATAATGAAAACGAGAAGTTCATTGAATAGTGCACACTTTTATCATCAGGAAAGCCCGGGCTGGAGTACGGAGTGGACCAACCTGAAGAAGTTAAGCACTGGACAGGACACACAAAACAACCCCTACCTCACGGGTTGTAACAGCCTCTTTAGGCCATTTTACACCAGAATATAGTCCAACCTGTTGTTTTACACCACTTCATGATCTCTGCATTATCATTATGGTACTTCAGTATTATTATTATTATTATTGTTGTTGTTGTTGTTGTTTTATGGTTGCAATGTATTTACATTTACATTTACATTTTTGGCATTTGGCCGACGCTCTTATCCTGAGCGATGTGCAAAAGTGCTTTAAAGTTACCATCAATTAATATGTTAACACTGGTTCAATAGGTTACAGACTTAGGATACTATTAGCCTAAAACTGAGGGGTTTTTTTTATTTATTTTTTTATTATTAATAAATTTTAATATATTAAAAGTGTTTTGAATCTGATGCGTGCAGCTACCGGAAGCCAGTGGAGGTAACGCAGCAGTGGGGTGGTGTGGGAGAACTTAGGCAGGTTGAAAACAAGTCGTGCAGCTGCATTTTGGATCATTTGCAGTGGATGAATTGCATTCAGAGGAAGACCTGTCAGTAAAAAGTTGCAGTAGAACCAGTCTCGAAATGACCAGAGACTGACCAAGCACTTGAGTAGCCTATGTGGATAAAAATGGTCAAATCCTTCTGATGTTGTACAGAAGAAACCGACATGAGCGTGTCACATTAGCAACAGGGGAGGATAAGGATAGTTGATTGTCCATGGTTACCCCGAGGTTGTCAGCAGTGGCCGAAGGAGAGATCATGGAGTTGTTCAGAGATAATGCAAGGTATTGGGCTAGGGATGAATCACCTGGGATGACCAGCAGTTCAGTTTTGCTGGGATTGAGTTTCAGCTGATGAGCTGTCATCCAAGATGAAATGTCCACCAGACATGCTGAGATCTGAGCAGACGCTGTCTCTGAGGAAGGGAAGGAGAAAATAAGTTGTGAAAATAAGGTGTCATTGGCACAGCAGTGGTATGAAAACCCAAGTGAGGATATAACGAGGATAAAAGGAGAGGACCTTGTGAAACACCAGTAGAAAGTTTGCATGGAGCAGATGTCTTCCATGTTACCTGATATGAGCGACCATCCAGGTAGGAAGCAAATCATTCCCATGCTTTTCCACAAATTCCAAGACTCCTGAGGGTGGACAAGAAAGTCTTGCTGTTAACTGTGTCAAATGCTGCAGAAAGGTCGAGGATGAGGACCAATGACAGCTTGGCTGATCTAGAAGCATGTAGTTTCTCAGTGACCACCAAAAGGGCAGTCTCTGTGGAATGAGCGACTTTGAAGCCAGACTGGTTGGGATCTTCTGCAGGAGACAGTCAGACAGCTGATTATAAACAATGTGTTCGAGAATTTTTGAAAGAAACGAGAGAAGTGATACCGGTCTGTAGTTTCTGATGTCTGAGGGATTCAGAGCAGGTTTTCTTCAGTATGGGGATAACCCTTACTTCTTGAAGGCAGTTGGTACATGATTAGGTTTTATGGATCATAATAACACTATATTGAAATAATAATAATAATAATAATCAGCAATCAGTCCTCTTCCATGTATAAAACACGGCACCTTGCCACCTCTGTGTTGCTATTTGCAAGCATGAATCAAAGAGTTGAATGGGATGGAAGGAGAGTAAGAGGCCATGGAAGAGGGGCCAGAGGAAGAGGTGTTTGCATGCTTGCGGGAGAAGCTGCAGCTAGAGAACAAAATAGGATAAATAGACAAAATAGCTCAAGCTTCCAATGAAATCTTGGCAGTGACAGCCGGTCAGTAGGGGGCGCAGGGGCACCGCCCCCTTAACCTTAGCCAGGGAAAAACGCTACTTTAACACATGAACAATAATTATATATTTTAATAACGAGATCATTTAGTTGTACTATTCCTCTGTTAGGCATATTATCATTTATTTAAAATAAAAAAATCAAATCTGTATTTAGCTCATTTGTGTGTGTGTGTGTGTTTTAATGATTACCTTCATTACTTCATTACTGATAATAAACACACATTGAACTTATATTAACTGATTCATAGTAGATTTATTGCATGCTTTAACAGTTGACTTTTTCAGTATTTTATCTTAGCATTAATGATACATAATCACCTGATAAATGGTTATTTACAGTCCTGCATTACTAACAGTTTGATTTTAAGTTTGTTGCCCCCCCCCCCCTTTTTTTAGCTCCAGCTGCCACGGAATTTGGGCAACAAGTACTGACCATGTCATCAATCATGGCTTGTCCTTTAGAGAGGCTGGACATAGGGTCCAGCCCATTCTGGGTTGGAGCACTATGGCATCTATTGTCGGGCTTTTTTTTTTATGTTACTGCATACCACTGTGTACTTCAGCTTAACTGCAGTGCCCTGTTAGCAGAACAAACTGTGTCCACGGTAATGCAGATGTTTCATCAATCTCATTTATGTGATTGTCATAAAGTCAATTTTGCTTTTACTTTACAGAATTCACACACCACCACACACTGGTGGCAGAGGAAAGATCTGTAGTGTTGAACAGGAGGCTGCCATTGGAGATATGGTGGTGGAAAACAATACTATGAGACTGCGTGAAATCCAGGCAGCAGTGATTGCAGATCAGGGAGCACTTAGAAATATTAATGTGTTATGAGTATTTCAACTCTGTTTTGAACGTTTTTCTTTCTTTCTTTCTTTATTTGTTTTGTTGGTTGTTTGTTTATTTTAGATATTTCCATCCATAAGTTTCCTTTGGTGGTTTTGGTTGGACATTGTCTGAAAGCATGTTTACAGAAGTATAGAAACAGAGAAGGAAATGAAAATATAAAGTTTAAATTAAAGTTACTATTTTATCCCTATTCTATCCCTATTTTATCTCTACTTTATCCCTAATGAGCAAGCCTGTGGCGACAGTGGCAAGGAAAAGCTCCCTGTGATGATATGAGGAAGAAACCTTGAGAGGAACCAGGCTCAAAAGGGAACCCATCCTCATTTGGGTGACACTGGACAGTAAATAATGTAAATATAACTAAATACAGTAATGTCCTTTCTACAACAGCATCCAAGGGCTTATGGGGAACTATTAGGTCAGTCTAGTTTCTGAGTTCATTATAGACACTGATTCCTTACTGTAAAAAGCTGACAGATGTAACGGCAGATCTGTGATTGTGTGATACTCTCCAAGTCTCTCTGTCCATAGCTGACTAGTGGTCACAGTCTGTCCACACATGTCCATCCACAGCATCAGTGAGAACCACGAAGTGGGACATATAGCTCGACAGAGAAAGACAGAGAGAGAGAGAAAGATGTTAAGTATGCTTGTGACCATGTGATGTTTAAAGACAATGTAGATTATGTGTAAAGAGCAGGCAGGGACTCCGGCAAGACTAGCTATGACAGCATAACTAAAGGGAGAGCCAGAAGGTGATAGACATGAAGGATTCCCAGGACATAAAGCGTCCATCCACTTCACAGTCAGCAAACTTGGGAAGTCAGCAAGTGTGGTAAGGCAACAGCATCCAAACACCCCAGTACACCAAACTATGCATTGAAAGCTTGACTAAACAAATGTGTTTTCAGCCTGGACTTGAACAAATAACCTGCACCCTTTGATTGGAGTAGGTGTGGCGACTCATAAATAACCAAAAGATTGCTCAGGTACTGTGGTGCAAGACCATTTAGTGCTTATAGGACAGTAATAGTATTTTATAATCAATGCAAAATTTGACTGGCAGCCAATGCAGTGTGGCTAAGATAGGAGTGATGTGTTCATATCATCTGGTTCTAGTTAGGACTCTAGCTGCTGCATTCTGGACTAACTGTAGCTTATGCTCCTACTGGAACATCCAAACAGTAAGGCATTGCAATAATCTAACCTAGAGATAACAAAAGCATGAACTAGTTTTTTGTATCGTGAAATGACATCACATTTCTTATTTCTGAGATGAAAGTAGGCTACCCTAGTGATATTATCTGCATGAGCTTCAAACTAAAGACCAGAGTCGATAATTACACCAAGATCTTTTACTGCTGGACATGATGAAACAGAACAGAGACAGGCAAGGTCATTCACAGTGAGAACAAACACAGGGCAGCAAAAGAAAAATGGATTGATACGTAGCAGAGCTAACAATACTTTGCACTGAAGTTAGCCTGAGCATGGCTTAAAATGTCTAAAAACCAGGAAGTCACCCTCAACCTGGAAGTGATCAGCACTCTGGCAACTCCTGCACCCAGAGTCATCTCCATCAGTCTCGACTTTGTCTTACCATTGGATTCAGATGATCCTGGATGAGAGAGTCTGGATAATGCGGCGCAAGTTCTCCCCTCTTTAAACTATAAAATAAAGGGATCCCTTTTTAGTCAAAACATGAACAAAAAGAAAAAGGTTACCACTCTCACTCTCGGAATGTGGAATGTGCGTACTCTGCTTGACAATCCAGCAGCTAACAGACCGGAAAGGCACACAGCTTTAGTGGCTTGTGAGCTAGAATGCTACAAAGTAGACATTGCAGCCCTGGCCGAGACACGACTAGCAGAGGAAGGGCAAATCACAGAGGACAAGGGTGGTTACACGTTCTTCTGGAGTTGTTGCAGTGTCAGTGAGCGGAGAGAAGCTGAGATCAAAACAAAACTGATCTGTAATCTTACAAGCATGCCAAAAGGAATCAATGATCATCTCATGACAATGCAAGTACCTGTATGGAAGAAACAAGCAACAATCATAAGTGCATACGCCCCAACGATGACCAACCCAGATGACGCCAAGGACAAGAACTAGTCTCTCTGATCTCAAATGTCCCCAAAGGAAATAAACTCTTCATCCTTGGAGACTTGCTAGGGTTGGTAATGATCACCAAACCTGGAGTGGTGTTATTGGTAGTAATGTTGTGGGCAAGTGTAACAGCAAAGGATAATTGCTTCTCCTTCTCCGTACAACTCAAGATCTCCTTATCACCAACACAATGGCGAAGCCTCACCTGAATTCCCTATGAGCAACGGTGTCATGAGCAAAGGCCATGTCCTGGCCCTGACCTTGTTCAGCATGATCTTTTCAGCCGTGTTCACTGATGCTTTCAACTTTACTGGTCCAGGACAGAATCCATGTAAATTAATGAAATACATATTGCTCCAAATATATTAATTGTTTATTGCCATAATGATTTTTCATCATTAAACACATACTTTTTTATGTCTTACAGTCTGAATGAAAAGAATATATATATATATATATATATATATATATATATATATATATATATATATATATATATATATATATATATATATATATATATAAAAATTCAGTTTATTGATTTTGTACATTTAAAATGAGAAAGTCATATAATAATAGCTGAGCTGAAATAAGTAAAATAAATCATAATAAAGAGAACATATTAAACACATCTTAAACACTCTTCCTAAGTGCTGTGTTGTTCTCATGCTTCAAAGTTCATATAAAAAGTTTCTTCTGTATGTTGGATTCTGCTATGGGAAGAAAAAAAAAATATCACAGGAACACAAACGAGACATTAATGGAGATCAGATTCAATTAAACCAAATATAATGTGTGTAGTGAAATAACCTACGTTTGCAGTTCCATAGTCTGAGATCCTGTAAAAAAAAAGTACAGAACAAACAGACTTTAACATATGATTGTTTAAGAAGATACTTACTTGGAGAGGTTTTATTCTTTTTCCATAAATGTACCACCACAACAGCTATCAGTAATCCCAGTATTATTGGCAGTGTAACACATAAGCGGATGAGAGACGCGACATCTGTGTACAAATAATGAAATGTTGGTAGGTAGAAATAGACTACAGTAACATGCTGGGTTCTTCTGTCTATCCATTTCCAAACACTTGCACACACACAAGCGACCAATGCATTTGAGACTCACCAAATCGGTTTCCAGCTATTTCAGATCCCTTATATACACTGACTGTTACATTGTTTATGATCTTCCACATTCCTTTTGTTTTCGAAAATGGGTGCACTCATAAAGCACAGAGATATTGTCCAGCATCTGACTTTGTTACGTTACTGATCCTGATGTTACGGGTGTTTATACTTATGGGTGTTTGGTTTGAGAGTCTGTGAAGCAGATCTTCTTGCACAATGCAATAGGGATTGTACTTTATACCAAGAAACTTGTCAAAACCAAAAGAATGAACACAGATACTCTGCTTTTCAATATTCTTGATCCAGTACACATAAAAATATGCACTGTTATATCCTTCTGGACAGATGAAACTGCAGTTTAAAAGTACATCTTCTCCTTCAGTTAACTCGACTGAAGATCTTTCCACAGACTTGTTTGTTACTGAAGGAAAAATAGTTTTGCTGATTATTCTGAAAAACTGAATTGTATTAAGAGAATACAGAAAATGAAAACGTACTCACTGGATTCATTTGCAGGGGCGACTATGTATGACGTGACAGTGTTGGGAGACGGTGTGAACGGATACAAGAAACCAGAATCCAGAGCAGTGACACATCGAAAAAATCCACTTGATGCTATTAGCGGACATTTTTCATCAACTTTGTCTGATTCGTTATTTGTGCAGAATTTCTGGATATTGTTAAGTCTGAGTGGTTCACCAGGAACACACTTCACTGTGCAATTCACATCAATATTGTTTTGAGACTCTGTGCTTATTTGCCATTTGTTGGTGTTGCAGAACAGTTTTACTTCATTCTCTGTATAAATGAATTCAGTATGTCCTTAGGAAAGAGAGAAATATTTTATTGAGAGGAGTGTTTAGTCATTCAACAATTATTTTTGTTCTAAATGTATGCATTAATAACATTACACTAATGTCGCTTGGCCATTATCAGGGGTAACTGACTTAAAAAAAAACCTTTTAAGAGTATTTTTCAGTTTGTCTATCAGAGATTTATCTTGTCTATGTTTATATAAATATCTATATTATATATTTCTGAACCAATATTAACATATCAACAGTTTATTTAATATTAAAGTCGACCATGTCCAGTACCAAGTACCCACCTAAGCAACAATGAAAATGTCAGATATCAGATTATTTTCCGGAAGTCCATCAAACTGAACTTAATGAAGACATGCGGTAATTCAGGCTTTAGCAATTCAGCCAAGTTGCAACATACAGAAGAAACAAATTGTAATAAATCATTGTAACCAACAAACATTCTCTGTTGAAATTCTCTGTAAAAATTACTCACCATGGCTACTACTGAGGAAGAGAACCAGAAGGGCGAAACACTGCAAAACCATTATTACTGTTTTTGCACTAAGCAAAAAAAAAAACCCCAAAGTGATTAATAGTTGAAATTATTCCACTTATGAAAACATACAGAATTAAACTTAATTAATTAAGCAGCGAACCTTTCAAGGTGATAAACAGAATCTTGGCTTGGAAGATGTTTTAAGCAAGTGATCAAAAAGTGAAGTGACAAAAATTACCACACAGTTTAATGGTTGATGTCACAACTTGTGTGTTTTCTTGTGACGACACAGACAGTCTCTGTTAGTGTGTGTGTGTGTGTGTGTAGCAGATCCTTTAAGTTCGGTCCATCCCACAGATGCTCATTCAAATTAAGATTTGTGGAATTTGGAGGTCAAGTCAACTCTTTGTCATGTTACTCAATCCATCCCCGAACAATATTTGTAGTGAGGCAAGGAGCATTTATTCTGCTGAGAGAGGCCACTGCCATTAGGGAATACTGTTATGAAGGGATGTACTTGGTCTGTAACAGTGTTTTAGGTAGATGGTATGTGTCAAAGTAACATCCACATGAATGTCAGGACCCAAGATTATCCAGCAGAGCATTACACAGAGCATCACACTGTCTCCACCAGCTTGCCCTCTTCCCAAAGTGCATCCTGGTGCCATCTCTTCACATGCCTGCACTGGGAACGTCCCATTTGACAAGTAACATACTTTAAACATCCAGCCATTATGACTGACTGGCATTAATTATTCACAGAAATCCAAATGATCATAATTATTTTCAGGTTTAAGTGGTCAGTGTTGCTAAACTGGTGTTGCATTTGTGGACTTCCTTTGCTGTGTAAATGAATACAGTATGCCTTTATGGCAGAGAAAATGATTTTTATAAGAATAATTCAAGCACTAGTTCTGAAGCTCCTCAGGTTCACATCAATTGACCAACTTTAATCTTTGTGTCCAAAACAAGCTTTATTTCTTTGTAGAATGTCACAGCTGTACTTTACAAAAGTCATTAAGTATAAAGAGACACATGTGGTGAATATTTGCCTTCAGACATGTAGCTTTAACTTATTAACACTGTGCAGTTCTCTAGCTCAACATAACGTGATCATTTTTATTGTATTGTCACATGTGGGGGTGTGGTTTAGAGGGAGTGTTGGGGAATGAACAAATGAACATGGCACATCTGTATCTGATTTCAAAGTTTGTGTAAATGTGTGTATTGGGGGTTTGCAGTGTGTCAGTGACAGTAGGGCTGAGCTGAACTGAACTAAACAGAGCTGTTGGACATCTTGTTCTTGTTCATCTGGTTTTTGCTCTTGGAATCCACTTGCTTCTATTAGCAGATATTTTTCACCAACCTTGTCTGAATCTTTGAAGATCTTGAATTCCATTGGATTAAGAAGTATAGTGCTCAATGTGGTGAACAGATTTTTGGCTGATGCAGGAAATAAATTTGTTCTGTGCAAGACTTTTTGTGCAAGTCATCAGAAAAACAAACAGACATATAGACTGTGGTGAATGTCACAACTTGTGGTCTGAGAGTGTGTGCATGTGTGTGTGTGTGTGTGTACATGCTCCAGGCTGCTGCTGATGGCATTACAGTGAGATATAAGATATCACAAAATCAAAGACCCCACCTTTAGGCTAAAGTCACCACTACACCTTAGAACACAGTCTAATTGTATAACCAAATACAAATACACTATTCATAATAAACAGATAAAGAGTTCTTATGGTTGTTTAATAGGAGCTTTTAAAATACACTGTGTAAACTAAAGTCAGCGATACTGAAGTCTATGCAGACCAAAAACACCGTACACTTTTTGCAGCACATTTCCAAAGACTAACACACTGGTTTTAAAACTGTTAAAACCCATTATATATTCTCCACTTTTCTTATGATTTCACAAAAAGTACATAGTAATGAAATGCTGTTTAGCATCTACTAGAAGTGCAAATAGTATCAATGTGCAAATGAGCAAGTGCAGATGAATATGTAAATACATGTACAACAAATAAATAAAGCTATGACAGGTAGTATATACAGAAGCTGGTGTGCGAATGAACAGTGGTAAGAAAAAGTATGTGAACCTTTTGGAATTTTATGGTTTTCTGCATAAATTTGTCATAAAATGTGGTCTGATCTTCATCCAAGTCAAACGTATTAACAAATGTAATGTGCTTAAATAATAACAAAAAAAATCTGATCTTTCTTGTCTTTATTGAAAACTCATTCAATATACAAAATGGTAGTGGAAAAAGTAAGTGAACCCTTTGAATTAATAACTGGTTGATCCCCTCTTGGCAGCAATAATTTCAACCAAGCGCTTCCTGTAGCTGTGAATCAGACCTGCACATCATTCAGGGGGAATTTTAGCCCATTCTTCCTGGTAGACCTGCTTTAGCTCTGTCATATTCTTTGGACGTCTCATAAGTGAGTGTCTCATCAAGTCATTCCACGGCATTTCTATTGGGTTTGGGCTCTGACTTGGCCCAAAAAAGGTGGATTTTGTTCTTTTGAAGCTTCAAGGAGACAGAATACAGAAATAGAGCAACATGGTCTGGACTAGAGGTAAGCATATTTGTACTTCAGAGCACAATGAACCAGTTTATCCACATAAGAGCATTTAAGATTTTACATGTCAGAAAGCAGACCTGTAATGATACTATGTGACATGTCTCTCACAATGTCAATTCATTAATATAATTTGATAACTGAGACTCCTGTGGGTTTCTGCTTTCCTGACTTTTTCAGTCTTTACTGTTTATCTGTTATTCCTTCATGTTCAAGAGAACGTCATTGAGATATGACTTATTAGCAGAAGAGGAACGCAGAAACTTTTTCGGCCACAGCTTTTGCGGCCGCAGCTTACATATATTAATGTAGAATATTAACAGTATACAGAAACATATAGATAAACAAATTATACATATATCATGCATAAACATAAATGTCTTCATTACAAAGAGATATGAATCTGTAACTTTCAGGACACACTTCCTGAAGCAGGGATCAAACACGGATCTCCCTGCTAGTTGACATAACCCACATGCATTTTATCAGACCTGTGAGAGGATAAAATTGCTGCTTTATTAACAGAGCTAAATAAGGCTTACACAGAACATTGGACAAATACCGCATGAGGTACGAAACATAACAATAACCTGGAACATGGAAACACAATAACCGAACCACACGAAAAACAAACAAAAAACAGTGACTGAGATAGACACATACAAAAGGGTTGGTATATATAGGACAAAACATTAGGGTAAATGAGGAACAGGTGACCGGGGAAAAGAGGAACAATAGGAAGGATGTGGCACAACACACATGAGGATTACAGAAACAAAAAGCATGCTATGGTGAATTGCCTGCCAGCTCCCCCTCTGGTGGTCAGACAGGGAACTGTCCCAGTAGCTCCTGACAGAATCAAACAACTGAAACAATGTAAATGAAAACAGCACAACTTTTGAACCATAGCCAATCAGGAAATCAATGACACTGCATACAGTACTAGACAAATCTTAAAATATGAAAGGTACATTATATATGGAAGATTTGATTGCTAGACCAGATGAAGACCCAAGATGTAATTCTGAAATTTCCATTTTCAATTTTGCTTGATAGATATTAATCCTCCCATGTTATGAATATATTTTACCTAGGTAATGTGTTCAAATTTAGATCAGTAAAAAAACTAAATCACATGCCTTTAAATACCTTCATATAAATCATTCTACTTCAGATGTGTGTGACCTTGCTTTGAAGAATCCTGCTTGAATCCGATCTTAATCTAATCTTCTTCACTCCCTACATCATACAGAGAACCTGAACCTTTTTTTTTACTGCAAAAGTAAGGGTGAGCATTTGTCAGTGGGTTTCTGGAAAATAGTATTTGCAAACACAAATATTGTCATTGCGTTTTTATTATAATTACACTTGGCTGAAGATTCCTGTAGCGGTATAAATTGTAAAATTGCATTTATATTTCTGTAGCTAGCTGTAGCATGTCCCTGATTGTGTGAAAGCTCTCACTGAGCAGTTCTCCATGTCAGTCTGTCAAACCTCTTAAGAACATCTCTGGAAAAGATATGAGAAATGCGACCCAGGTATTATTCGAAAGATAACAGTGTTCAGACTGCTGTTAATTTACAGAAAACAACTTTACACATGTACACAATACACATTGTATATATACTTTTATGTCAGAAATGGCCCTCTAGTGGACCACAATGTATTTGTGTTTGTTTGTTGGAACAGCTCTGTCATTTACTGTAAATCAGGGGTCTCCTACATGTCGCTCGCCTGCTTCTCCGTGGGTACATGCTTCATCAAGCAGACTGAAGTAGTTTGTATAAAAGATAAATAAACCACTTGGCCGTTTTTTTTTTTCGGTCTTGCTGAGGCCATCAGGTTCTGTAACAGGGGACTTATAAGTAACAGTTTGCTGATAAATAACATGTGAATAAATGAAATCTGACATAAATAACTGATAAATCTAATCAGCAACCCCGTTGTGTTAAATCAATTAACTCGACTCAACTGCTGCTTATGTGAATTAAAATGATTTATTGCAAAATATGACTGATGTTGACATTTTCTTTTAAATTCACACAAAAATAGCTCATTCAGCTGGTTTGGTTTATGGCAATAAGCTATGTAAATAAATGTTACTAATAATATAACACCAGTAACTCTCAGAGGAAAAAAGGTTGGAGATCCCTGCTGTAAATGTACTGTACATATTGCTACAAATATATTAAATGTTTATTGCCATAATAATTTTTCATCATTAAACACTTACTAACGTTTTTATGTCTTACAGTCTGAATAAAAAGAATACTGTATATATATATATATATATATATGATGTATTGATTTTATACATTTGAAATGAGAAAGACATACTGTATAATAATAGGAGCATTAAAATAAGTAAAAGAAATCTTAATAAAGAGAACATATTAAACACATCTTAAACATTCTTCCTAAGTGCTGTGTTGTTCTCGTGCTTCAAAGTTCATATAAGTTTCATCTCTATGTTGGATTCTGCAAAGGGAAGAAAAAATAAACATCACAGAATTTAACACAACCGAGACATTAATAGAGCTCACATTCAATTAAACCAAATATAATTATCAGTGCAATAACCTACGTTAAACACTATATATTGCACAACACTGCTGATATATTAATAACAACAACAATAATAACAACAACACTATAACTGGCAAGACTCTATTGCAGTCACCAAAAGTGTGGTAAATGTATTTAGATGGGATTTGTTTACGGTTTAGCCACACAAGTTAAATATGTGTCCTGTGTCTATTTTGGGAACAGGGAAGATCCAAGTCGTGTTGTTTAATTATAAGGAGTGAACGCCTAAAAGCCTAGAGCTTTTAACACAGTCTAATGTTTCATGTAGGACTGCACTGTAACCAGCCTGTTCAAGTGCCAAGCCGAAAATTCCAGGAAAACAGGAGTCTGGACATTTCTTAATTTCCACAGCATCACAGAGGCCGAATTTATTTAGATCATGTTTCAAGACCTTGCGGGAAAGGGTGAGGTGATACAGCTATGGCAAATATCTGTAACACAAAACCTAACATGGCTGAAATTCTAAAACCAAAGGTCAAATTTATAAAAGATTTAACGTCATAACTTGACACCTGTTCTGAGAGATCAGCTTACAAATCCTCACTCCACCAGACTGAGTGTTTACGATACAGCTGATCTCATATACCCACAGGGCACTTTAAATCATTGATCTGGTACAAATATGCACAATGGATCATTCCAGAAGGAATCAATACACATCCGTAGTTAAATCTATGAGCACCAATAAAATTTTGTGCTTGTTATCCATTTAATTAAAACAAAATGCACTATAACTTAAAACTGTGCAAATGCAGGATGACTGAGAAAGCATTTTGTGGTAATTAGCTCACTGCCTCTCACACACAGCAAACCCACTTCCTTAGACAGTATCAAAAGAAGCAGAGGTACGTCAGTCTATAACTACAGTTTACTGATTACAGAAGATGGGCTGCAAACACCCTCAGCCTACGCACCAAAGTAAACCAATGAAATTAAGATGACTTCCCACATGTCATGCACCCGACAAAACACAGCTTTAAATCTCCTTCTCCTGGAAGACTGTGCAGCTCAGTCTGTCTGTAAACAGTACAAGCCAAAACCCATCTCAAACATAACACACTGGGGCAGATCAGATGCACTCTATCTATGACCAAGCATAAAATATTTCACAGACAGCTCATGTGCAGGAAATGGACCGGATAAGAAACAGTTCCTTACACAGGAAACACGCAGAAAGTATGTCTTCAAATATCTTCATCAATTAATCATTTAAGACAACTGACGTCTTTTTCCCCTGCTCACATGTACTCCAAACATTCATTGGGTGGGGCAATGCTGCAATGAGCAACGGACAAACCTGCCTCACATTTGCTGGAAGCCTTTTGTTAAACAAATTAAGCATGCATTATGCGTAGTTGGCTGCAGCAGCAAGAAAAAAGGACGAAGGAACTAAATTTACATAGAGGTTGGCACAACACATGTACAGCATGAGGGTCAGAAGAAGCAGAAAGGTATATAAGAATCTTACTAATTTATCTATAAAAATATCTACCTCTAGAGTCTCGTATCTAGCTTTGTCCCTTTAAAGAAGAAGAGATTATAATGCACGTGTGTTAAAGAACTGACCTGGTAAGAGTCGGGCCTCGAGTTTCTTGGTGGACACGGGAAGATATTTCTTCGCGTCGGTCTGTGTGGTCGTGCATTAAAACAACATCAAACAAATCTTAGGAAATGTGAGATTAAAAACAGATCATTTAACAGTCTCAGCCTTACAATTAAAGACACCTGTATGTTTTCTTGTGGGTGCATCAAGGGTACTGCATTTGTACTTTTAGCTTTTTCTACCTGGAAAGGTCTAGGTGCTGTATTTCTGCTTAGCTTTTAAAGCTCCTTAAAGACCAATAATCTACCCAAGGTTTTATTATTATTATTATACACAATATTCACTTTTCCTGGTGAAAGAGTCACGCTAAAGATAAACAAACAAATCATAACATGTATCCTTGAGGCACCACAACCAATGCAGGTCGTTTGTTGATAATTAACATTAAATAATTGTTAATAACAGCTACAAAATGTTATTTGTAACACCTACAAAAGGCTCATTAAACAAAACAGGACACAATAAACCTGCAATAAAAGATTTTTTTTTTTTTTTTTTTTACTCCTTCTCACCTGAAGTGGAGAAAGATAGGAGGTAAAAGTCGGCTTCGGAGTTTTTGGAGAAAACATGTTGATATCCAGAGCAGATCAGCTGATGTATTTTTAGCAAGACAAACGTCGGCGATGGATGATTATGAAGAATTAGATCAGACCATTGCATTTCCCTGCTAAATTCCTCCTTTGGGATAATGATGTAACGGTATTACGCCAAATCCATCCTCCCAGGATAAAGGAGCAGCGTTATTCATTCATTTAAATGACAAAAAAAATGACAAAAGGAAAGCACACAGTGGTGATGTCCCTGTGCAGGACTGTGTTCATTAGCAACCCGCTTCAGCGAAGAGTTATAAATTTAACACAACTGACTCGAAATGTAACCAAAGAGCTCGTTACTCATCTAAATGCAATTAAATATCTAGTTTAACCGTGCTGCTAGCTTGAATAGTTTGCTAGCTAGGCTACGTTAGCTCTCGAGCGAGCCAAGTGGCTGTCAAACTTCACACAGCTAAAACTTTTTGCCTTTCAGCGCAGTCCGCTGTTTAGGTAAGTATTTCGCAGCTGGTGGTCATCCTCGTCTTCTTATTCTTCTCCTCTTCCAGAAAAGACCCAGTGGTTCTTCATCTTACTGCCCCTTCCTCCTGTTGCTACTGAATGAATAGTTTATGTTTGTGAGTGCTCGGGTTCAGCGGCCAGTGTCGCAGCCATGTTTACAAAAAAAAAAACCAGAGATGGGAGTGCACGAGCGTGCTGGCTTCGCGCAGGAGAGTCGGGCGCGAAGGCGGGGTTTAAGCAAATGAGCTCCGTGTGGATTGGATGATAGAGTTCGGAGGCGGGAAGTTAGAGCAGGTCAAGGAAATCAGTTCCTAATGCTGGGAATGAATGGACTTCGGGTGTGGACTTCCCGAAAGGAAGATGCTTCTTCTTATGTCTGTGTTAGAATGCAAGAAAACATCGATTTTAATTTTTTAATTAAATGAATGCTGTCTTGTGCGTTACCTTCACATGGCTGATCGAAAGCATATCCCGTCAGTGTCCTACAAATCCCATAATCCTGTGCGTCACCTTGCCGTAAAAAACTGTGCGGCGGAAACAAAGAGAAAGAGAGAGGAAGTAGTTGATTTTGTCATTTGTAATTGTTTTACTTGATATGATTAAAGATAATTTGTTATTCCCTCTATTTTCCTCAACAGTAATTCCCTCTCTCGTAATGTTGCGATGCCACTGACCGTTATGTGTATATGTTATGTTACGTGTATGCCGGTAACCTGGCCATGTGGTGACTTGTGTTGCTGTAATCTGTTTTCTTACAAGTATGTTCATATGATCTTTATACAACACCTGATGCAAGAGACAGAATTACAGAGCATCAGTGCATCTGCTTTTACCAACGTGTCCATGGTTGAATATGATTAGCACAGGGATGCGTTTCCTGAGCCCCAAAGTTGTGACAAATCAGAGACCACCCTCTCATACCTGTATTGACCCATGAACAGCAGCTTGGTAGTACGTTAATCAGTTTTCCACAGCCTTGTACAAGCAGATAGTATAGCTAATGAACACCATGTCAACTAGACAGTATTGGAGTGTGTGTTTATGATAGATACAGTTTTTTTCCCCCCTGAACCCAATAAAACACCAGTGCCTATGGGCTAATATACCACGTTCATCATCTGGTGTATTGATGGATCTCTAAACTTAAAAAATAAAAGAATGATATGAAAATGAAAGGTATGTCTGACTACATACCTGTCCGGCAAGTTTTTTTTTCTATCTAAAATGTCTTAATGTGTTGACTACTTGGTTAACATTTTCTGGTGTCACATGGTCCCTCTAAATGTATCTCTTCTAACTTTACCACCTGGCTGGTACCCCAGCAGGGGTGGGTGTAGGTGTTCATTCTAATAAAAAATGAGCCACACCTGATTCCACCTGTTTAATCAGTTGATCTTGGCTTTCAGTAGACTCAGGTGTGGCTTCTGCTTGGTTGGAATGAAAACCTGCACCCACACCCGGCCCTTTCCCGATAAGAGCATCAGAGGATGTACACAGGGTCTTAAAAGTCCCAAAACCTAGGGGAAAGAAACACTTTTATTTCCACATGTCTTCCAAAATGACATAGTTTACCATGCTTAGTTTATATCTAGTTTACATCTATATTTTTTCTTCCAGATAGCTTTTAAAAATGCCTTTGGCATTCAGTTTGTTATAATTAGACAATAACCTAATGTATTCAACAAGTATGCAAGTACACCAGATGTGTTAAGACAAGTTCGTTATAAGTGGCAGAGATGATCACTGTGTATTTACAAAGTAGATTGTGTTGTGAATAACAAAAAAAATGTTAATTTGTCTAAATGTAAAGAGACACACTGAAGATTTCCTTTTATTTCCTCCTTTCATTTCCTCTCCTTTCTGAGTTCTTGATCTTATGTTGTTAAGGACAGTTTGGACACACTGCATGGCCAAAAAAAGCAAATAAACCTGGATGAGCCATAATGTCTTTTGAATGTTCACATAATTTGTGTGTATATGTTTGGCATATAGCAGAGCAAATTTATTTCATTTATACAACTGAGCAGTTCAGGGATAAGGGCCTTGCTCAGTGGGCTTTTGAACTTACAGTCCCTCAGTGAATGGGCCAGACATCTTAACCAGTGAGCTACCAGTTTGCCTACAAGCTATTCAAGATCCCAGAAGTTGTAAAAGTGGGAACATTTTTCATCATGTTGACAGGTCCTGCCTCACTCACATTAGCAACTATTTTGCCATTATTCATTTGTTAAAGTTCTTTGCGTTGTTTTCCCTTCTATGTTACCATTAGCATTTACCTGAAAACTTTTCTGGTCTTTGATTACAATAAACTAGGCGATTTGTGATGGAAGACTCCAGGTATTAATGATGAATACCTTAATTAAAGCACGAGCGCTCTCTGGTGGAGCACAATGCTCTTGCACAATGTTCTTGCACTGAAAACGTGCCTGGAGTTTACCAACCTCCTTTCTGTAGAATTCTAGCATTTTATTATCAAGCTGTTAAACTGGACCACATCCTGCTGTGCAGCACAATTTAAATGTGTTATTAAAGTTTGTGAAAACTTGATGAGGGAATCCTTGCCCAAGTTTTGACCACTTCCGGGTCATCTCCCACCACTGTGAACTTTTAAGCCAGCGTGTTCAGACACATTATGCAAAGTATTTTTAGTATTTGCTACATACCAAGTCTTGCTATTGCCATTGCCACTGTAATTGCCATTGTTCTATCGTGTTTTGATGTCCTAGATCCAGATGATGCCATCACTGTAGCACTACACAAGGTTCTTATACACCTGGACAAGGAAAACACCTGGACAAGACTATGGACTGTCTGACGAACAGACCCCAAGTGGTGAGATTTGGTAACAGTTACTCCACCATTTTGACTCTGAGCACAGGTACCGCACAGGGTTGTATCCCCAACCCCTTCCTATACTTCCTGTTTACTCACGACTGTGTTGCCAAGCACAGTTCCAACAGTATCTTTAGGTTTTCTTATTATACATCCATCTAGGGTCCCATCACTAACGGAGAGGAGGCAACCTCTGCCTCAACATCAGCAAGACCAAAGAGATGATCGTGGACTTTAGGAGAGTGCAGGAGGATAGCCATGCACCCTTACACATCAGCGGGGCCACTGTAGAAAGATACAGGAGCATCAAGTTCCTTGGTGTGCACCTCTCTCATGACTTGTCCTGCTCCCTGCACACCATATCAGTAGTTCCCCCCCAAACTCCTCACCAACGTCTACTGATGTATTCAGTGAGGTCTTCAAGAGAGTCATGAGAGCATCTAAACTCACCATTGGGACTTCCAGGACATCTACCACATATGATATCTGAGGAAGGCTCTGAAAATCACAATTGACCCCAGTTATGCAGCACACAGCCTGTTCAGCAAATGGTGGTACCGGTGTATTAAATCCAGAACCAACAGGGTGAAGACAATTTTCTACCTGCAGGCTATCAGAATCTCAACAAAGTATAATACAGACTTACTGCAAAACGACTCTATACATAACATATTGACGTATCTGCTAATACTAACACTACACAATCAGTACTATCCTGCACCCTACTTGCTGGTATTGCACAATTATCAGCACTATTTGGCCCTACTTGCACACCATATGTTAATATAAAGGACTGCACAATAGGACCTCAGTACTCTTTGCACCACACTTTCACATATATCTGGCATACCTGTGAGGAACTCTCAGAAACATAAGGAGTAGAACCTATATGTGGAGTATGATAGCAAAATCATGACATACAAATCCAAATCCCGTCTGATATGATATCCTTTGGGAGACTGTAGATGCAGAAGACCGTGTCCATGAGGAATGGCCATGTCCATGGCTGTGGGGAGGCTCTTAAGTGCCAATGACCTGCAGGCTTTAGAGAACCAAATTTAGGAGGTCTGTGACAAAATCGATGGCAATGTAAGGCCATAGGCATTGTGGTGTGGGGAGCAGCTTTAGGAGTCCTGCTGGTAGGTGAGGAGGTGACTTGGACTCACCTTGCTCACTTGTTCTCTTTACATGCCAGCTCAGCCTGTAGAGCCAGGTTTAGACCTTCTCAAATAACTGCTCAAATAACTGCTTTTCACCTGCTTTTTTCCATCAATGGCATTCCACCTGCTCTGCGATGCTAAGGTCCAAAATTTCACAGTCAAATAGACTGCAGAGTCAGTGCCCTGGTACAGCTGCAGTAATTGCAGTGACACATCCATCCCTTTCACCAAGTACTAGAACACCTCCCGAATCAACTTGGAAAAGCATCATTGTCCTACATGGCAGAGGCCCAGTCCAGTGGTCTCCTGTTGAGAAGGGATATAATAAAGGCACATTTTGTAGATGCCTCCTGGTATGCCTTGGGTTGGTGAGCTTAGAAAACCTCACATCGTCAAAGAAATCCATGACAGCAGTCTGCAGTCCCATCAAACTTTTCTGAAATCGCCTTTTCCGCAGATTTGCCTCAGGCAACCAGATTGCACCAGATGGGTGTTGGTGGCATGCAGTCAATTGCTCATAATAGGCTGCTAGCATTTTACCCTGATGTGCTATGAGAGCTTGGAGCTGCATGATCTTTGCTCGATTCATAGCTGGTGAAGTGTTCTGTGAGAACTCTCAGAAACAGAGGCAGTAGAATCCATATGTGGAGTTTAATAGCAAAAAATACATACAAATCTAAAATGGCAGGCAAGAATCAGTGTTGGTATAAACAAGCAAACAGACCAAAAATTAAAACAGACAATCAGTGAAGCAGAGAACGTAATCCAAAGAGCAATAAATAACAGAGCAAAAGGCATCTTCAAAGTCCCACAGTTAAACAGAGCATGTCAGAGCACAAACCAAGCCATGAAGTCCAAGGAATTGTCTGTAGACCTCCGAGACAGGATTGTGTCGAGGCACAGATCTGGGGAAGGGTACAGAAAAATATCTGCAGCATTGAAGGTCCCAATGAGTACAGTGGCCTCCATCATCTGTAAATGGAAGTTTGGAACCACTAGGAATCTTCCTAGAGCAGGCCACCCAGCCAAACTGAACAATTGGGGGAGAAGGGCCTTAGTCAGGGAGATGACCAAGAACCCGATGGTCACTCTGAAAGAGCCCCAGCGTTTTTCTGTGGAGAGAGGAGAACCTTCTAGAAGCACTCCACCAATCGCCAGATGGAAGCCACTCCTCAGGATCAAGGGAAAGATGAATGCGGCAATGTACAGAGACATCCTTGATGAAAACCTTCTCCAGCGCGTTCTGGACCTCAGACTGGGATGATGGTAAATCTTCCAACAGGAGAATGACCCTAAACACAGAGCCAAGATAACAAAGGAGTGGCTACGGGACAACTCTGTGAATGTCCTTGAGTGGCCCAGTCAGAGCCCAGACTTGAATCCAAATGAATATTTCTGGAGAGACCTGAAAATGGCTGTGCACAGACGCTCACCATCCAACCTGATGGAGCTTGAGAGGTCCTGCAAAGTAGAATCGGAGAAACTGCCCAAAATTAGGTGTGCCAAGCTTGTAGCATCAAACTCAAAAAGAGGCTGTAATTGGTGCCAAAAGTGCTTCAACAAAGTATTGAGCAAAGGCTGTGAATACTTATGTACATGTGATTTTTAAACAAACTTCTTGGTATTGTTTGTAGAATTTTGAGGAAAATAATTAATTTAATCCATTTTGGAAAAAGGCTGTAATACAACAAAATGTGGAAAAAGTGAAGCGCTGTAAATACTTTCCGGATGCACTGCAGATTTCGAAAGCAATATGCTGAATGAAGGTGAGCCACTGTTGTGTGAAAGAAAACCCAGAATTTAATTAAATGGAAGTGAATAATTTTATGTCAGAAATGGCGTCCTCTGGTGGACCACAATGGGCATGTGTTGAAACAGCACTGTCATATAAATGTATTGTATATATTGCCATGAAAAGTGTGTGTGTATATGTGTGTACACTACCGCTCAAAAGTTTGGGATCACTCAAAAATTTAATTGTTTTCCAAGGAAACACACACAAAATTAGTCTGAATAGAAAATATAGCAAAAGAACAGGACATGCCGACATGTAAAGAGTTAGAAATTCCATTCTAGCTGTAAATCTTTCAAGATAATCTGATGAGATTTCACCCCATGCTTCCTGGAGCATCTCCCACAAGATGGTTTGGCTGAAATCAATATATATATTATTTATATATATGTACACACATTTTTGAAGACTTCATTTCCTGTAATTCAGGCTTTAGCAAATTAAAGTTACAAAGTTGTAACATACAGAATAAACAAGTTGTAATAGATCATTGTCATCAACAAACATTATCTATTAGAAGAAAGCAAGGCGACTACCATGTGGTGTGATGTGAATGTCTGCTTAAAATTCCAGCACCAACATTATCAATATATCATCTTCCTAACCTGCAAAAAAATTCCATGACTACTACTGAGTAAGAAAACCAGAAGGGTGAAACAATGCAAAACCATTATCACGGTTTTTGCACTGAGCAAAATAAAGATTTATTTATTTATTAATTTTTATCAATTAATTTTGAAAAACAAAACATTGAAACAGAAATGAGTAATGGTGGAAATGATTCTGCTTTTGTCTTTATGAAAACATATAGAATTAACACTCAAGGTCATGTACAGAATCCTGCCTCGTGCATTAAGGGCCTTCGAAAAATTGAAAGATGTTTTAAACAAGTGACAAATACAGTGCAAGTGTCACTGCTTGTGGGGTTTCTTGTTATTAGACACATAAACCCTGCTTGAGAGAAGGAAGTGAAGTGTTCAAGTGCCTAAAGTGAAACATTCTAACACTACATGTTTGTCTGAACACACATTATATATATATATAAATAATAGCACATTTGCTATTATTTGCATTCTGCTGCAGAGTCTAGCGGTCAGAGACGGTGCAATGGGCTGTGTCACTGGGCAGTGACACAGCTACTGGGGATGAGAGATGAGCTTTCCCCAGCCTCTATAGAAAGTATAGGAAAAAGTCATGTTACTATTAACAAGCAATTCTACTGCAACAGCTTTGTGGGCTTGTTTCTCAATCCAGCTGCATTAAAGGGATCAAACATTACTGTAATATTAGCAAGTTATTTTTTTTTCAATTCACATAGCAAGACCTTGATAAGAATCTGATGATTCTGTGGGTGTAAGATTTCTGAGATTTCTATTCTAGGAGTAGGAAGCAGATGAAATATTTCAGCTTTAGCCATTCACTCGTTTTCCTTCAGTAACCAGGATCTTGAAAGTCAACAAAAAATTCCAGTTTTCTCAAGAACGTGGATGTCTGAACGAGGACCAGCTTCATTCTTCAAGACTCTACTTTTGTGTACAAAACTTTTCTTGGGTGTCTAGAAATGAGCTAAACAGTCTGTTTTGTCAATACTATTCCATGTAAACAATTTCACTAAGAGGAAATTTGTCATGTCACAGATTTTTGTTTTCTACAATTAGAAATTATAATCAGACTTTTCTACAAGCTGGATCTCTTAACAAACTTGTGAAGGCTATAAACATGATAATTCACTTATTTGTCATTTTTCACATTTTGGTGAATAACTCACAGTTTCAGTCATTCATGAGAAATTCATCTTGTGTGTTTGGGGTGCTTTTTAAAGGAACACTGTATATTGATGAATAGAAATGATCAGAATGAGGCTTCAGTAGATGCTAATAAAATATTTTATTGAATTCATCTATATAAGCACTATACTAAAAGATAAAACTATTTACAGATAAAGAACTATTTACAGATGATTATAGGATACTGTTTCTACATTCTACAAAGAGGTATAAGGGGGTAATTGGGGTGGTGGGATTGATAAAGGGAAAGAAAAATTCTACAGAGGCTAAAAATGATATAAAAATGATGTCCTGGAGTCCTGAAGACCTGTTAAAAAAGACAAGAAGAGACATTTATGTACAGAGGTAGCTAAAATATAACAAAATATATTTATACCTACCTGTGGAGAGCTTGAGCTATGTGGGGCAAATGTGGGGTTAGTAAAGGAAATAAGTATGAAATGTGATGGGTGTGTGTGCGTGTGTCTCTCTGGGGTGAGGGATGGCAGGGAATGGGGAGGTGTAGGGTTAAGGGAACACATAGCTCAGAGGTTCTCCAAAGTGTTCATCATCAGCTGGACATGCTGCTTCATGAGTCTTGTAGATGCAGTGGCCAAGGCTTCTGGGTCGTCATAGAGCTCCAGCGGCTGAGAAAACAGAACTTCTAAAAGTTCTGTCAGCTGATCCTATTGACAAACACACACACACCAAACACAAATCCAACAGTGTCACTGACCTAGAGATACAAAGCTGAGAATTTGTGCATCGTGGCATCAGAAGATATTCAACACTTACAATAAGCACTGTAAAATACAGCTCCGCTGCAGGCTCCCACACATCCAGGTCCCACATGCTGACGAGTGCCATCAGCCGCTGTAAGAATCCTCCCTCAAACTTGGAGAAAGAGAGACAACAAGCTCCATTAATGCCATATATTATCACTGGGAAAATTCTAAAATATAAGAAAAATATTCAACATTCAGGCATAATTTAGAAATCTTCTGATAAGACACTTACTGGATCAGGTACAAAGCCATTCCCGTAGTAGCCGACGATGAGCAGCTCATAGAAAACATCCAAAAAGTTGAAATGGAGCTGCACAAACATGAAAAATTAAAAAAATTACATTACACATTCATTACTTTACATGTGGCATTTCATTGATGTTTAAACAAGTCATTTTATACAGGCATTTGCAAGCTTACACCGGCCCCGGAGAGCTCTGCTGCAATGGATTCCTGGTTAGACGATGCCCTCAGGAACCGAATCAGCGCCTCGTAGGCCAACCGTACTTGAGCTGCGTCCTGTTAAAGCAAAACAAAAACAAATCTCTATAACTCACTTTGTCTACGGTGTTCAACATGGCTACTTATTTTAAACCCTGCATGCATGTCCAGTTTTCCTTTAAAGATACACAGCTGATAGAACACATAGCCCAAATTTTCATTATGTACAGTTTATCAGAATATTTTTCCTAAGAAAGTCCTTCATTCATAACAGACTGATTGTTATAAAACAGAAAAGTAGCTATTGATACGTGAAAATATTCACCTGGTTGTTAGCTGCTGCCAGTTGCATCACAATCTTCTTTCCAGTCAGAAACAGGAAGTTCAGATTAAGCATGCAGCCTAAAATAGTCTGAATATAAGACAACACACAATATAAGTTAAAGCAGAGTGGATGTTACCTGTGCAATAACAGCAGCTACACAAAGGTTTCACTCACATCAAACACCTGGCGGAGAGCAGGCAGCTTCAAGCCCATGTCAGTCACCTCTCTGTCTGAAAGATGGCGGCTAAGGAACAATGGAAATGCTTAGTGTATGTTACTCATAAATAACACCATTACACCATTAAACTGGGAAGAGGATTGTACCTAATAAAGGGCAACTCCACCTCTTCTGGGCTAAATCTCTCCTCACCGTCCTGCAAGGCAAATTAGCAATGAATCATTAAAACTCTCACAGTACATTTTACAGACTCCTATCCAGGGGAATAGCGAGTATGTGTAGATACACGGAAGTCTGGAAACACAGAATTACCTCAGAGTTGCTCTGTGAACTGTGAGGAGAGCAAACCTCTTTCTTTTCCCATGTGGCGGTGTCCACCTGCCCATCTTCAAGCACATGCAGGTATGTACAGGTCACCTTCTTAAAGATGTGCTGTTAAATAAAATAAATAAATATTATTAAAAATTCTTAAAACACATATTTAAAAATATATAGATCGTGAATAAATAATAACTAATGTAATAAACTTACCCCATAATCCTCCAGTGCCACAAGGACAGATGATTCCACGTGGTTACAGCAAATATATTCTGTAACCCTCCCAGATACGCTCTTTAAAGAACATTTTAAAGTGAACACAATCAGTTACTGCAATTAACAAAAGATTTGTGATGCCATAATGAATAATCCCTTACCTTAATGCCAGTAAAACAGTCCTCAATACGGGTAACATAAGGGAATCCCTGCAAATGCACAGCAAAATCAGCTGAAACTCAAGATCTTTTTCACAAAAGTTCTCATCTAATAATCATTAATGTCAAATCTCTTCATCAGAGTAATTAAGCCTGTAATTACCATGTGGTTCAAGTAGCAGGTCTTGTTGTTATTAAACCAGCAGAACACACTCTCCGGACCCCTTATCATCCTGAAGTAGCAGGTTTTATCTTCCACTGACTAGAAATACAGAAACAAAACTAAACATTAGAACTTGTAACTAATGGTGTTTGTGTTTTTGTATCTCAGCTGCAGCTCTGTACAATACCCTAGACTGGGAGCTAAAGTAGTCAGCACAGAGGAACTGAACATTCTTCCAGGCGTGGTCCAGTTTTCCAGCAGTGAGAGGCTGTAAAAAGTAGAGCATAAACATCGTAAGTGCTTCTTGTCATCACAGTTTCATACGAACACATCTAAGGTTCTGTTGCTTTCCTTACAAAAAATATGAAACAAAGCAAAAAAAACCTTGGAAACTGCAGCGATTGGATTTAGTAAATAAATGAATGGTTTGTTTACCAGAACGAAAGCTGAAAGGTCATCGTGAGATGCGGTGGGCAGCAGCTCATCGTACGGCTCAACAACCTTAACACACACAAACTTAGTCACTGCAGTTAACAACATTTTGTAATGCCACAATGAATAAGCCCTTACCTGAGTTTCAGTGAGATGATCCTCAGTTTCCTTAAATTGAGAGAATTCCTGCAAATAACATTTAGATAAAGCTCAACATCTACAACCCCCATTCACAAAAGTAAACATTGCAGCAGTGCAAAAAGATCACAAGTGCTTTGTATCACAAGAGTTTTACACTAAAACACAACATTATATTGCTCCTAATGTCCACTGACTAGAAATCGAAAAACAAAATGAAACATTAGAACTTGTAAAGACGTGTGTGTGTGTGTGTGTGTGTGTGTGTGTGTGTATCTCAGCTGCAGCATTGTACAGTACCTCAGACTGGGAGCTGATGGAGTCTGGAGTCTGAACCTGATCATCAGAACAGGCTCTTTTCAGCTCACCAGCACTGGGAGGCTGTGAAAAGTAGAGCAAAAAGTTCACAAGTGTTTCTTATTCTAACAGTTTCATACTAACACATCTAACATTCTGTCACATGGACAATCCAGCAATCATCTTTCATTAATAAATTATAAGTTTGGTTACCAGAATGACAGCTGAAGTGTCATGGTGAGTTTCTTTCTCTCTCTTCATGTCAACTGACTACAAATAGAACAAAACGAAACATTAGGACATGTAAAGACGTGTGTGTGTGTGTGTGTGTGTGTGTGTGTGTGTGTGTGTGTGTGTGTGTGTGTGTGTGTGTGTGTATCTCAGCTGCAGCATTGTACAGTACCTCAGACTGGGAGCTGAAGGTGTCTGGAGTCTGAACCTGATCATCAGAACAGGCTCTATTCAGCTCACCAGCACTGGGAGGCTGTGAAAAGTAGAGCAAAAAGTTCACAAGTGTTTCTTATTCTAACAGTTTCATACTAACACATCTAACATTCTGTCACATGGACAATCCAGCAATCATCTTTCATTAATAAATTATAAGTTTGGTTACCAGAATGACAGCTGAAGTGTCATGGTGAGTTTCTTTGTCTCTCTTCATGTCAACTGACTAGAAATAGAACAAAAAAGAAAACATTAGAACTTGTAAAGATGTGTGTGTGTGTGTGTGTGTGTGTGTTTGTGTGTGTGTGTGTGTGTGTGTGTGTGTGTGTGTTTATGTATCTCAGCTGCAGCATTGTACAGTACCTCAGACTGGGAGCTGATGGAGTCTGGAGAGACCTGAACATCACAACAGGCTCTTTTCAGCTCACCAGCACTGGGAGGCTGTGAAAAGTAGAGCAAAAAGTTCACAAGTGTTTCTTATTCTAACAGTTTCATACTAACACATCTAACATTCTGTCACATGGACAATCCAGCAATCATCTTTCATTAATAAATTATAAGTTTGGTTACCAGAATGACAGCTGAAGTGTCATGGTGAGTTTCTTTGTCTCTCTTCATGTCAACTGACTAGAAATAGAACAAAAAACGAAACATTAGGACATGTAAAGACGTGTGTGTGTGTGTGTGTGTGTGTGTTTATGTATCTCAGCTGCAGCATTGTACAGTACCTCAGACTGGGAGCTGATGGAGTCTGGAGAGACCTGAACATCACAACAGGCTCTTTTCAGCTCACCAGCACTGGGAGGCTGTGAAAAGTAGAGCAAAAAGTGTTTCTCATTCTAACAGTTTCATACTAACACATCTAACATTCTGTCACATGGACAATCCAGCAATCATCTTTCATTAATAAATTATAAGTTTGGTTACCAGAATGACAGCTGAAGTGTCATGGTGAGTTTCTTTCTCTCTCTTCATGTCAACTGACTACAAATAGAACAAAACGAAACATTAGGACATGTAAAGATGTGTGTGTGTGTGTGTGTATCTCAGCTGCAGCATTGTACAGTACCTCAGACTGGGAGCTGAAGGTGTCTGGAGTCTGAACCTGATCATCAGAACAGGCTCTATTCAGCTCACCAGCACTGGGAGGCTGTGAAAAGTAGAGCAAAAAGTTCACAAGTGTTTCTTATTCTAACAGTTTCATACTAACACATCTAACATTCTGTCACATGGACAATCCAGCAATCATCTTTAGTTAATAAATTATAAGTTTGGTTACCAGAATGACAGCTGAAGTGTCATGGTGAGTTTCTTTGTCTCTCTTCATGTCAACTGACTAGAAATAGAACAAAACGAAACATTAGGACATGTAAAGATGTGTGTGTGTGTGTGTGTGTGTGTGTGTGTGTGTATCTCAGCTGCAGCATTGTACAGTACCTCAGACTGGGAGCTGATGGAGTCTGGAGAGACCTGAACATCAGAACAGGCTCTTTTCAGCTCACCAGCACTGGGAGGCTGTGAAAAGTAGAGCAAAAAGTGTTTCTCATTCTAACAGTTTCATACTAACACATCTAACATTCTGTCACATGGACAATCCAGCAATCATCTTTCATTAATAAATTATAAGTTTGGTTACCAGAATGACAGCTGAAGTGTCATGGTGAGTTTCATTGCCTCTCTTCATGTCAACTGACTAGAAATAGAACAAAAAACAAAACATTAGAACTTGTAAAGACGTGTGTGTGTGTTTGTGTTTGTGTGTGTGTGCGTTTGTGTGTGTGTGTATGTATCTCAGCTGCAGCATTGTACAGTACCTCAGACTGGGAGCTGATGGAGTCTGGAGAGACCTGAACATCACAACAGGCTCTTTTCAGCTCACCAGCACTGGGAGGCTGTGAAAAGTAGAGCAAAAAGTTCACAAGTGTTTCTTATTCTAACAGTTTCATACTAACACATCTAACATTCTGTCACATGGACAATCCAGCAATCATCTTTCATTAATAAATTATAAGTTTGGTTACCAGAGTGACAGCTGAAGTGTCCACCTGAGGTTCCGTGGGAAGCACCAGCAGTTTGGGCTCAACGACCTTAACACACACACACACACACACACACACACACACACACACACACAATTAGTAGCAGCCTACATGTTTGAAATGTAGTTAAAATGGGACTATTTATCTGAAACTACCTGGAGGACAGAGGGAGTATCTAGTGATTCTCCCAGCACATCCACAGAGTCTGTAAAAAATGAGTTTTCTGTGACTCAGAATAATGACTTCAGTTACAAATAACATTTTCTATCATACATTTACAAACAACAGCCAAGTTTATTAACTAGTAGGTAAAATTTGGAGAAATATTGTATCGTGTTGAGAGCTTAAAACGGGTAGCCATGTTTTCAAGTGCATTAGCATTCAGCTAACTATTAAATTAAAATCAAGCATTAAAAATAAAAAAAAAATATTTTGCCATCTAATGATTTTAATGTTTTATTCTACACTATACAATATTTAGCGGCCAAGCTATATAGCCAGGTTTGTTAGCAGTGTAGCTAATGACCAGTGTTAGACCAGTGTTTCCCACACACACAAATGATAGATTAGTGATGGCAAGCAGATTCATTTTCTAATTATTTTACTTAGTAGTCCTAAATGGAGAGAGAGAGAGAGAGAGAGAGAGAGAGAGACTGTTTATAACCCTGTGAGTATGATAGCTAGTGAACTTGTGAAGAAACAGAAAATTACAGTATTATAGTCAGCTTCACTGTGCACGAGACCTGATTAAACTCTCTAAACCCTCCTGTCCATTACCCAAATATTATCTGTTTTAATATTATAATGTCTAATTATTAAATTTATTATTATTATTAATAATAATAATAATAATAATAATAATAATAATAATAATAATAATATTATTATGCCGAGTTCAGCAATCTAACTATCTTTATACTCACTATGGTATTGTGGAAATGACACGATTAGCTACATTCCAAAGGCAGATAACACATTTGTAACAAAAAGACAGTAATGACATTAAAAAGTACATTAATTTAACATGTAATCTGTGTAATAATGAAACACAGAGACAAATTCTCTAGATAAATAACATTAGGTCAACAACTGACGCTAACCGTGGCGCGCGAGCTAGCTAAAGGTCCGTGGCGCGCGAGCTGGCTAATCATAAGGCTAAGCATGATTTAGTGTAAAACCTGTAGTCATTGTTGTTAAAAGTGACCTGCCAGTGAAGTAAACATTTTACTGCGGAAATTAAATAAATCCTGAAGTCAATGTCATCAATTCCGTGAAGTATTTTTGCTGTGTAGTTTATTCCTATGGCTGAGTTCGCTAGCAGGGTAACTAGCATTAGGCTAATACGCGGCAAAAGAGGATATCGCTGATTAACTAGATAACATTAGACTGTAACACATTGTAACTTAAACACGATTTACTGTAAAAACACTATGACATTAAAGTCAAATCATCCTACCGTGAGCTGGCTGAGTGTGGTCAGCAGCAGCGCTTTGTCCCTGCAAGTAGCGGTAAACGCAGTAACCTGCACCTGCAGAGACAGCGAGCAGCCCCGCAGCAAAGCCGATCTGACGGGGAGTCCAGCTCCTCAGACCCGGGAGAAATCTTCGTAGATCCATTCAGTTTCTTCTTTTCCTGTCGCTTTGTGTAGTCTTGGGTTTGATCTCCTGTCGCTTTCGGTGGTCTTATTATCTGAAGTTGATTTGTAGCCAAGCACCAACTCAAAGTCGTGTATGGGTTTAAAATCGTTCCTAGGCACGCGCTATCACTATGGAGACAGTTTAAACAGAAATAAACAATTCCCTGAACAACAGGACACGCCCAGCATGACACGCGCACAGGTTCTGACAACGGGGCTCGAGACCCCACGTGGGATTGTCTGAGATTGGGATTTCTGTATAGAAACTCGATTTATGGATTATTTAATAATAATTTTAAAAATAAAATAAAACAATACAATTATAAAATAATAAAGAGAAAAATGTTATTATTATTATTATTATTATTATTATTATTATTATTGCCGCTGCTTTATGGTTGCAATATGTAGTATAATGTCTATTTTATCTAATAATACTTTATAGTATTAGTAATAATATAACCGAGCTTCTTTATCGTGTTCGTCTAAACACGTTAAGAATAATAAAATAATGAAAACGAGAAGTTCATTGAATAGTGCACACTTTTATCATCAGGAAAGCCCGGGCTGGAGTACGGAGTGGACCAACCTGAAGAAGTTAAGCACTGGACAGGACACACAAAACAACCCCTACCTCACGGGTTGTAACAGCCTCTTTAGGCCATTTTACACCAGAATATAGTCCAACCTGTTGTTTTACACCACTTCATGATCTCTGCATTATCATTATGGTACTTCAGTATTATTATTATTATTATTGTTGTTGTTGTTGTTGTTTTATGGTTGCAATGTATTTACATTTACATTTACATTTTTGGCATTTGGCCGACGCTCTTATCCTGAGCGATGTGCAAAAGTGCTTTAAAGTTACCATCAATTAATATGTTAACACTGGTTCAATAGGTTACAGACTTAGGATACTATTAGCCTAAAACTGAGGGGTTTTTTTTATTTATTTTTTTATTATTAATAAATTTTAATATATTAAAAGTGTTTTGAATCTGATGCGTGCAGCTACCGGAAGCCAGTGGAGGTAACGCAGCAGTGGGGTGGTGTGGGAGAACTTAGGCAGGTTGAAAACAAGTCGTGCAGCTGCATTTTGGATCATTTGCAGTGGATGAATTGCATTCAGAGGAAGACCTGTCAGTAAAAAGTTGCAGTAGAACCAGTCTCGAAATGACCAGAGACTGACCAAGCACTTGAGTAGCCTATGTGGATAAAAATGGTCAAATCCTTCTGATGTTGTACAGAAGAAACCGACATGAGCGTGTCACATTAGCAACAGGGGAGGATAAGGATAGTTGATTGTCCATGGTTACCCCGAGGTTGTCAGCAGTGGCCGAAGGAGAGATCATGGAGTTGTTCAGAGATAATGCAAGGTATTGGGCTAGGGATGAATCACCTGGGATGACCAGCAGTTCAGTTTTGCTGGGATTGAGTTTCAGCTGATGAGCTGTCATCCAAGATGAAATGTCCACCAGACATGCTGAGATCTGAGCAGACGCTGTCTCTGAGGAAGGGAAGGAGAAAATAAGTTGTGAAAATAAGGTGTCATTGGCACAGCAGTGGTATGAAAACCCAAGTGAGGATATAACGAGGATAAAAGGAGAGGACCTTGTGAAACACCAGTAGAAAGTTTGCATGGAGCAGATGTCTTCCATGTTACCTGATATGAGCGACCATCCAGGTAGGAAGCAAATCATTCCCATGCTTTTCCACAAATTCCAAGACTCCTGAGGGTGGACAAGAAAGTCTTGCTGTTAACTGTGTCAAATGCTGCAGAAAGGTCGAGGATGAGGACCAATGACAGCTTGGCTGATCTAGAAGCATGTAGTTTCTCAGTGACCACCAAAAGGGCAGTGGAATGAGCGACTTTGAAGCCAGACTGGTTGGGATCTTCTGCAGGAGACAGTCAGACAGCTGATTATAAACAATGTGTTCGAGAATTTTTGAAAGAAACGAGAGAAGTGATACCGGTCTGTAGTTTCTGATGTCTGAGGGATTCAGAGCAGGTTTTCTTCAGTATGGGGATAACCCTTACTTCTTGAAGGCAGTTGGTACATGATTAGGTTTTATGGATCATAATAACACTATATTGAAATAATAATAATAATAATAATAATAATAATAATAATAATAATAATAATCAGCAATCAGTCCTCTTCCATGTATAAAACACGGCACCTTGCCACCTCTGTGTTGCTATTTGCAAGCATGAATCAAAGAGTTGAATGGGATGGAAGGAGAGTAAGAGGCCATGGAAGAGGGGCCAGAGGAAGAGGTGTTTGCATGCTTGCGGGAGAAGCTGCAGCTAGAGAACAAAATAGGATAAATAGACAAAATAGCTCAAGCTTCCAATGAAATCTTGGCAGTGACAGCCGGTCAGTAGGGGGCGCAGGGGCACCGCCCCCTTAACCTTAGCCAGGGAAAAACGCTACTTTAACACATGAACAATAATTATATATTTTAATAACGAGATCATTTAGTTGTACTATTCCTCTGTTAGGCATATTATCATTTATTTAAAATAAAAAAATCAAATCTGTATTTAGCTCATTTGTGTGTGTGTGTGTGTTTTAATGATTACCTTCATTACTTCATTACTGATAATAAACACACATTGAACTTATATTAACTGATTCATAGTAGATTTATTGCATGCTTTAACAGTTGACTTTTTCAGTATTTTATCTTAGCATTAATGATACATAATCACCTGATAAATGGTTATTTACAGTCCTGCATTACTAACAGTTTGATTTTAAGTTTGTTGCCCCCCCCCCTTTTTTTTTAGCTCCAGCTGCCACGGAATTTGGGCAACAAGTACTGACCATGTCATCAATCATGGCTTGTCCTTTAGAGAGGCTGGACATAGGGTCCAGCCCATTCTGGGTTGGAGCACTATGGCATCTATTGTCGGGCTTTTTTTTTTTATGTTACTGCATACCACTGTGTACTTCAGCTTAACTGCAGTGCCCTGTTAGCAGAACAAACTGTGTCCACGGTAATGCAGATGTTTCATCAATCTCATTTATGTGATTGTCATAAAGTCAATTTTGCTTTTACTTTACAGAATTCACACACCACCACACACTGGTGGCAGAGGAAAGATCTGTAGTGTTGAACAGGAGGCTGCCATTGGAGATATGGTGGTGGAAAACAATACTATGAGACTGCGTGAAATCCAGGCAGCAGTGATTGCAGATCAGGGAGCACTTAGAAATATTAATGTGTTATGAGTATTTCAACTCTGTTTTGAACGTTTTTCTTTCTTTCTTTCTTTATTTGTTTTGTTGGTTGTTTGTTTATTTTAGATATTTCCATCCATAAGTTTCCTTTGGTGGTTTTGGTTGGACATTGTCTGAAAGCATGTTTACAGAAGTATAGAAACAGAGAAGGAAATGAAAATATAAAGTTTAAATTAAAGTTACTATTTTATCCCTATTCTATCCCTATTTTATCTCTACTTTATCCCTAATGAGCAAGCCTGTGGCGACAGTGGCAAGGAAAAGCTCCCTGTGATGATATGAGGAAGAAACCTTGAGAGGAACCAGGCTCAAAAGGGAACCCATCCTCATTTGGGTGACACTGGACAGTAAATAATGTAAATATAACTAAATACAGTAATGTCCTTTCTACAACAGCATCCAAGGGCTTATGGGGAACTATTAGGTCAGTCTAGTTTCTGAGTTCATTATAGACACTGATTCCTTACTGTAAAAAGCTGACAGATGTAACGGCAGATCTGTGATTGTGTGATACTCTCCAAGTCTCTCTGTCCATAGCTGACTAGTGGTCACAGTCTGTCCACACATGTCCATCCACAGCATCAGTGAGAACCACGAAGTGGGACATATAGCTCGACAGAGAAAGACAGAGAGAGAGAGAAAGATGTTAAGTATGCTTGTGACCATGTGATGTTTAAAGACAATGTAGATTATGTGTAAAGAGCAGGCAGGGACTCCGGCAAGACTAGCTATGACAGCATAACTAAAGGGAGAGCCAGAAGGTGATAGACATGAAGGATTCCCAGGACATAAAGCGTCCATCCACTTCACAGTCAGCAAACTTGGGAAGTCAGCAAGTGTGGTAAGGCAACAGCATCCAAACACCCCAGTACACCAAACTATGCATTGAAAGCTTGACTAAACAAATGTGTTTTCAGCCTGGACTTGAACAAATAACCTGCACCCTTTGATTGGAGTAGGTGTGGCGACTCATAAATAACCAAAAGATTGCTCAGGTACTGTGGTGCAAGACCATTTAGTGCTTATAGGACAGTAATAGTATTTTATAATCAATGCAAAATTTGACTGGCAGCCAATGCAGTGTGGCTAAGATAGGAGTGATGTGTTCATATCATCTGGTTCTAGTTAGGACTCTAGCTGCTGCATTCTGGACTAACTGTAGCTTATGCTCCTACTGGAACATCCAAACAGTAAGGCATTGCAATAATCTAACCTAGAGATAACAAAAGCATGAACTAGTTTTTTGTATCGTGAAATGACATCACATTTCTTATTTCTGAGATGAAAGTAGGCTACCCTAGTGATATTATCTGCATGAGCTTCAAACTAAAGACCAGAGTCGATAATTACACCAAGATCTTTTACTGCTGGACATGATGAAACAGAACAGAGACAGGCAAGGTCATTCACAGTGAGAACAAACACAGGGCAGCAAAAGAAAAATGGATTGATACGTAGCAGAGCTAACAATACTTTGCACTGAAGTTAGCCTGAGCATGGCTTAAAATGTCTAAAAACCAGGAAGTCACCCTCAACCTGGAAGTGATCAGCACTCTGGCAACTCCTGCACCCAGAGTCATCTCCATCAGTCTCGACTTTGTCTTACCATTGGATTCAGATGATCCTGGATGAGAGAGTCTGGATAATGCGGCGCAAGTTCTCCCCTCTTTAAACTATAAAATAAAGGGATCCCTTTTTAGTCAAAACATGAACAAAAAGAAAAAGGTTACCACTCTCACTCTCGGAATGTGGAATGTGCGTACTCTGCTTGACAATCCAGCAGCTAACAGACCGGAAAGGCACACAGCTTTAGTGGCTTGTGAGCTAGAATGCTACAAAGTAGACATTGCAGCCCTGGCCGAGACACGACTAGCAGAGGAAGGGCAAATCACAGAGGACAAGGGTGGTTACACGTTCTTCTGGAGTTGTTGCAGTGTCAGTGAGCGGAGAGAAGCTGAGATCAAAACAAAACTGATCTGTAATCTTACAAGCATGCCAAAAGGAATCAATGATCATCTCATGACAATGCAAGTACCTGTATGGAAGAAACAAGCAACAATCATAAGTGCATACGCCCCAACGATGACCAACCCAGATGACGCCAAGGACAAGAACTAGACTCTCTGATCTCAAATGTCCCCAAAGGAAATAAACTCTTCATCCTTGGAGACTTGCTAGGGTTGGTAATGATCACCAAACCTGGAGTGGTGTTATTGGTAGTAATGTTGTGGGCAAGTGTAACAGCAAAGGATAATTGCTTCTCCTTCTCCGTACAACTCAAGATCTCCTTATCACCAACACAATGGCGAAGCCTCACCTGAATTCCCTATGAGCAACGGTGTCATGAGCAAAGGCCATGTCCTGGCCCTGACCTTGTTCAGCATGATCTTTTCAGCCGTGTTCACTGATGCTTTCAACTTTACTGGTCCAGGACAGAATCCATGTAAATTAATGAAATACATATTGCTCCAAATATATTAATTGTTTATTGCCATAATGATTTTTCATCATTAAACACATCCTTTTTTATGTCTTACAGTCTGAATGAAAAGAATATATATATATATATATATATATATATATAAAAATTCAGTTTATTGATTTTGTACATTTAAAATGAGAAAGTCATATAATAATAGCTGAGCTGAAATAAGTAAAATAAATCATAATAAAGAGAACATATTAAACACATCTTAAACACTCTTCCTAAGTGCTGTGTTGTTCTCATGCTTCAAAGTTCATATAAAAAGTTTCTTCTGTATGTTGGATTCTGCTATGGGAAGAAAAAAAAAATATCACAGGAACACAAACGAGACATTAATGGAGATCAGATTCAATTAACCCAAATATAATGTGTGTAGTGAAATAACCTACGTTTGCAGTTCCATAGTCTGAGATCCTGTAAAAAAAAAGTACAGAACAAACAGACTTTAACATATGATTGTTTAAGAAGATACTTACTTGGAGAGGTTTTATTCTTTTTCCATAAATGTACCACCACAACAGCTATCAGTAATCCCAGTATTATTGGCAGTGTAACACATAAGCGGATGAGAGACGCGACATCTGTGTACAAATAATGAAATGTTGGTAGGTAGAAATAGACTACAGTAACATGCTGGGTTCTTCTGTCTATCCATTTCCAAACACTTGCACACACACAAGCGACCAATGCATTTGAGACTCACCAAATCGGTTTCCAGCTATTTCAGATCCCTTATATACACTGACTGTTACATTGTTTATGATCTTCCACATTCCTTTTGTTTTCGAAAATGGGTGCACTCATAAAGCACAGAGATATTGTCCAGCATCTGACTTTGTTACGTTACTGATCCTGATGTTACGGGTGTTTATACTTATGGGTGTTTGGTTTGAGAGTCTGTGAAGCAGATCTTCTTGCACAATGCAATAGGGATTGTACTTTATACCAAGAAACTTGTCAAAACCAAAAGAATGAACACAGATACTCTGCTTTTCAATATTCTTGATCCAGTACACATAAAAATATGCACTGTTATATCCTTCTGGACAGATGAAACTGCAGTTTAAAAGTACATCTTCTCCTTCAGTTAACTCGACTGAAGATCTTTCCACAGACTTGTTTGTTACTGAAGGAAAAATAGTTTTGCTGATTATTCTGAAAAACTGAATTGTATTAAGAGAATACAGAAAATGAAAACGTACTCACTGGATTCATTTGCAGGGGCGACTATGTATGACGTGACAGTGTTGGGAGACGGTGTGAACGGATACAAGAAACCAGAATCCAGAGCAGTGACACATCGAAAAAATCCACTTGATGCTATTAGCGGACATTTTTCATCAACTTTGTCTGATTCGTTATTTGTGCAGAATTTCTGGATATTGTTAAGTCTGAGTGGTTCACCAGGAGCACACTTCACTGTGCAATTCACATCAATATTGTTTTGAGACTCTGTGCTTATTTGCCATTTGTTGGTGTTGCAGAATAGTTTTACTTCATTCTCTGTATAAATGAATTCAATATGTCCTTAGGAAAGAGAGAAATATTTTATTGAGAGGAGTGTTTAGTCATTCAACAATTATTTTTGTTCTAAATGTATGCATTAATAACATCACACTAATGTCGCTTGGCCATTATCCGGGGTAACTGACTTAAAAAAAAACCTTTTAAGAGTATTTTTCAGTTTGTCTATCAGAGATTTATCTTGTCTATGTTTATATAAATATCTATATTATATATTTCTGAACCAGTATTAACATATCAACAGTTTATTTAATATTAAAGTCGACCATGTCCAGTACCAAGTACCCACCTAAGCAACAATGAAAATGTCAGATATCAGATTATTTTCTGGAAGTCCATCAAACTGAACTTAATGAAGACATGCGGTAATTCAGGCTTTAGCAATTCAGCCAAGTTGCAACATACAGAAGAAACAAATTGTAATAAATCATTGTAACCAACAAACATTCTCTGTTGAAATTCTCTGTAAAAATTACTCACCATGGCTACTACTGAGGAAGAGAACCAGAAGGGCGAAACACTGCAAAACCATTATTACTGTTTTTGCACTAAGCAAAAAAAAAAACCCCAAAGTGATTAATAGTTGAAATTATTCCACTTATGAAAACATACAGAATTAAACTTAATTAATTAAGCAGCGAACCTTTCAAGGTGATAAACAGAATCTTGGCTTGGAAGATGTTTTAAGCAAGTGATCAAAAAGTGAAGTGACAAAAATTACCACACAGTTTAATGGTTGATGTCACAACTTGTGTGTTTTCTTGTGACGACACAGACAGTCTCTGTTAGTGTGTGTGTGTGTGTGTGTAGCAGATCCTTTAAGTTCGGTCCATCCCACAGATGCTCATTCAAATTAAGATTTGTGGAATTTGGAGGTCAAGTCAACTCTTTGTCATGTTACTCAATCCATCCCCGAACAATATTTGTAGTGAGGCAAGGAGCATTTATTCTGCTGAGAGAGGCCACTGCCATTAGGGAATACTGTTATGAAGGGATGTACTTGGTCTGTAACAGTGTTTTAGGTAGATGGTATGTGTCAAAGTAACATCCACATGAATGTCAGGACCCAAGATTATCCAGCAGAGCATTACACAGAGCATCACACTGTCTCCACCAGCTTGCCCTCTTCCCAAAGTGCATCCTGGTGCCATCTCTTCACATGCCTGCACTGGGAACGTCCCATTTGACAAGTAACATACTTTAAACATCCAGCCATTACGACTGACTGGCATTAATTATTCACAGAAATCCAAATGATCATAATTATTTTCAGGTTTAAGTGGTCAGTGTTGCTAAACTGGTGTTGCATTTGTGGACTTCCTTTGCTGTGTAAATGAATACAGTATGCCTTTATGGCAGAGAAAATGATTTTTATAAGAATAATTCAAGCACTAGTTCTGAAGCTCCTCAGGTTCACATCAATTGACCAACTTTAATCTTTGTGTCCAAAACAAGCTTTATTTCTTTGTAGAATGTCACAGCTGTACTTTACAAAAGTCATTAAGTATAAAGAGACACATGTGGTGAATATTTGCCTTCAGACATGTAGCTTTAACTTATTAACACTGTGCAGTTCTCTAGCTCAACATAACATATGATCATTTTTATTGTATTGTCACATGTGGGGGTGTGGTTTAGAGGGAGTGTTGGGGAATGAACAAATGAACATGGCACATCTGTATCTGATTTCAAAGTTTGTGTAAATGTGTGTATTGGGGGTTTGCAGTGTGTCAGTGACAGTAGGGCTGAGCTGAACTGAACTAAACAGAGCTGTTGGACATCTTGTTCTTGTTCATCTGGTTTTTGCTCTTGGAATCCACTTGCTTCTATTAGCAGATATTTTTCACCAACCTTGTCTGAATCTTTGAAGATCTTGAATTCCATTGGATTAAGAAGTATAGTGCTCAATGTGGTGAACAGATTTTTGGCTGATGCAGGAAATAAATTTGTTCTGTGCAAGACTTTTTGTGCAAGTCATCAGAAAAACAAACAGACATATAGACTGTGGTGAATGTCACAACTTGTGGTCTGAGAGTGTGTGCATGTGTGTGTGTGTGTGTGTACATGCTCCAGGCTGCTGCTGATGGCATTACAGTGAGATATAAGATATCACAAAATCAAAGACCCCACCTTTAGGCTAAAGTCACCACTACACCTTAGAACACAGTCTAATTGTATAACCAAATACAAATACACTATTCATAATAAACAGATAAAGAGTTCTTATGGTTGTTTAATAGGAGCTTTTAAAATACACTGTGTAAACTAAAGTCAGCGATACTGAAGTCTATGCAGACCAAAAACACCGTACACTTTTTGCAGCACATTTCCAAAGACTAACACACTGGTTTTAAAACTGTTAAAACCCATTATATATTCTCCACTTTTCTTATGATTTCACAAAAAGTACATAGTAATGAAATGCTGTTTAGCATCTACTAGAAGTGCAAATAGTATCAATGTGCAAATGAGCAAGTGCAGATGAATATGTAAATACATGTACAACAAATAAATAAAGCTATGACAGGTAGTATATACAGAAGCTGGTGTGCGAATGAACAGTGGTAAGAAAAAGTATGTGAACCTTTTGGAATTTTATGGTTTTCTGCATAAATTTGTCATAAAATGTGGTCTGATCTTCATCTAAGTCAAGAGTATTGACAAATGTAATGTGCTTAAATAATAACAAAAAAATCTGATCTTTCTTGTCTTTATTGAAAACTCATTCAATATACAAAATGGTAGTGGAAAAAGTAAGTGAACCCTTTGAATTAATAACTGGTTGATCCCCTCTTGGCAGCAATAATTTCAACCAAGCGCTTCCTGTAGCTGTGAATCAGACCTGCACATCATTCAGGGGGAATTTTAGCCCATTCTTCCTGGTAGACCTGCTTTAGCTCTGTCATATTCTTTGGACGTCTCATAAGTGAGTGTCTCATCAAGTCATTCCACGGCATTTCTATTGGGTTTGGGCTCTGACTTGGCCCAAAAAAGGTGGATTTTGTTCTTTTGAAGCTTCAAGGAGACAGAATACAGAAATAGAGCAACATGGTCTGGACTAGAGGTAAGCATATTTGTACTTCAGAGCACAATGAACCAGTTTATCCACATAAGAGCATTTAAGATTTTACATGTCAGAAAGCAGACCTGTAATGATACTATGTGACATGTCTCTCACAATGTCAATTCATTAATATAATTTGATAACTGAGACTCCTGTGGGTTTCTGCTTTCCTGACTTTTTCAGTCTTTACTGTTTATCTGTTATTCCTTCATGTTCAAGAGAACGTCATTGAGATATGACTTATTAGCAGAAGAGGAACGCAGAAACTTTTTCGGCCACAGCTTTTGCGGCCGCAGCTTACATATATTAATGTAGAATATTAACAGTATACAGAAACATATAGATAAACAAATTATACATATATCATGCATAAACATAAATGTCTTCATTACAAAGAGATATGAATCTGTAACTTTCAGGACACACTTCCTGAAGCAGGGATCAAACCCGGATCTCCCTGCTAGTTGACATAACCCACATGCATTTTATCAGACCTGTGAGAGGATAAAATTGCTGCTTTATTAACAGAGCTAAATAAGGCTTACACAGAACATTGGACAAATACCGCATGAGGTACGAAACATAACAATAACATGGAACATGGAAACACAATAACCGAACCACACGAAAAACAAACAAAAAACAGTGACTGAGATAGACACATACAAAAGGGTTGGTATATATAGGACAAAACATTAGGTTAAATGAGGAACAGGTGACCGGGGAAAAGAGGAACAATAGGAAGGATGTGGCACAACACACATGAGGATTACAGAAACAAAAAGCATGCTATGGTGAATTGCCTGCCAGCTCCCCCTCTGGTGGTCAGACAGGGAACTGTCCCAGTAGCTCCTGACAGAATCAAACAACTGAAACAATGTAAATGAAAACAGCACAACTTTTGAACCATAGCCAATCAGGAAATCAATGACACTGCATACAGTACTAGACAAATCTTAAAATATGAAAGGTACATTATATATGGAAGATTTGATTGCTAGACCAGATGAAGACCCAAGGTGTAATTCTGAAATTTCCATTTTCAATTTTGCTTGATAGATATTAATCCTCCCATGTTATGAATATATTTTACCTAGGTAATGTGTTCAAATTTAGATCAGTAAAAAAACTAAATCACATGCCTTTAAATACCTTCATATAAATCATTCTACTTCAGATGTGTGTGACCTTGCTTTGAAGAATCCTGCTTGAATCCGATCTTAATCTAATCTTCTTCACTCCCTACATCATACAGAGAACCTGAACCTTTTTTTTTACTGCAAAAGTAAGGGTGAGCATTTGTCAGTGGGTTTCTGGAAAATAGTATTTGCAAACACAAATATTGTCATTGCGTTTTTATTATAATTACACTTGGCTGAAGATTCCTGTAGCGGTATAAATTGTAAAATTGCATTTATATTTCTGTAGCTAGCTGTAGCATGTCCCTGATTGTGTGAAAGCTCTCACTGAGCAGTTCTCCATGTCAGTCTGTCAAACCTCTTAAGAACATCTCTGGAAAAGATATGAGAAATGCGACCCAGGTATTATTCGAAAGATAACAGTGTTCAGACTGCTGTTAATTTACAGAAAACAACTTTACACATGTACACAATACACATTGTATATATACTTTTATGTCAGAAATGGCCCTCTAGTGGACCACAATGTATTTGTGTTTGTTTGTTGAAACAGCTCTGTCATTTACCGTAAATCAGGGGTCTCCTACATGTCGCTCGCCTGCTTCTCCGTGGGTACATGCTTCATCAAGCAGACTGAAGTAGTTTGGATAAAAGATAAATAAACCACTTGGCCGTTTTTTTTTTTCGGTCTTGCTGAGGCCATCAGGTTCTGTAACAGGGGACTTATAAGTAACAGTTTGCTGATAAATAACATGTGAATAAATGAAATCTGACATAAATAACTGATAAATCTAATCAGCAACCCCGTTGTGTTAAATCAATTAACTCGACTCAACTGCTGCTTATGTGAATTAAAATGATTTATTGCAAAATATGACTGATGTTGACATTTTCTTTTAAATTCACACAAAAATAGCTCATTCAGCTGGTTTGGTTTATGGCAATAAGCTATGTAAATAAATGTTACTAATAATATAACACCAGTAACTCTCAGAGGAAAAAAGGTTGGAGATCCCTGCTGTAAATGTACTGTACATATTGCTACAAATATATTAAATGTTTATTGCCATAATAATTTTTCATCATTAAACACTTACTAACGTTTTTATGTCTTACAGTCTGAATAAAAAGAATACTGTATATATATATATATATATATATATATATGATGTATTGATTTTATACATTTGAAATGAGAAAGACATACTGTATAATAATAGGAGCATTAAAATAAGTAAAAGAAATCTTAATAAAGAGAACATATTAAACACATCTTAAACATTCTTCCTAAGTGCTGTGTTGTTCTCGTGCTTCAAAGTTCATTTAAGTTTCATCTCTATGTTGGATTCTGCAAAGGGAAGAAAAAATAAACATCACAGAATTTAACACAACCGAGACATTAATAGAGCTCACATTCAATTAAACCAAATATAATTATCAGTGCAATAACCTACGTTTTCAGTTCCATAGTCTGAGATCCTGTAAAAAAAAAAAAAAAGAAGCATAATATTAGCATATGTACAGAACAAACAGACTTTAAAATATGATTGTTTAAGAAGATACTTACTTGGAGAGGTTTTATTCTTTTTCCATAAACGTACCACCACAACAGCTATCGGAACACCCAGTATTATTGGCAGTGTAACACATAAGCGGATGAGAGACTCGCCATCTGGGTACAAATAATGAAATGTTGGTAGGTAGAAATAGTCTACAGTAACATGCTGGGTTCTTCTGTCTATCCATTTCCAAACACTTAATAAACACGCACATACACACACACACACACTCACACACACACACAACCCAGTGCAGATTAAACTCACCTGTCATTATTTCAGCTATTCCAGATCCTTTGTCCTCAGATCCTTTAGGTACACTGACTGTAACATTATTTATGATCTTCCATGTTGCTTTTGCTTTATTATAATGGCGCACTTGTAAAACACAAAGATATTGTCCAGCATCTGACTCTGTTACGTTACTGATCCTGATGTTATGGTTGGTGTTTCTGCCGTCAGTTTGGTTTGAGAGTCTGTGAAGCAGATCTTCTTGCACATTGCAATGACGATTGTACTCTATACCATAAGCGTTTTCAAGATCATAAGAATACACACAGATACTGTTCTTTTCAATGGTCTTGATCCAGTAAACAGAGAAATCCTCACTGTTATATCCTTCTGTAAAGATGAAACTGCAGTTTAAAAGTACATCTTCTCCTTCAGTTAGCTCGACTGAAGATCTCTCCACAGACTTGGTTGTTACTGAAGAAAAACAGTTTTGCTGATTATTCTGAAAAACAGAATTGTCTTGAGAAAATACAGAAAATGAAAACTTACTCACTGGCTTCATTTGCAGTGGCGACTATGTATGACGTGACAGTGTTGGGAGACGGTTTGAATGGATACAAGAAACCAGAATCCAGAGCAGTGACACATCGAAAAAATCCACTTGATGCTATTAGCGGAAATTTTTCATCAACTTTGTCTGATTCGTTATTTGTATGGAATTCATGGATATTGTTAAGTCTGAGTGGTTCACCAGGAACACACTTCACTGTGCAATTCACATCAATTATGTTGTCAGACTTTGTGCTTATTTGCCATTTGTTGGTGTTGCAGGACAGTTTTACTTCATTCTCTGTTGTATAAATGAATTCAGTATGTCCTTAGGGAAGAGAGAAATATCTTACTGAGAGGAGTGTTTAGTCATTCAACAATTATTTTGTACCAAAGGTATTTATTAATATCATTACACGGATGTCGCTTGGCCATTCACTGGTGTAACAGATTTTATTCCCTTCATTTAAATACATGGAAAAAAAGAATCTTTCTTAAAGCAGTTGTCAGTTTGTGTATCAGAGATTTATCTTTATTTTTATAGAAATATCTGTATTTTATATTTTTGAACCAATATTAACCAATCACAGATCATTTAATGTTGAAGACAACCATATCTATTAGCAAGTAACCACCTAAGCAGAAAACAATGTCAGAAATGAAAATATCAGATTATTTTCAGGAAGTTCATCAAACTGAACTTTCTGTAGACATGCAGTAATTCAGGCTTCAGCAGTTTAAGTTCATATAAGTAAAATAGCGACAAAAGTATGTGAATCAAAAAAAGGTGCTTAATAGCAGTAATTGAAAAAAAATCCATCGTATTAACAGTGCTTGCATTTTAAGGTTCTGCAATTCAACATGGCTGTATAATTAAGCTGTGAATCTTTCAAGCGGAGACACAAAATTGCATTGTTTAAAATTTCGATATTAAAAAAATATTCAGATTTTTAAAATACAACCTTTAATAATTGACAGGACATTTAGGTGTGTATTATTTCACTTCCACAAATTCAGTGATTCAAATTCACTAAGAAATTCAACGTTGCACAGCCGGGTATCGCAGGAAGAGCAAACGAACATCAATGCATAATCGACACCTGCTGCTTGTTCGCTTCACCAGCAGGAGGTGTAAGTGAGTTTGATGAGATAATAGCAACAGGTAGACCGAGGCTTTCACATCACACTCAGGGATCTGCCAAAATGGACCAAAGGGTAAGTAAACATTATGATTATCTGGGCCTGTATGTTTGTTTGTTTTTTGTTGTGATTTTATTTTCGTTTGATTTATTTGACTAGTAAGGCTGATAAAAACAAATATACACGTAAACGATGCTTTCATGTCTTCATTGGCTTAAGGTACAGTACTAACATCTTGGTCCATTCTGGCAAATCCCCGATTGCTCTTCCTGCGATACCCGGCTGTGCAACATTGAATTTCTTGGCGAATTTGAATCACTGAATTTGTGGAAGTGAAATAATACGCACCGAAATGTCCTGTCAATTATTAAAGGTTGTATTTTAAAAATCTAAATATTTAATATTGAAATTTTAAACAATGAAATCTTGTGTCTCTACTTGAAAAATTCACAGCTTAGTTATGCAGCCATGTTGAATTGCAGATCCTTAAAATGCAAGCACTGTTAATACGATGGGTATTTTTACAGTTACTGCTATTTAGCACCTTTTTTTGCTCCAAATGCTTTTGTCGCTATTTTCCATCCATACAAGTTGTAACATACAGAATAAACAAGTTGTAATAAATCAATGTCATCAGCAAACATTCTCTGATAGAAGAAAAACAAGGCAACTATCATTTGCAGTGATAGTGAATGTCTCATGTATGCTGCTTAAAATTCCACCACCAACAATATCAATATATCATCATGTTAACTTACAATAACATTTATCAATCAAAGGTCACTCACCATGGCTACTACCGAGGAAGAAAACCAGAAGGATGAAACACTGCAAAACCATTCTCACAGTTTTTGCACTGAGCAAAAAATAAAACAAGAATTAATTTTGAAAAAATATTTTTTTTAAATAAAAAAAAGAACAGAGATGAGTAAACAGTGGAAATGATTCTGCTTTTTTCTTTATGAAAACATACAGAATTAAGCAGCGTACCTCTCAAGGTCATGAACAGAATCCTGGCTCATGCACAAAATGCCTCAAACAATTTGAAGACGTTTTTAAAAAAGTGACAAAAATTACCACACACAGTTTAGAGATTGATGTCACAACTTGTGGGTTTTCTTGTTATTAGACTCTGCTTGGGGTTGGTGGGAAGAGAGAGAGAGAGAGAGAGAGAGAGAGAGAGAGAGAAGGAAGTGTTCATATGCTATTTTTGCACATTTACTTAATTGCTGCTGTTGCTTTTTTTTGCACCCATTTTAAACTGCACCAATTGCTGCTATACATAAATGTATATGTGTACAATACTACTCTTTGTTTAAAGTCCTCTTATTTTTGCATCTTGTGCTTTATAACATATACAGAATGTATACTGGTCAACTCTATTTTGTGTATCTGTCCTGTAGTGTTTTGTATTGTCTGTTTGCACTGTCTTTTTATTTTGCATTAGGTTGCAGACGATGCACTTTATGTGGCTAGGACAACTTACATTAGTCCTTAGCTCTGTGTTGTTTTGTGTAGCACCAGGGTCACGTCACTGTGTACTGCGTCAACTATATATGGTTGAAATGAAAATAAAAGCTTCTTGACTTCACACACACACACACACACACACACACAGTCCTGTGCACATCTCTAGCTGAGCTGTTTTTTGCAAAAAGAGTGGTATACAGTATGTGAAAAACTGGTGGAGAGCATGGAGACAAAATGCATACAAATCGGGGTTACTCCACCAAATACTGATTTCTTAATGTTATTTAGCCAAAGCATTAACACAATTTGTTTACAAATTACTTGCATTTAGTTTTATTTGATTTAGTAAAGCTCTGCGAATACTGCATGATCTTGGGTTATTTTGATGTGTTGTCATTTCCTATAAATATACACTCTAAATTACAATAGTTATAATTTGAATTTAGGAGAAATATTGTCAGCAGTTCACAAAAAATGAAACAAAACTGTTCGTCTCACAAATACATGAACATGTAAGAAAAACACATAAGAAACTGAGCTATATATATATATATTATACTTTTAGGCCAGAAATGGCATACTTTGGTGGACCACAATGTTTTTATGTTTGTGTGTTGAAACAGCGCTGTGCATCACACTGTCTCCACCAGCTTGTCTTCTTCCCATACTACACTGGGGTACCATCTCCTCCCCAGGTAATCAACACACATGTACCCAAACTGTGAACATCCCATTTGACAAGTAACACATTTTAAACATCCAGCCATTATGACTGACTGGCATTAATTATCCACACATTTATTAGTGCAGAAATCCACACTATCATAATTATTATAGAGTGGTTTAAGTGGTCAGTGTTGCTAAAGTAGTGTTGCATTTGTGGACTTCCTTTGCTGTGTAAATGAATTCAGTATGCCTTTATGGCAGAGAAAATTGGCAGAGAATAATTCAAGCACTAGTTCTGAAGCTCCTTAGGTTCACATCAATTGACCAACATTAATCTTTGTGCCAAACTTTAAAAACTTTATTTCTTTGTATAATGTCACAGCTGTACTTTACAAAAGTCATTGTGTAAAGAGACGCATGTTCATCAGTATTACTTGAATATTTGCCTTCAAACATGAATCTTTAACTTATTAACACTGTGCAGTTCTCTAGCTCAACATAACATATCATTTTTATTGTACTGTGGCAGGTGGGTGTGGTTTAGAGGGAGTGTTGGGGAGTAAACAAATGAACATGGCACATCTGTATCTCATTTGTAAGTGTGTGTAAGTGTGTGTGGGTGAGTGTGTTGAAGAGCTGAGCTAAACTGAATTGACTAGAGTTGTTGGACTTCCTGTTTGACACTTTCTGGTTTTTGCTCTTGTTTCCTGTGCAGGGACACTTGTTTCCTGTGCTTATGAGAAAGTTGAAGACTTTTCAATATTTTCAAACAAGCAGATCTTCCCCATGTGGCCTTAATGCCGTGTTACTCTTATGTCTTAGACAATATCAGGAGTTTCTTCTACATTTTGGGTTTTGAAGAGAAAAAGAATACAACATGAATTTCATTTTCTCTGGGGGGTTGGGTTTGGGTGGAGGTTCCTATTAACGGACATTTTCACCAATTTTATCTGACCTTTTGTTGTATTTATTTCTTTTTTCCTTAAAAAATCTATTAAATATGGCATTTGGGTATGGTGCCCAAACTTTTGCATAAATATATATAGATATATAGATTGTGGTGGATGAACTTGTGGTCTGAGAGAGAGTGTGTGTATGTGTGTGTGTGTGTGTGTGTGTGTGTGCGTGTGTGTAGATGTGTCTGTGTGCATGCTCCAGGCCACTATTGTAGGCATTACAGTAAAATGGATAAAAGATATCACAAAGTCATGGTCCATGCTCCATGCAGACTCTCCAGTGGTGTCCCACAAGGTTCAGTGTTTGGTTCTCTCCTTTTGTCTCTCTATACTGATTCACTTGGAGAAGACATACAGCTCACATGGGTTCTCTTACCACTGCTATGCTGATGACACTCAATTTATCTTCTCCTTCCTCCCTCCCTCAGATACCACAGCTTCTGTTTGGATCTCAGCATATCTGTTGGACATATTATCATGGATGACAGCTCATCAGCTGAAACTCAATCCCAGCCAAACTGAACTGCTGGTCATCCTAGGTGATTCATCCCCAGCCCAGGATCTTGCAATATCCCTACACAACTTTCTGATCTTCCCTACGGCCACTACTCGCAAACTTGGGGTAACCATTGACAATCAACTGGCCTTCTCCTCACATGTTGCTAATGTGACACACTAACATCAGGTTCTTCTCTACAACATTAGAAACCATCAATTAAAGGCAGTGGGAAGGGAGCTGTATTTATTTATTTGTATTTATTACAGGTAATTGTGTACAGACAGACAGACAGACAGACAGACAGACAGACAGACAGACAGACAGATAGATAGATAGATAGATAGATAGATAGATTTTGCAAATAAGCAACTGCAGATAAATACCAACAAATAAATAAGAAAAAAATAAGTCTATGACAGGTAATATATGCAGAAAGACGCAGAAGCATGACCACACTTTTGCATATATATATATATATATATATATATATATATATATATATATATATATATATTCTTTATATCTGCACTGACTAAAATAGAGTCAGAAATGTTGTTTTGAAGTTTTCTTTGTCGAAGATCTTGAATTCCACTTCGCTCAATGTGGTGAATATATTATTGGCTGATGCAGTAAAAACTTTGTTCTGTGCAAGACTTTTTGTGCACGTCATCAGAAAAACAAACAGACATACAGTATAGACTGTGGTGAATGTCATAACTTGTGTATGCATGTGTGTGTGTGTGTACATGCTCCAGGCTGCTGCTGATGGCATTACAGTGAAATAGATATAAGATATCACAAAATCAAAGACCCCACCTTTAGGCTAAAGTCACCACTACACTTAATACAAATACACTATTCATAATAAACAGATAAAGAGTTCTTATGGTTGTTTAATAGGAGCTTTTAAAATACACTGTGTAAACTAAAGTCAGCGATACTGAAGTCTATGCAGACCAAAAACACCGTACACTTTTTGCAGCACATTTCCAAAGACTAACACACTGGTTTTAAAACTGTTAAAACCCATTATATATTCTCCACTTTTCTTATGATTTCACAAAAAGTACATAGTAATGAAATGCTGTTTAGCATCTACTAGAAGTGCAAATAGTATCAATGTGCAAATGAGCAAGTGCAGATGAATATGTAAATACATGTACAACAAATAAATAAAGCTATGACAGGTAGTATATACAGAAGCTGGTGTGCGAATGAACAGTGGTAAGAAAAAGTATGTGAACCTTTTGGAATTTTATGGTTTTCTGCATAAATTTGTCATAAAATGTGGTCTGATCTTCATCTAAGTCAAGAGTATTGACAAATGTAATTTGCTTAAATAATAACAAAAAAATCTGATCTTTCTTGTTTTTATTGAAAACTCATTCAATATACAAAATGGTAGTGGAAAAAGTAAGTGAACCCTTTGAATTAATAACTGGTTGATCCCCCCTTGGCAGCAATAATTTCAACCAGGCGCTTCCTGTAGCTGTGAATCAGACCTGCACATCATTCAGGGGGAATTTCAAGATTCAAGATTCAAGATTCAAGAAGCTTTTATTGTCATTTCAACCACATACAGCTGGCGCAGTACATAGTGAAATGAAACAACGTTTCTCCAGGACCTGGTGCTACATAAACATACAACAACAAGTTCAATACAAAAACAACAAACAACACCACAGAGCTAGGACAGAAGTTTGTCTTAGCCACGTAAAGTGCACAGTGTGCAGCTAGGTGCAAACAGAGCATAGACAAGACAGTGCAAAAAAGACAATAAATACAATAAAGACAACACAAAAGAACACAGGACACTTAGCGCTGAAAAGAAATAAAAGAACGTGTACTGGAATGTAAGTGAAATAAAATAGATAAAGTGAAATGATGTAAAAAAAAAAAAAATAAATAAAAAAAATATAATAATTAAAAAAAATATTGTGCAAAAATACACAGCAGCGGTTGAGGTAGTGCAAATAGAATAAACATAAATATAACTATAGCAGCGGATGACAGGTAGAGGTAGTGCAGTAAGTAATGAACAGTATAAATTATGTGTGTGTGTGTGTGTGCGTCCACACAGTCAAGAGAGAGTGTGTGTATCTGTGTGTGAGAGAGACAGAGAGTTAATATACAGTTCAGTCCTGAGTGAGAGTGTGTGTGTGTGAGAGAGTGTAGAACAGTTCAGTCCTGAGTGAGAGTGTGTGTGAGAGTGTAGAACAGTTCAGTCCCGGGTGTTGAGGAACCTGATGGCTTGAGGAAAGAAACTGTTACACAGTCTGGTTGTGAGGGCCCGAATGCTCCGGTACCTCTTTCCAGATGGCAGGAGGGTGAAGAGTGTGTGTGAGGGGTGTGTGGGGTCAGCCACAATGCTGTTGGCTTTGCGGATGCAGCGTGCGGTGTAAATGTCTGTGATAGAGGGGACAGAGACTCCGATGATCTTCTCAGCTGTCCTCACTATCCGCTGAAGGGTCTTGCGATCTGAGACGGTGCAGTTCCCAAACCAGGCAGTGATGCAGCTGCTCAGGACGCTCTCGATGGTCCCTCTGTAGAACACAGTCAGGATGGGGGAAGGGAGATGGGCTTTACTCAGCCTCCTCAGGAAGTAGAGGCGCTGTTTTAGCCCATTCTTCCTGGTAGAACTGCTTGAGCTCTGTCATATTCTTTGGACATCTCATATGTGTGTCTCTCATCAAGTCATTCCACAGTATATCTATTGGGGTGAGGTTTGGGCTCTGACTTGGCCCCTCCAAAAGGTGGATTTTGTTTTTTTGAAGCCAACTACCTTTCTTTCATGCAATTTTCTTACAGCTTCAGGAAGTCAGAATACAGAAATAGAGCAACATGGTCTGGACTAGAGGTAAGCATATTTGTACTTCAGAGCACAATGAACGAGTTTATCCACATAAGAGCATTTAAGATTTTACATGACAGAAGGCAGACCTGTAATGATACTATAGTGACATGTCTCTCACAATGTCAATTCATTAATATAATTTGATAACTGAGACTCCTGTGGGTTTCTGCTTTCCTGACTTTTTCACTCTTTACTGTTTATCTGTTATTTTTTTTATGTTCAAGAGAACGTCATTGAGATATGACTTATTAGCAGAAGAGGAACGCAGAAACTCTTTTTCGGGCACAGCTTAATATATATTCTACATATATTAATGTAGAATATTAACAATATTCAGAAACATATAGATAAACAAATTCTACATATTATTCATTAGCATACATGTCTTCATTACAGAGAGATATGAATCTGTAACTTTCAGGACACACTGCCTGAAGCAGGGATCGAACCCAGATCTCCCTGCTAGTTGACATAACCCACATGCATTTTATCAGACCTGTGAGCAGGATAAAATTGCTGCTTTATTAACAGAGCTAAATAAGGCTTACACAGAACATTGGACAAATACCGCATGAGTTACGAAACATAACAATAACATGGAACCTGGAAACACAACGACATCTGACCGAACCACACGAAAAACAAACAAAAAACAGTGACTGAGATAGACACATAGAAAGGGGCTGGTATATATAGGACAAAACATTAGGTTAAATGAGTGTGGCACAACACACATGAGGATTACAGAAACAAAAAGCATGCTATGGTGAATTGCCTGCCAGCTCCCCCTCTGGTGGTCAGACAGGGAACTGTCCCAGTAGCTCCTGACAGAATCAAACAACTGAAACAATGTAAATGAAAACAGCACAACTTTTGAACCATAGCCAATCAGGAAATCAATGACACTGCATACAGTACTAGACAAATCTTAAAATATGAAAGGTACATTATATATGGAAGATTTGATTGCTAGACCAGATGAAGACCCAAGATGTAATTCTGAAATTTCCATTTTCAATTTTGCTTGATAGATATTAATCCTCCCATGTTATGAATATATTTTACCTAGGTAATGTGTTCAAATTTAGATCAGTAAAAAAACTAAATCACATGCCTTTAAATACCTTCATATAAATCATTCTACTTCAGATGTGTGTGACCTTGCTTTGAAGAATCCTGCTTGAATCCGATCTTAATCTAATCTTCTTCACTCCCTACATCATACAGAGAACCTGAACCTTTTTTTTTACTGCAAAAGTAAGGGTGAGCATTTGTCAGTGGGTTTCTGGAAAATAGTATTTGCAAACACAAATATTGTCATTGCGTTTTTATTATAATTACACTTGGCTGAAGATTCCTGTAGCGGTATAAATTGTAAAATTGCATTTATATTTCTGTAGCTAGCTGTAGCATGTCCCTGATTGTGTGAAAGCTCTCACTGAGCAGTTCTCCATGTCAGTCTGTCAAACCTCTTAAGAACATCTCTGGAAAAGATATGAGAAATGCGACCCAGGTATTATTCGAAAGATAACAGTGTTCAGACTGCTGTTAATTTACAGAAAACAACTTTACACATGTACACAATACACATTGTATATATACTTTTATGTCAGAAATGGCCCTCTAGTGGACCACAATGTATTTGTGTTTGTTTGTTGGAACAGCTCTGTCATTTACTGTAAATCAGGGGTCTCCTACATGTCGCTCGCCTGCTTCTCCGTGGGTACATGCTTCATCAAGCAGACTGAAGTAGTTTGTATAAAAGATAAATAAACCACTTGGCCGTTTTTTTTTTTCGGTCTTGCTGAGGCCATCAGGTTCTGTAACAGGGGACTTATAAGTAACAATTTGCTGATAAATAACATGTGAATAAATGAAATCTGACATAAATAACTGATAAATCTAATCAGCAACCCCGTTGTGTTAAATCAATTAACTCGACTCAACTGCTGCTTATGTGAATTAAAATGATTTATTGCAAAATATGACTGATGTTGACATTTTCTTTTAAATTCACACAAAAATAGCTCATTCAGCTGGTTTGGTTTATGGCAATAAGCTATGTAAATAAATGTTACTAATAATATAACACCAGTAACTCTCAGAGGAAAAAAGGTTGGAGATCCCTGCTGTAAATGTACTGTACATATTGCTACAAATATATTAAATGTTTATTGCCATAATAATTTTTCATCATTAAACACTTACTAACGTTTTTATGTCTTACAGTCTGAATAAAAAGAATACTGTATATATATATATATATATATGATGTATTGATTTTATACATTTGAAATGAGAAAGACATACTGTATAATAATAGGAGCATTAAAATAAGTAAAAGAAATCTTAATAAAGAGAACATATTAAACACATCTTAAACATTCTTCCTAAGTGCTGTGTTGTTCTCGTGCTTCAAAGTTCATTTAAGTTTCATCTCTATGTTGGATTCTGCAAAGGGAAGAAAAAATAAACATCACAGAATTTAACACAACCGAGACATTAATAGAGCTCACATTCAATTAAACCAAATATAATTATCAGTGCAATAACCTACGTTTTCAGTTCCATAGTCTGAGATCCTGTAAAAAAAAAAAAAAAAGAAGCATAATATTAGCATATGTACAGAACAAACAGACTTTAAAATATGATTGTTTAAGAAGATACTTACTTGGAGAGGTTTTATTCTTTTTCCATAAACGTACCACCACAACAGCTATCGGAACACCCAGTATTATTGGCAGTGTAACACATAAGCGGATGAGAGACTCGCCATCTGGGTACAAATAATGAAATGTTGGTAGGTAGAAATAGTCTACAGTAACATGCTGGGTTCTTCTGTCTATCCATTTCCAAACACTTAATAAACACGCACATACACACACACACACACACTCACACACACACACAACCCAGTGCAGATTAAACTCACCTGTCGTTATTTCAGCTATTCCAGATCCTTTGTCCTTAGATCCTTTAGGTACACTGACTGTAACATTATTTATGATCTTCCATGTTGCTTTTGCTTTATTATAATGGCGCACTTGTAAAACACAAAGATATTGTCCAGCATCTGACTCTGTTACGTTACTGATCCTGATGTTATGGTTGGTGTTTCTGCCGTCAGTTTGGTTTGAGAGTCTGTGAAGCAGATCTTCTTGCACATTGCATTGACGATTGTACTCTATACCATAAGCGTTTTCAAGATCATAAGAATACACACAGATATTGTTCTTTTCAATGGTCTTGATCCAGTAAACAGAGAAATCCTCATTGTTATATCTTTCTGTAAAGATGAAACTGCAGTTTAAAAGTACATCTTCTCCTTCAGTTAGCTCGACTGAAGATCTCTCCACAGATTTAGTTGTTACTGAAGGAAAAATAGTTTTGCTGATTATTCTGAAAAACAGAATTGTCTTGAGAAAATACAGAAAATGAAAACTTACTCACTGTCTTCATTTGCAGGGGCGACTATGTATGACGTGACAGTGTTGGGAGACGGTTTGAATGGATACAAGAAACCAGAATCCAGAGCAGTGACACATCGAAAAAATCCACTTGATGCTATTAGCGGAAATTTTTCATCAACTTTGTCTGATTCGTTATTTGTACGGAATTCCTGGATATTGTTAAGTCTGAGTGGTTCACCAGGAACACACTTCACTGTGCAATTCACATCAATTATGTTGTCAGACTTTGTGCTTATTTGCCATTTGTTGGTGTTGCAGGACAGTTTTACTTCATTCTCTGTTGTATAAATGAATTCAGTATGTCCTTAGGGAAGAGAGAAATATCTTACTGAGAGGAGTGTTTAGTCATTCAACAATTATTTTGTACCAAAGGTATTTATTAATATCATTACACGGATGTCGCTTGGCCATTCACTGGTGTAACAGATTTTATTCCCTTCATTTAAATACATGGAAAAAAAGAATCTTTCTTAAAGCAGTTGTCAGTTTGTGTATCAGAGATTTATCTTTATTTTTATAGAAATATCTGTATTTTATATTTTTGAACCAATATTAACCAATCACAGATCATTTAATGTTGAAGACAACCATATCTATTAGCAAGTAACCACCTAAGCAGAAAACAATGTCAGAAATGAAAATATCAGATTATTTTCAGGAAGTTCATCAAACTGAACTTTCTGTAGACATGCAGTAATTCAGGCTTCAGCAGTTTAAGTTCATATAAGTAAAATAGCGACAAAAGTATGTGAATCAAAAAAAGGTGCTTAATAGCAGTAATTGAAAAAAAATCCATCGTATTAACAGTGCTTGCATTTTAAGGTTCTGCAATTCAACATGGCTGTATAATTAAGCTGTGAATCTTTCAAGCGGAGACACAAAATTGCATTGTTTAAAATTTCGATATTAAAAAAATATTCAGATTTTTAAAATACAACCTTTAATAATTGACAGGACATTTAGGTGTGTATTATTTCACTTCCACAAATTCAGTGATTCAAATTCACTAAGAAATTCAACGTTGCACAGCCGGGTATCGCAGGAAGAGCAAACGAACATCAATGCATAATCGACACCTGCTGCTTGTTCGCTTCACCAGCAGGAGGTGTAAGTGAGTTTGATGAGATAATAGCAACAGGTAGACCGAGGCTTTCACATCACACTCAGGGATCTGCCAAAATGGACCAAAGGGTAAGTAAACATTATGATTATCTGGGCCTGTATGTTTGTTTGTTTTTTGTTGTGATTTTATTTTCGTTTGATTTATTTGACTAGTAAGGCTGATAAAAACAAATATACACGTAAACGATGCTTTCATGTCTTCATTGGCTTAAGGTACAGTACTAACATCTTGGTCCATTCTGGCAAATCCCCGATTGCTCTTCCTGCGATACCCGGCTGTGCAACATTGAATTTCTTGGCGAATTTGAATCACTGAATTTGTGGAAGTGAAATAACACGCACCGAAATGTCCTGTCAATTATTAAAGGTTGTATTTTAAAAATCTAAATATTTAATATTGAAATTTTAAACAATGAAATCTTGTGTCTCTACTTGAAAAATTCACAGCTTAGTTATGCAGCCATGTTGAATTGCAGATCCTTAAAATGCAAGCACTGTTAATACGATGGGTATTTTTACAGTTACTGCTATTTAGCACCTTTTTTTGCTTCAAATGCTTTTGTCGCTATTTTCCATCCATACAAGTTGTAACATACAGAATAAACAAGTTGTAATAAATCAATGTCATCAGCAAACATTCTCTGATAGAAGAAAAACAAGGCAACTATCATTTGCAGTGATAGTGAATGTCTCATGTATGCTGCTTAAAATTCCACCACCAACAATATCAATATATCATCATGTTAACTTACAATAACATTTATCAATCAAAGGTCACTCACCATGGCTACTACCGAGGAAGAAAACCAGAAGGATGAAACACTGCAAAACCATTCTCACAGTTTTTGCACTGAGCAAAAAATAAAACAAGAATTAATTTTGAAAAAATATTTTTTTTAAATAAAAAAAAAGAACAGAGATGAGTAAACAGTGGAAATGATTCTGCTTTTTTCTTTATGAAAACATACAGAATTAAGCAGCGTACCTCTCAAGGTCATGAACAGAATCCTGGCTCATGCACAAAATGCCTCAAACAATTTGAAGACGTTTTTAAAAAAGTGACAAAAATTACCACACACAGTTTAGAGATTGATGTCACAACTTGTGGGTTTTCTTGTTATTAGACTCTGCTTGGGGTTGGTGGGAAGAGAGAGAGAGAGAGAGAGAGAGAGAGAGAGAAGGAAGTGTTCATATGCTATTTTTGCACATTTACTTAATTGCTGCTGTTGCTTTTTTTTGCACCCATTTTAAACTGCACCAATTGCTGCTATATATAAATGTATATGTGTACAATAATACTCTTTGTTTAAAGTCCTCTTATTTTTGCATCTTGTGCTTTATAACATATACAGAATGTATACTGGTCAACTCTATTTTGTGTATCTGTCCTGTAGTGTTTTGTATTGTCTGTTTGCACTGTCTTTTTATTTTGCATTAGGTTGCAGACGATGCACTTTATGTGGCTAGGACAACTTACATTAGTCCTTAGCTCTGTGTTGTTTTGTGTAGCACCAGGGTCACGTCACTGTGTACTGCGTCAACTATATATGGTTGAAATGAAAATAAAAGCTTCTTGACTTCACACACACACACACACACACAGTCCTGTGCACATCTCTAGCTGAGCTGTTTTTTGCAAAAAGAGTGGTATACAGTATGTGAAAAACTGGTGGAGAGCATGGAGACAAAATGCATACAAATCGGGGTTACTCCACCAAATACTGATTTCTTAATGTTATTTAGCCAAAGCATTAACACAATTTGTTTACAAATTACTTGCATTTAGTTTTATTTGATTTATTAAAGCTCTGCGAATACTGCATGATCTTGGGTTATTTTGATGTGTTGTCATTTCCTATAAATATACACTCTAAATTACAATAGTTATAATTTGAATTTAGGAGAAATATTGTCAGCAGTTCACAAAAAATGAAACAAAACTGTTCGTCTCACAAATACATGAACATGTAAGAAAAACACATAAGAAACTGAGCTATATATATATATATATGTATATTATACTTTTAGGCCAGAAATGGCATACTCTGGTGGACCACAATGTTTTTATGTTTGTGTGTTGAAACAGCGCTGTGCATCACACTGTCTCCACCAGCTTGTCTTCTTCCCATACTACACTGGGGTACCATCTCCTCCCCAGGTAATCAACACACATGTACCCAAACTGTGAACATCCCATTTGACAAGTAACACATTTTAAACATCCAGCCATTATGACTGACTGGCATTAATTATCCACACATTTATTAGTGCAGAAATCCACACTATCATAATTATTATAGAGTGGTTTAAGTGGTCAGTGTTGCTAAAGTAGTGTTGCATTTGTGGACTTCCTTTGCTGTGTAAATGAATTCAGTATGCCTTTATGGCAGAGAAAATTGGCAGAGAATAATTCAAGCACTAGTTCTGAAGCTCCTTAGGTTCACATCAATTGACCAACATTAATCTTTGTGCCAAACTTTAAAAACTTTATTTCTTTGTATAATGTCACAGCTGTACTTTACAAAAGTCATTGTGTAAAGAGACGCATGTTCATCAGTATTACTTGAATATTTGCCTTCAAACATGAATCTTTAACTTATTAACACTGTGCAGTTCTCTAGCTCAACATAACATATCATTTTTATTGTACTGTGGCAGGTGGGTGTGGTTTAGAGGGAGTGTTGGGGAGTAAACAAATGAACATGGCACATCTGTATCTCATTTGTAAGTGTGTGTAAGTGTGTGTGGGTGAGTGTGTTGAAGAGCTGAGCTAAACTGAATTGACTAGAGTTGTTGGACTTCCTGTTTGACACTTTCTGGTTTTTGCTCTTGTTTCCTGTGCAGGGACACTTGTTTCCTGTGCTTATGAGAAAGTTGAAGACTTTTCAATATTTTCAAACAAGCAGATCTTCCCCATGTGGCCTTAATGCCGTGTTACTCTTATGTCTTAGACAATATCAGGAGTTTCTTCTACATTTTGGGTTTTGAAGAGAAAAAGAATACAACATGAATTTCATTTTCTCTGGGGGGTTGGGTTTGGGTGGAGGTTCCTATTAACGGACATTTTCACCAATTTTATCTGACCTTTTGTTGTATTTATTTCTTTTTTCCTTAAAAAATCTATTAAATATGGCATTTGGGTATGGTGCCCAAACTTTTGCATAAATATATATAGATATATAGATTGTGGTGGATGAACTTGTGGTCTGAGAGAGAGTGTGTGTATGTGTGTGTGTGTGTGTGTGTGTGTGTGTGCGTGTGTGTAGATGTGTCTGTGTGCATGCTCCAGGCCACTATTGTAGGCATTACAGTAAAATGGATAAAAGATATCACAAAGTCATGGTCCATGCTCCATGCAGACTCTCCAGTGGTGTCCCACAAGGTTCAGTGTTTGGTTCTCTCCTTTTGTCTCTCTATACTGATTCACTTGGAGAAGACATACAGCTCACATGGGTTCTCTTACCACTGCTATGCTGATGACACTCAATTTATCTTCTCCTTCCTCCCTCCCTCAGATACCACAGCTTCTGTTTGGATCTCAGCATATCTGTTGGACATATTATCATGGATGACAGCTCATCAGCTGAAACTCAATCCCAGCCAAACTGAACTGCTGGTCATCCTAGGTGATTCATCCCCAGCCCAGGATCTTGCAATATCCCTACACAACTTTCTGATCTTCCCTACGGCCACTACTCGCAAACTTGGGGTAACCATTGACAATCAACTGGCCTTCTCCTCACATGTTGCTAATGTGACACACTAACATCAGGTTCTTCTCTACAACATTAGAAACCATCAATTAAAGGCAGTGGGAAGGGAGCTGTATTTATTTATTTGTATTTATTACAGGTAATTGTGTACAGACAGACAGACAGACAGACAGACAGACAGACAGACAGACAGACAGATAGATAGATAGATAGATAGATAGATAGATAGATAGATAGATAGATAGATAGATAGATTTTGCAAATAAGCAACTGCAGATAAATACCAACAAATAAATAAGAAATAAATAAGTCTATGACAGGTAATATATGCAGAAAGATGCAGAAGCATGACCACACTTTTGCATATATATATATATATATATATATATATATTCTTTATATCTGCACTGACTAAAATAGAGTCAGAAATGTTGTTTTGAAGTTTTCTTTGTCGAAGATCTTGAATTCCACTTCGCTCAATGTGGTGAATATATTATTGGCTGATGCAGTAAAAACTTTGTTCTGTGCAAGACTTTTTGTGCACGTCATCAGAAAAACAAACAGACATACAGTATAGACTGTGGTGAATGTCATAACTTGTGTATGCATGTGTGTGTGTGTGTACATGCTCCAGGCTGCTGCTGATGGCATTACAGTGAAATAGATATAAGATATCACAAAATCAAAGACCCCACCTTTAGGCTAAAGTCACCACTACACTTAATACAAATACACTATTCATAATAAACAGATAAAGAGTTCTTATGGTTGTTTAATAGGAGCTTTTAAAATACACTGTGTAAACTAAAGTCAGCGATACTGAAGTCTATGCAGACCAAAAACACCGTACACTTTTTGCAGCACATTTCCAAAGACTAACACACTGGTTTTAAAACTGTTAAAACCCATTATATATTCTCCACTTTTCTTATGATTTCACAAAAAGTACATAGTAATGAAATGCTGTTTAGCATCTACTAGAAGTGCAAATAGTATCAATGTGCAAATGAGCAAGTGCAGATGAATATGTAAATACATGTACAACAAATAAATAAAGCTATGACAGGTAGTATATACAGAAGCTGGTGTGCGAATGAACAGTGGTAAGAAAAAGTATGTGAACCTTTTGGAATTTTATGGTTTTCTGCATAAATTTGTCATAAAATGTGGTCTGATCTTCATCTAAGTCAAGAGTATTGACAAATGTAATGTGCTTAAATAATAACAAAAAAATCTGATCTTTCTTGTTTTTATTGAAAACTCATTCAATATACAAAATGGTAGTGGAAAAAGTAAGTGAACCCTTTGAATTAATAACTGGTTGATCCCCCCTTGGCAGCAATAATTTCAACCAGGCGCTTCCTGTAGCTGTGAATCAGACCTGCACATCATTCAGGGGGAATTTCAAGATTCAAGATTCAAGATTCAAGAAGCTTTTATTGTCATTTCAACCACATACAGCTGGCGCAGTACATAGTGAAATGAAACAACGTTTCTCCAGGACCTGGTGCTACATAAACATACAACAACAAGTTCAATACAAAAACAACAAACAACACCACAGAGCTAGGACAGAAGTTTGTCTTAGCCACGTAAAGTGCACAGTGTGCAGCTAGGTGCAAACAGAGCATAGACAAGACAGTGCAAAAAAGACAATAAATACAATAAAGACAACACAAAAGAACACAGGACACTTAGCGCTGAAAAGAAATAAAAGAACGTGTACTGGAATGTAAGTGAAATAAAATAGATAAAGTGAAATGATGTAAAAAAAAATAAAAAATATTAAAAAAATATAATAATTAAAAAAAATATTGTGCAAAAATACACAGCAGCGGTTGAGGTAGTGCAAATAGAATAAACATAAATATAACTATAGCAGCGGATGACAGGTAGAGGTAGTGCAGTAAGTAATGAACAGTATAAATTATGTGTGTGTGTGTGTGCGTCCACACAGTCAAGAGAGAGTGTGTGTATCTGTGTGTGAGAGAGACAGAGAGTTAATATACAGTTCAGTCCTGAGTGAGAGTGTGTGTGTGTGAGAGAGTGTAGAACAGTTCAGTCCTGAGTGAGAGTGTGTGTGAGAGTGTAGAACAGTTCAGTCCCGGGTGTTGAGGAGCCTAATGGCTTGAGGAAAGAAACTGTTACACAGTCTGGTTGTGAGGGCCCGAATGCTCCGGTACCTCTTTCCAGATGGCAGGAGGGTGAAGATTGTGTGTGAGGGGTGTGTGGGGTCAGCCACAATGCTGTTGGCTTTGCGGATGCAGCGTGCGGTGTAAATGTCTGTGATAGAGGGGACAGAGACTCCGATGATCTTCTCAGCTGTCCTCACTATCCGCTGAAGGGTCTTGCGATCTGAGACGGTGCAGTTCCCAAACCAGGCAGTGATGCAGCTGCTCAGGACACTCTCGATGGTCCCTCTGTAGAACACAGTCAGGATGGGGGAAGGGAGATGGGCTTTACTCAGCCTCCTCAGGAAGTAGAGGCGCTGTTTTAGCCCATTCTTCCTGGTAGAACTGCTTGAGCTCTGTCATATTCTTTGGACATCTCATATGTGTGTCTCTCATCAAGTCATTCCACAGTATATCTATTGGGGTGAGGTTTGGGCTCTGACTTGGCCCCTCCAAAAGGTGGATTTTGTTTTTTTGAAGCCAACTACCTTTCTTTCATGCAATTTTCTTACAGCTTCAGGAAGTCAGAATACAGAAATAGAGCAACATGGTCTGGACTAGAGGTAAGCATATTTGTACTTCAGAGCACAATGAACGAGTTTATCCACATGAGAGCATTTAAGATTTTACATGACAGAAGGCAGACCTGTAATGATACTATAGTGACATGTCTCTCACAATGTCAATTCATTAATATAATTTGATAACTGAGACTCCTGTGGGTTTCTGCTTTCCTGACTTTTTCACTCTTTACTGTTTATCTGTTATTTTTTTTATGTTCAAGAGAACGTCATTGAGATATGACTTATTAGCAGAAGAGGAACGCAGAAACTCTTTTTCGGGCACAGCTTAATATATATTCTACATATATTAATGTAGAATATTAACAATATTCAGAAACATATAGATAAACAAATTCTACATATTATTCATTAGCATACATGTCTTCATTACAGAGAGATATGAATCTGTAACTTTCAGGACACACTGCCTGAAGCAGGGATCGAACCCAGATCTCCCTGCTAGTTGACATAACCCACATGCATTTTATCAGACCTGTGAGAGGATAAAATTGCTGCTTTATTAACAGAGCTAAATAAGGCTTACACAGAACATTGGACAAATACCGCATGAGTTACGAAACATAACAATAACATGGAACCTGGAAACACAACGACATCTGACCGAACCACATGAAAAACAAACAAAAAACAGTGACTGAGATAGACACATACAAAAGGGTTGGTATATATAGGACAAAACATTAGGTTAAATGAGGAACAGGTGACCGGGGAAAAGAGGAACAATAGGAAGGATGTGGCACAACACACATGAGGATTACAGAAACAAAAAGCATGCTATGGTGAATTGCCTGCCAGCTCCCCCTCTGGTGGTCAGACAGGGAACTGTCCCAGTAGCTCTTGACAGAATCAAACAACTGAAACAATGTAAATGAAAACAGCACAACTTTTGAACCATAGCCAATCAGGAAATCAATGACACTGCATACAGTACTAGACAAATCTTAAAATATGAAAGGTACATTATATATGGAAGATTTGATTGCTAGACCAGATGAAGACCCAAGATGTAATTCTGAAATTTCCATTTTCAATTTTGCTTGATAGATATTAATCCTCCCATGTTATGTAAATATATTTTACCTAGGTAATGTGTTCAAATTTAGATCAGTAAAAAAACTAAATCACATGCCTTTAAATACCTTCATATAAATCATTCTACTTCAGATGTGTGTGACCTTGCTTTGAAGAATCCTGCTTGAATCCGATCTTAATCTAATCTTCTTCACTCCCTACATCATACAGAGAACCTGAACCTTTTTTTTTACTGCAAAAGTAAGGGTGAGCATTTGTCAGTGGGTTTCTGGAAAATAGTATTTGCAAACACAAATATTGTCATTGCGTTTTTATTATAATTACACTTGGCTGAAGATTCCTGTAGCGGTATAAATTGTAAAATTGCATTTATATTTCTGTAGCTAGCTGTAGCATGTCCCTGATTGTGTGAAAGCTCTCACTGAGCAGTTCTCCATGTCAGTCTGTCAAACCTCTTAAGAACATCTCTGGAAAAGATATGAGAAATGCGACCCAGGTATTATTCGAAAGATAACAGTGTTCAGACTGCTGTTAATTTACAGAAAACAACTTTACACATGTACACAATACACATTGTATATATACTTTTATGTCAGAAATGGCCCTCTAGTGGACCACAATGTATTTGTGTTTGTTTGTTGGAACAGCTCTGTCATTTACTGTAAATCAGGGGTCTCCTACATGTCGCTCGCCTGCTTCTCCGTGGGTACATGCTTCATCAAGCAGACTGAAGTAGTTTGTATAAAAGATAAATAAACCACTTGGCCGTTTTTTTTTTTCGGTCTTGCTGAGGCCATCAGGTTCTGTAACAGGGGACTTATAAGTAACAGTTTGCTGATAAATAACATGTGAATAAATGAAATCTGACATAAATAACTGATAAATCTAATCAGCAACCCCGTTGTGTTAAATCAATTAACTCGACTCAACTGCTGCTTATGTGAATTAAAATGATTTATTATTCCTAAGTGCTGTGTTGTTCTCGTGCTTCAAAGTTCATTTAAGTTTCATCTCTATGTTGGATTCTGCAAAGGGAAGAAAAAATAAACATCACAGAATTTAACACAACCGAGACATTAATAGAGCTCACATTCAATTAAACCAAATATAATTATCAGTGCAATAACCTACGTTTGCAGTTCCATAGTCTGAGATCCTGTAAAAAAAAAAGAAGAAGCATAATATTAGCATATGTACAGAACAAACAGACTTTAAAATATGATTGTTTAAGAAGATACTTACTTGGAGAGGTTTTATTCTTTTTCCATAAACGTACCACCACAACAGCTATCGGAACACCCAGTATTATTGGCAGTGTAACACATAAGCGGATGAGAGACGCGACATCTAGGTACAAATAATGAAATGTTGGTAGGTAGAAATAGTCTACAGTAACATGCTGGGTTCTTCTGTCTATCCATTTCCAAACACTTAATAAACACGCACATACACACACACACACACACTCACACACACACACAACCCAGTGCAGATTAAACTCACCTGTCATTATTTCAGCTATTTCAGATACTTTGTCCTCAGATCCTTTAGGTACACTGACTGTAACATTATTTATGATCTTCCATGTTGCTTTTGCTTTATTATAATGGCGCATTTGTACAGCACAAAGATATTGTCCAGCATCTGACTCTGTTACGTTACTGATCCTGATGTTATGGTTGGTGTTTCTGCCGTCAGTTTGGTTTGAGAGTCTGTGAAGCAGATCTTCTTGCACATTGCATTGACGATTGTACTCTATACCATAAGCGTCTTCAAGATCATAAGAATACACACAGATACTGTTCTTTTCAATGGTCTTGATCCAGTAAACAGAGAAATCCTCATTGTTATATCTTTCTGTAAAGATGAAACTGCAGTTTAAAAGTACATCTTCTCCTTCAGTTAGCTCGACTGAAGATCTCTCCACAGACTTGGTTGTTACTGAAGGAAAAATAGTTTTGCTGATTATTCTGAAAAACAGAATTGTCTTGAGAAAATACAGAAAATGAAAACTTACTCACTGGATTCATTTGCAGGGGCGACTATGTATGACGTGACAGTGTTGGGAGACGGTTTGAACGGATACAAGAAACCAGAATCCAGAGCAGTGACACATCGAAAAAATCCACTTGATGCTATTAGCGGAAATTTTTCATCAACTTTGTCTGATTCGTTATTTGTACGGAATTCCTGGATATTGTTAAGTCTGAGTGGTTCACCAGGAACACACTTCACTGTGCAATTCACATCAATTATGTTGTCAGACTTTGTGCTTATTTGCCATTTGTTGGTGTTGCAGGACAGTTTTACTTCATTCTCTGTTGTATAAATGAATTCAGTATGTCCTTAGGGAAGAGAGAAATATCTTACTGAGAGGAGTGTTTAGTCATTCAACAATTATTTTGTACCAAAGGTATTTATTAATATCATTACACGGATGTCGCTTGGCCATTCACTGGTGTAACAGATTTTATTCCCTTCATTTAAATACATGGAAAAAAAGAATCTTTCTTAAAGCAGTTGTCAGTTTGTGTATCAGAGATTTATCTTTATTTTTATAGAAATATCTGTATTTTATATTTTTGAACCAATATTAACCAATCACAGATCATTTAATGTTGAAGACAACCATATCTATTAGCAAGTAACCACCTAAGCAGAAAACAATGTCAGAAATGAAAATATCAGATTATTTTCAGGAAGTTCATCAAACTGAACTTTCTGTAGACATGCAGTAATTCAGGCTTCAGCAGTTTAAGTTCATATAAGTAAAATAGCGACAAAAGTATGTGAATCAAAAAAAGGTGCTTAATAGCAGTAATTGAAAAAAAATCCATCGTATTAACAGTGCTTGCATTTTAAGGTTCTGCAATTCAACATGGCTGTATAATTAAGCTGTGAATCTTTCAAGCGGAGACACAAAATTGCATTGTTTAAAATTTCGATATTAAAAAAATATTCAGATTTTTAAAATACAACCTTTAATAATTGACAGGACATTTAGGTGTGTATTATTTCACTTCCACAAATTCAGTGATTCAAATTCACTAAGAAATTCAACGTTGCACAGCCGGGTATCGCAGGAAGAGCAAACGAACATCAATGCATAATCGACACCTGCTGCTTGTTCGCTTCACCAGCAGGAGGTGTAAGTGAGTTTGATGAGATAATAGCAACAGGTAGACCGAGGCTTTCACATCACACTCAGGGATCTGCCAAAATGGACCAAAGGGTAAGTAAACATTATGATTATCTGGGCCTGTATGTTTGTTTGTTTTTTGTTGTGATTTTATTTTCGTTTGATTTATTTGACTAGTAAGGCTGATAAAAACAAATATACACGTAAACGATGCTTTCATGTCTTCATTGGCTTAAGGTACAGTACTAACATCTTGGTCCATTCTGGCAAATCCCCGATTGCTCTTCCTGCGATACCCGGCTGTGCAACATTGAATTTCTTGGCAAATTTGAATCACTGAATTTGTGGAAGTGAAATAACACGCACCGAAATGTCCTGTCAATTATTAAAGGTTGTATTTTAAAAATCTAAATATTTAATATTGAAATTTTAAACAATGAAATCTTGTGTCTCTACTTGAAAAATTCACAGCTTAGTTATGCAGCCATGTTGAATTGCAGATCCTTAAAATGCAAGCACTGTTAATACGATGGGTATTTTTACAGTTACTGCTATTTAGCACCTTTTTTTGCTCCAAATGCTTTTGTCGCTATTTTCCATCCATACAAGTTGTAACATACAGAATAAACAAGTTGTAATAAATCAATGTCATCAGCAAACATTCTCTGATAGAAGAAAAACAAGGCAACTATCATTTGCAGTGATAGTGAATGTCTCATGTATGCTGCTTAAAATTCCACCACCAACAATATCAATATATCATCATGTTAACTTACAATAACATTTATCAATCAAAGGTCACTCACCATGGCTACTACCGAGGAAGAAAACCAGAAGGATGAAACACTGCAAAACCATTCTCACAGTTTTTGCACTGAGCAAAAAAAAAAAAACAAGAATTAATTTTTGAAAGAAATATATATATGTATATATATATATATATATATATATATATATATATATATATATATATATTAAAGGACAGAGATGAGTAAACAGTGGAAATGATTCTGCTTTTTTCTTTATGAAAACATACAGAATTAAGCAGCGTACCTCTCAAGGTCATGAACAGAATCCTGGCTCATGCACTAAATGCCTCAAACAATTTGAAAGATGTTTTTAAAAAGTGACAAAAATTACCACACACAGTTTAGAGATTGATGTCACAACTTGTGGGTTTTCTTGTTATTAGACACATAAACTCTGCTTGGGGGTGGGGGGAAGAGAGAGAGAGAGAGAGAGAGAGAGAGAGAGAGAGAGAGAGAGAAGGAAGCGATTTCACAAGTGTTTAATTGCTTTGAGTGAAACATTGTAACACTACATGTTTGTCTGACTGCACACACACACACACACACACACACACACACAATTGTTTGAACTAAACTGTTCCGAACTCAAACTCAAACACACTCAAACACTCAATTCAGTATTCATTCATGTCTATAACTCCACCCATATTATAACTGTTCACATGTTTTTTGCACATTTACTTAATTGCTGCTGTTGCTTTTTTTTGCACCCATTTTAAACTGCACCAATTGCTGCTATACATAAATGTATATGTGTACAATAATACTCTTTGTTTAAAGTCCTCTTATTTTTGCATCTTGTGCTTTATAACATATACAGAATGTATACTGGTCAACTCTATTTTGTGTATCTGTCCTGTAGTGTTTTGTATTGTCTGTTTGCACTGTCTTTTTATTTTGCATTAGGTTGCAGACGATGCACTTTATGTGGCTAGGACAACTTACATTAGTCCTTAGCTCTGTGTTGTTTTGTGTAGCACCAGGGTCACGTCACTGTGTACTGCGTCAACTATATATGGTTGAAATGAAAATAAAAGCTTCTTGACTTCACACACACACACACACACACACACAGACCTGTGTGCATCTCGAGCTGAGATCATTTGACTCAAGTAACAAAGCAGGGATTTTGCAGGGATCCACTTGTTCCTATTAACAGACATTTTCACCAATTTTGTCTGAACTTTTGTTGTATTTATTTCTTTTTCCTTAAAAAATCTATTAAATATGGCATTTGGCTATGGTGCCCAAACTTTTGCATACATATAACTATACGTAAAGTAGAAATTCTAAACCTCAATAACATAAATAAACAAAAGAAAAGTGTAACCATGGAAACTGCTGAGGAAGAAGTCCAGAAGTGTGAAACGCTGCAACACCAGTATTACACTTTCTGCACTGAGCAAAAAAAAACAGAAGTAAGAAATGTTGGAAATGATTTGTAGTTTTCTTTTTTCTTCTTCTTCTTGCACTGAATTACACTGAATTAAAAAGTGCACTACTCAATGTGGTGAACAGATTCTTGGCTGAAATAACTTTGTTCCTTACAAGACTGTTTTGTGCAAGTTTTCAGAAAAAAATACAGATAAATAGATTGTGGTGGATGAACTTGTGGTCTGAGAGAGAGAGAGAGAGAGAGAGAGAGAGTGTGTATGTGTGTGTGTGTGTATGTGTGTGTGTGTGTGTGTGTGTGTGTGTAGATGTGTCTGTGTGCATGCTCCAGGCCACTGTTGTAGGCATTACAGTAAAATGGATAAAAGATATCACAAAGTCATGGTCCATGCTCCATGCAGATTCTCCAGTGGTGTCCCACAAGGTTCAGTGTTTGGTTCTCTCCTTTTGTCTCTCTATACTGATTCACTTGGAGAAGACATACAGTATGCTCACATGGGTTCTCTTACCACTGCTATGCTGATGACACTCAATTTATCTTCTCCTTCCTCCCTCCCTCAGATACCACAGCTTCTGTTCGGATCTCAGCATATCTGTTGGACATATTATCATGGATGACAGCTCATCAGCTGAAACTCAATCCCAGCCAAACTGAACTGCTGGTCATCCTAGGTGATTCATCCCCAGCCCAGGATCTTGCAATATCCCTACACAACTTTCTGATCTTCCCTACAGCCACTACTTGCAAACTTGGGGTAACCATTGACAATCAACTGGCCTTCTCCTCACATGTTGCTAATGTGACACACTAACATCAGGTTCTTCTCTACAACATCAGAAGGAATTTGCCATGTTTATCCAGACAGGCTGCTCAAGTGATTGTCCAGTCTCTTGTCATTTCAAGACTGGACTACTGCAACTCTCTGCTGGCAGGTCTACCTTTGAATGCAATTTGTCCTCTGGAAATGATCCAAAATGCAGCTGCGTGTCTTTGTTTTTTAAAGTTCGCCCACACCAACCCACTGCTGTGCTTCCTCCACTGGCTTCTGTTGGCTGCACACATCAGATTCAAAACACTAGTACTTACTTACAAAGCCAAAAATGGACCAGCACCCTCTTACCTCAAAGCTCTTATCACTCCTCACACTCCACCTCGCTATAATAATAACAAATTTTTAAAAAAATACAAACCGGAAAACAAAATAACATTCAGAAAACAAAAAAAAAAACAAATCCAAAAACACAACCACAATTCAGATAAACTGAAAAAGGCAGGTGTAGTTTGTGAAAGGAATTCCTATTTTTGATTGGACAAGACATCTGTCACTCAAGATATATAAGAAGTAGGATATTGTGTATCTAACTTTATTTCTTGAACATGTGTGGAGTTCTTTGTTCACTTTAAACCATTTAAACAGGGCAACTTAAAATCTAAGCAAATAACAAACATATATTTATATTTATAAGAAAATGGAATTTATTCAACGCTATTTTGAGGAAGGGCATTCATATGGCATGCTTTTGGATATGCTGATGGCGTAAAGATTAGTTTGTGATTAGTTGGCGTGAAAAACACACCTATAGAACACAAAGACAAAGACAAAACTATTTCAGATTAAATTATGTAAGAAATGCGATAAGAGCAGAGCTGTGTGCATAAACACACAAATCAACCTTTTACTGCCACAGCCTGCTGTACTTCCTGTATATCTTGAGTGACAGATGTCATCTTCTTTGATAGATGATCTATTTTGGATGGCTGGGTTTGTGGATTTGTTATTGTGTTTTTGGATTTGTGATTTTGTTTTGCACTTTTTGGCCAACGTACACTTTTCTGTTCTGGCACTGAGGTGAACTTTCAGTAGATGTCGGAACATCTAAATCACCGATTGTCTTCAAATGACAGGTGAAGAAAAATAAATTATGCTAGAATTCCTCCCAATAGAATTTTAGGCAGATGATATCCTGTCTATAAGCTAGGCAACCAGTGTTGATGTACAGTGAGGGAAGAAATTATTTGATCCCCTGCTGATTTTGTACGTTTGCCCACTGACAAAGAAATGATCAGTCTGTAATTTTAATGGTAGGTTTATCTGAACAGTGAGAGGCAGAATAACAACAAAAAATCCAGAAAAACACATTTCAAAAAAGTTCTACATTGATTTGCATTTTATTGAGTGAAATAAGTATTTGACCCCTTTGCAAAACATGACTTAGTACTTGGTGGCAAACCCTTGTTGGCAATCACAGACATCAGACATTTCTTGTAGTTGGCCACCAGGTTTGCACACATCTCACATCTCAAGGAATTTGGGCCCACTCCTCTTTGCAGATCCTCTCCAAGTCATTAAGGTTTTGTGGCTGACCCTTCAGCTCCCTCCACAGATTTTCTATGGGATTAAGGTCTGGAGACTGGCTAGGCCACTACAGGACCTTAATGTGCTTCTTTTTGAACCACTCCTTTGTTGCCTTGGCTGTGTGTTTTGGGTCATTGTCAGGCTGGAATATCCATCCACGACCCATTTTCAATGCCCTGGCTGAGGGAAGGAGGTTCTCACTCAAGATTTGACGGTACATGGCTCCGTCCATCGTCCCTTTGATGCTGTGCAGTTGCGGTTTTCTTAGCAGAAAAGCATGTTTCCACCTCCATGTTTGACGGTGGGGATGGTCTTCTTGGAGTCATAGGCAGCATTCCTCCTCCTCCAAACACGGCGAGTTGACTTGATGCCAAAGAGCTGGATTTTGGTCTCATTTGACCACAACACTTTCACCCAGTTCTCCTCTGAATCATTCAGATATTGACTGGCAAACTTCAGATGAGCCTGTGCATGTGCTTTCTTTAGCAGGGGGACCTTGCGGGCACTACTGGATTTCAGTCTTTCACGGCGTAGTGTGTTACCAATTGTTTTCTTGGTGACTGTGGTCCCAGCTGCCTTGAGATCATTGACAAAATCTTCCAGTGTAATTCTGTGCTGATTCCTCGCCGTTCTCATGATCATTGAAACTCCATGAGGTGAGATCTTGCATGGAGCCCCAGACCGAGGAAGATTGACAGTCCTTTTGTGTTTCTTCCATTTGGGAATAATTGCACCAACTGTTGTCACCTTCTCACCAAGCTGCTTGGCGATGGTCTTGTAGCTCATTCCAGCCTTGTGTAGGTCTACAATCTTGTCCCTGACATCCATGGACAGCTCTTTGGTCTTGGCCATGATAGAGAAATCCTGATGTTATGGTTGGTGTTTCTGCCATCAGTTTTGAGTGAGAGTCTGTGAAGCAGATCTTCTTGCACATTGCAGTGATAATTGTACTCTATACCAAAATTGATTGTATAATCATAAGAATTCACACAGATACTGTTCTTTTCAATGGTCTTGATCCAGTAAACAGAGAAATCCTCACTGTTATATCTTTCTGTAAAGATGAAACTGCAGTTTAAAAGTACATCTTCTCCTTCAGTTAGCTCGACTGAAGATCTCTCCACAGACTTATTTGTTACTGAAGAAAAAACAGTTTTGCTGATTATTCTGAAAAACAGAATTGAAATTCTGAAAATACAGAAAATGAAAACTTACTAACTGGATTCATTTGCAGGGGCGACTATGTATGACGTGACAGTGTTGGGAGACGGTGCGAATGGATACAAGAAACCAGAATCCAGAGCAGTGACACATCGAAAAAATCCACTTGATGCTATTAGCGGACATTTTTCATCAACTTTGTCTGAAGATTTTTTTTTGCAGAATTTCTGGATATTGTTAAGTCTGAGTGGTTCACCAGGAACACACTTCACTGTGCAGGTCACATCAATTATGTTGTTAGACTTTGTGCTTATTTGCCATTTGTTGGTGTTGCAGGACAGTTTTACTTCATTCTCTGTTGTATAAATGAATTCAGTATGTCCTTAGGAAATTGGGAAAAAATCTTATTGAGAGGAGTGTTTAGTCATTCAACAATTATTTTTGTACTAAATGTATTCATTAATAACATTACACTAATTTCGCTTGGTCATTATCAGGTATAACAGATTTTTTTCCTCATTAAATTACATGTAAAACATTATCTTTGAACCAATATCACCAGATCAACAGATCATTTAATGGTAAAGTCAACCATGTACAGTACTCAAGCAACAATGTCACAAATGTAAAACTCTGTAAAAAAATATTACTCGCCATGGCTACTACTGAGGAAGAGAACCAGAAGGGAGAAACACTGCAAAACCATTATTACTGTTTTTTACACTAGCAAAAAAAAAATACACCGAAGTGAGTAATGGTTGAAATTATTCCACTCTTCTCTTTATGAAAACATACAGAATTAATCTTAATTAATTAAGCAGCATACCTTTCAAGGTGATAAACAGAATCTTGGCTTGAACAATTTGGGAGATGCTTTAAGAAAGTGAAGTGACAAAAATTACACACACAGTTTAATGGTTGTGACATCTTGTGACTAGACAGATAGAATCTCTGTGTGTGTGTGTGTGTGTGTGTGTGTGTGTGTGTGTGTGTGGCAGATCCTTTATCTCCTCTAAGTTTGGGCCTCCATGGTTGCATTTGTTTGTCATGGTTGCATTTGATGCTCATTCAAATTGAGATTTGGAGGCTTTGTCATATTCTTCAAACCATTCCTAAACAATATCTGTAGTGAGGCAAGGAGCATTTATTCTGCTGAGAGAGGCCACTGCCATTAGGGAATACTGTTATGAAGGGATGTACTTGGTCTGTAACAGTGTTTAGGTAGATGGTATGTGTCAAAGTAACATCCACATGAATGTCAGGACCCGAGATTATCCAGCAGAGCATTACACAGAGCATCACACTGTCTCCACCAGCTTGCCCTCTTCCCATAGTGCATCCTGGTGCCATCTCTTCCCCAGGTAATCAACACAAGTGTACCTGCACTGGGAATGTCATTTTAAACATCCAGTCATTACGACTACCTGGCATTAATTATTCACAAATTTACTAGGGCAGAAGTCTAGAATATCCTAATTTTTATCGAGTGGTTTAAATGGTCAGTGTTGCTAAACTATGTGTTAAAGTGGTGTTGCATTTGTGGACTTCCTTTGCTGTGTAAATGAATTCAGTATAGCAGAGAAAATGATTTTTGTAAGGTTCACATCATTTGATCTTTGTGTCCAAATTGATTTCACTGTACAATTTCACATATGTACTTTACAAAAGTCATTAATTAATTAATTAATATTGTCTTGCTCCCCCTTTTGCTGCCAAAACAGCCCTGACCCGTCCTGCACTGACACCTTTCTATCAGAACCAGCATTAACTTCTTCAGCAATTTTTAAGCAACAGTACTCGTCTGTTGGATCGGATCACACGGGCCAGCCTACACTCCCCTCGTGCATCAACAAGCCTTGGCCACCCATGACCCTGTCGCTGGTTCACCACTGTGCCTTCCTTGGACCGCTTTTGATAGATACTGACCACTGCAGACCAGGAACACCCCACAAGAGCTGCAGTTTTGGAGATGCTCTGATCCAGCCGTCTAGCCATCACAATTTGGTCCTTTGTCAAACTCACTCAAATCCTTACACTTGCCCATTTTTCCTGCTTCTAACACATCAACTTTGAGGACAAAATGTTCACTTGCTGCCTAATATATCCCACCCACTAACAGGTGCCATGATGAGGAGATCATCAGTGTCATTCACTTCACCTCTCAGTGCTCATAATGTTATGCCTGATCTGTGTATAAACACTGTGCAGTGTTCTAGCTCAACATAACACATGATAATATTTATTGTAATGTTGCAGGTGGGGGTGTGGTTTAGAGGGAGTGTTGGGGAATGAGTAAATGAACATGACACTGCAAGTGTGTGTAAGTGTGTGTGTGTGTGTGCAGTGTGTCAATGACAGGAGAGCTGAGCTTAACTGATCTAAACAGAGCTGTTGGACTTCCTGTTCGACTCTTTCTGGTTTTTGCTCTTGGGATCCACTTGTTCCCATTAGCAGATATTTTTTCACCATCCTTGTCTGAATCTTTGTTGTATTCATTTCTTTTCACTTCAAAAATCAATGAAGTATGTAAATAATCATTTCTAAACCTTAATAACAAATAAACAAAAGAAAGTGTAAACATCAGTCACCATGGCAACTACGGAGGAAGAAGTCCATAAGTGTGAAACACTGCAACACCAGTATTACACTTTCTGCACTGAACTTAAAAACAGAAGTAAGAAATGTTAGAAATGTTTTGAAGATTTTTTGTCGAGAGATCTTGAATTACACTGAATTAAGAAGTTCACTGGTCAGTGTAGTGAACAGATAACAGATTCTTGGCTGATGCAATGAATAACGTTTGCAAGAATTTCTGTGCAAGTCATCAGAAAATAATGAGGGTGTGTGTGTGTGTGTGTGTGTGCGTGTGGGTGTGTGTGGGTGTGTGCGTGCGTGTGTACATGTTCTAGGCCACTGATGTAGGCATTACAGTCAAATGGATATAACATATCACAAAGTCTTGGCAGCCCACCTCTAGGCTAAAGTCACTGCTACGCCTTATAACACAGTCTAATTGTGGACTTAACCAAATACAAATTCATTATTCATAATAAACAGATAAAGGGTTCTTAGAGTTTGTGTATTTGTATATATATATATATATATATATATATATATATATATATATATATATATATATATATATATATATATATATATATATATATATATAGCGTAAACTGAAGTCACATTGGCCAAACTCTTCCCACAGTCAGCAACACTGATGTCTATGCAGACCAGAAACACTATACACTGTTTTTGCAGCACATTTTCAAAGACACACTGCTTTTTAAAACTGCTTAAAACCAAAGAGCTTCAGAATGATTTTGTTCGGAAACAAGGATCGAGGAATATGTATAGTTATTTCTATAAAGAAAAAATAAAGGATATTGAAGATATACGTTTTTTCAATTTCAATTCAATTTATTTGTATAGCGCCTTTTACAATGGACATTGTCTCAAAGCAGCTTTACAAAAAAAGAGAAACAGATAAGAGAGAGCAAAAAAAGTAACTAAATAAATAAAAATAATTTTTTAAATTAAATTATTAAACTATTTTTCCTTATTTTATTTTATCCCTAATGAGCAAGCCTGTGGCGACAGTGGCAAGGAAAAACTCCCTGAGATGATATGAGGAAGAAACCTTGAGAGGAACCAGGATCAGAAGGGAACCCATCCTCATTTGGGTGACACTGGACAGTAAATAATGTAAATGTAAATAATGTCCTTTCTACAACTGTAATCAATGGCCCATGAGGAACTATTAGGTCAATGTAGTCTCTGAGTTCATTATAGACACTAATTCCTTGCTGTCACAAGCTGACAGATGAAATGGCAGATCTGACAGATGAAATGGCAGATCTGTGACGGTGTGAGTCCCCAAGCGGCTCTGTCCATGGCTGTCTCCTGGGTCACAGGCTGTCCACACAGATCCATCCACAGCATCGGTGAGCACCACCAAGCGACGAGACTCCGACCAGGGGTAGAGGCGGTGGTCACACTGGAAACTGGCAAACACTGGGAGCTCAGGAGTGGGGTGTATAGCTCGACAGAGAATGACAGAGAGAAAAAGAGAAAGATATGAAGTATGCTTCTGATCATATAATGTTTAAAGACAATGTAGATTATGTGTAAAGTGCAGGCAGGGGCTCTGGCAAGACTAGCTATGACAGCACTAAATGGGAGAGCCAGAAGGTCACAGACATGAAGGCTTCCTGGGACATAAAGCGTCCAACCACTTCACAGTCAGCAAACCTGAGCGACTTGTGAGGGTGGTAAGGCGACAGCATCCAAACATCCAAACATCCAAGTACACCAAACACTCTATGCCCCTGAACCTTCCAGATCTGCTCCTTTACCTAAGAAAAACTATACATTGAAAGCTTGACTAAATAAATGTGTCTTCAGCCTAGACATAAACATTGAGACTGTGTCTGAATCCTGAACACTAATTGGAAGGCTGTTCCATAACTGTGGGGCTTTCAAAGAAAAAGCTTTGCCCCCTGCTGTAGCCTTTGCTACTTGAGGTAATACCTGCACCCTTTGATCGGAGTAGGCGTGGCGGATCATAAAAGACTAAAAGATTGCTCAGGTACTGCAGTGCGAGACCATTTAGTGCTTTACAGGTCAGTAACAGTATTTCATAATCAATGCAAAATTTGACTGGGAGTCGATGTAGTGTGGCTAAGATAGGAGTCATGTGTTCATATCGTCTGGTTCTAGTTAGTACACTAGCTGCTGCGTTCCGGACTAGCTGGAGCTTGTTTATGCCCCTACTGGAACATCCGGACAGTAAGGCATTACAATAATCCAACCTAGAGGTAACAAAAGCATAAACTAGTTTTTCTGCATCATAAACTGACATCATATTTCTTATCTTAGCAAACTTTCTGAGATGAAGGAAGGCTACCCTAGTAATAGTATATTATCTACATAAGCTTCAAACTAAACACCAGAGTCAATAATCACACCAAGATCTTTTACTGCGGGGCAAGATGAAACAGAAAGACCATCCACAGTTACTCTGTAATCAGAAAGCTTACTTCTAGCTGCATGTGGTCCTAGTACAAGCACCTCTGTCTCGTCAGAGTTAAGCAGGAGGAAGTTAGTGACCATCCACTGTCTGATGTCCTTTACACATTCTTCAATCTTAATTAGCTGGTGTCTCTCATCTCACTTAGCTGAAACATATAGCTGTGTGTCATCGGCATTACAGTGGAAGCTAATACCATGTGTACGAATTGCACCAAGGGGTAGCATATATAGGAAGAAGAGAAGTGGGCCTAAGACAGAACCTTGCGGAACACTGAACATAAACTTGGTATGCATAGAGAAGTCACCATCTAGATCTACAAACTGATAACGATCAGTCAAATAAGACCTGATCCAGGATTGGGCTGTTCCTTTAACACCAACAACATTTTCTAGCCTATCAAGTAGAATAGTGTCGCTCGAGTGATCGAGTAACACCAGTAAGGCCGAGTTCACACTGCATGATTTTCAAAGTCATTGGATCATTGTTGCTTTCACACTGCACGACTATCTAGGGTAGCATTCAGTCACTGATGTGTTCACACTGCACGATGGATCTGCGACAGGAACTTTCACACTGCATGACTTCACAATAGGAATTATCACAACACTAGTCAGCGACTGAAAAGTCGTGCAGTGTGAACTCGGCATAAGGAGACACAACCCTGATCAGAAGACAGTAACAGGTCATTTAGTTGGAGGAGCTTCATTGACACGTCCCTTCCCCCGCTTGGTATTAAAAGACTTCCCATATCTGTTGTGTGGAGAGTGACTAGTGACATGAGGAATGCCCACCTGGTTCCTTCATCCCGATAAGTGTCAGTGTGATGAGAGAAGTCCAAAAGCAAGGTCAGGAAATAGAATCAAGAGTGGCAAACATCACAAAACGAGATAATCAGAAAATAGAAAAACAAAGGTCATACATGTGGCAATCAAACAAAAATCTATGAAACAAGTAAACAATATTTTGTGCTAGACCCCAGTGTGCATGCTGTTTGTATCCAAAAACCCCAGAAGTCACCTAAGTTCAAAACTTGGGTGATTGAAAACGTGGTGGCTTGTAAGGGGCATTGCAGGTCGAGACGCTACACAATCCACATTACACAATGACATTAGGAGGTAGAAGGAAACACAATCAAACTGCTCTGTCACAATACACAAGATTTAAAAAAAATGATTATAAAAAAAACAAACCACAAAAATTCTAAAGGCTTACATTCTACATCAGCAGCTTCTTCCATTTCATTCCCATGTTGGTTTGAGAAAACATTTTGAAGCAGGAATAAGTTATAACAAAAGTCATAAAATAACACAAGTTTCTGTTTAACAGTGTCAGAATATGGTTAAATGGCTTTGTTCAGAACATACAGCTTTTAGGTACTACAAGTATCTTACCTGGTGAGGTTTCAGATTTTTTCCAGATAAAACCCCACAGTAGCTATAACACACAGATGTGCTGTCATATGATGAAACACACTAGCCCCTTTTCCAGCTATTTCCCCTTTTCCAGCTGGCCAGAGCACATTATACAGTATAAGTTTGCTATGTAGTCTTCATACTATTGTTAAATACGCTTGTAATTTATCACGTTACATTAAAAAGTGTCCAATAAATTTGTTAACTGCACATGTGTAGTAAGTCACATAATGTAGTGATTGTGAGAAAACATCCACAGTACTTTCTGAAAGAAATAGACACAGTTCTTCTATATATATATAAATATATATATATATACATATATACACTACATTGCCAAAAGTATTTGCTCACCTGCCTTGACTCGCATATGAACTTAAGTGACATCCCATTCCTAATCCATAGGGTTCAATATGACGTCGGTCCACCCTTTGCAGCTATAACAGCTTCAAGGAGTGTTTAGGAGGAGGTTTATGGGAATTTTTGACCATTCTTCCAGAAGCGCATTTGTGAGGTCACACACTGATGTTGGACGAGAAGGCCTGGCTCTCAGTCTCCGCTCTAATTCATCCCAAAGGTGTTCTATCAGGTTGAGGTCAGGACTCTGTGCAGGCCAGTCAAGTTCATCCACACCAGACTATGTCATCCATGTCTTTATGGACCTTGCTTTGTGCACTGGTGCACAGTCATGTTGGAAGAGGAAGGGGCCAGCTCCAAACTGTCCCCACAAAGTTGGGAGCATGGAATTGTCCAAAATGTTTTGGTATGCTGAAGCATTCAGAGTTCCTTTCACTGGAACTAAGGGGCCAAGCCAAGCTCCTGAAAAACAACCCCACACCATAATCCCCCCTCCACCAAACTTTACACTTGGCACAATGCAGTCAGACAAGTACCGTTCTCCTAGCAACCGCCAAACCCAGACTCGTCCATCAGATTGCCAGATGGAGAAGCGCGATTCGTCACTCCAGAGAACGCGTGTCCACTGCTCTAGAGTCCAGTGGCGGCGTGCTTTACACCACTGCATCCGACGCTTTGCATTGCACTTGGTGATGTATGGCTTGGATGCAGCTGCTCGGCCATGGAAACCCATTCCATGAAGCTCTCTGTGCACTGTTCTTGAGCTAATCTGAAGGCCACATGAAGTTTGGAGGTCGGTAGCGATTGACTTTGCAGAAAGTTGGCAACCTCTTCGCACTATGCGCCTCAGCATCCGCTGATCCCGCTCCGTCAGTTTACGTGGCCTACCACTTCGTGGCTGAGTTGCTGTCGTTCCCAAACACTTCCACGTTCTTATAATACAGCTGACAGTTGACTGTGGAATATTTAGGAGCGAGGAAATTTCACGACTGGATTTGTTGCACAGGTGGCATCCTATCACAGTTCCACGCTGGAATTCACTGAGCTCCTGAGAGTGACCCATTCTTTCACAAATGTTTGTAAAAACAGTCTGCATGCCTAGGTGCTTGATTTTATACACCTGTGGCCATGGAAGTGATCGGAACACCTGATTCTGAGTATTTGGATGGGTGAGTGAATACTTTTGGCAATATAGTGTATATATATATAATATATATATATATATATATATATATATATATATATATATATATATATATATATATATATATTAATACTTTAATACATATATAATAATATTTACATTTTAAATGAATATGTATAAATTTACCCGTGACTGTGTGAGTATAAAGCTGTGAAGTATTTTTATTTGCTTTGTAAATACTTAATTGCGCTGGTGTTGTCCTGCCATCTGCGCATAACTTTTTTTGTTCAACTTTAAAGATGTCTGTGCAAAGATAAAAATTAAAATGGAAAACATCTTGAGATTAAAGTCATTATAATGCAAAATTTAGCTAGTAGTTATTCCAGAAAATAAAGTCAAACTAAATAAAATTGTGACAAAGTAGTAATATTTCGCGAATAAAGTTAACACTATGAGAATAAAGTAAAAATCACGAGATTCGTAGCAATACGGGATTAAATTCGTAATATTTTGAGAATAATGTCAATATTTACATTAACCTGTTTAGAGTGATGAATAATATATTAGGCCTATTTGTGTATAGTGAAATTAATGTATTAATAAAACTGCTTAATGCATTAAGGTACGTTGAGAATACGCATAAAAGTGAAAGTACAAAAGGCTGCACTGATTAAAAACCAGTGTCCCACCGTAGTGAAAGTTTTGAAGCATGAGTTAACGGCATTCACACGAAAGTTTCTGAATTTGGAGGCAAGAGTTGGCTGGTTTGAAGAGCGTTTGAAAGAAAAGGCACCCCTGTCTCATCTGCCGACAATCAGTCCACCTCCACAGACGGTAGGGTCGATGCTGGCAACAGTCCTGTATTGATGTCGACTCTTTTGGAGACTCCGAGTCTAGAGTCTTCTGAAAATGGACCATTTCATGACTTTGTTGTGGACATTAGTGAGCGATCCATACGCAGTGTCAGACAAATACTTGGATGGTGGTATGGGAAAACTCAACATTGTCCCATGATCCGAGACAAAAATAAAGAGCTTCGACTTCAACAAGCTCAAAAATGGATCGAGGAGAAGGAGCTGTTTGACGACGTAATTTTCACTGATGAAACAACAGTGGCTTTGGATCGTTTTGTAAAAGAGGAAGACGTGTGTTCAAACCAAAACCAAAGCATCCTTTGAAAGTTCATGTTTGGGGGCAATATCCAGACTTGGACCAGGACCGATTGCAATATTTGAAGGGACAATGGACCGATGTTTCTTCGAGGAAGCTATCATAAAAGAAACCGCCGCCCCATACATCAGGGAAAACTTCGGAGTCCACCACCATTTTTTCCAGGACAATGACCCGAAGCACACTGCTGCAAGAAAAGTCATTGCCGCAGAGGGCATTAATTGGGTCAAGACTCCAGCTGAATCCCCTGATATGAATCCCATTGAGATGGTGTGGCATGCTATGAAAGACTATATTAGAAAAACAGCAAAACCAAATACGAAGACTGATATAATTGCTGCCATAGAAAAGTTCTGGTTTGAAGAACTAAGATACTACTGTCAGGAGCTGCTGGACTGTTCCCTCCCAGGCCTGAGGAAGGCGCTGGCAGGTGAACCTGAGAAGCAGGTTCCTTAAAAACCTTAAAATAATAAAAACGTGGTCTGATTGCATTAAATAAAAAATAAACATTATGCAGACTCTTCAGCTTGCTCATCATTTTGGTTAGAAAGTATTAAACCGATTAAACTAAAGACTAGATTGTGACATTGTCAGGCATGCATTTCCGGGTTCCATGTTGCTACTTCCGGTTCCTGGACGCAACTTCCGGTTTCGCGATCTCATTTCCGGTTTCCGCCATTTTATGCTCCTCAGTCCTATATAAGCTAGCGAGCAGTCTATGCTTCTTGCCAGATGGTCTCTTCAGTCAGTCTTGAGCTTCTGAGACGGCATCCTGCCCTTTTCTTCAGTTCCTGTCTGCCTGGTTTGTCTCTGCCTTCCTTCAATCAATGACTCTGCCAGTCCTACGTTTAACCTGTTCTCTGGATTTGGATTAGTGGACTGTATGCTGCTAATGACTCTGCCTGTCCTACGTTTAACCTGTTCTCTGGATTGTGGATTATTGGACTGTATGTGGTTGTTTCTTTTACTGATTCTACCAGCCTGCTGTATCCTGTTTTTTTCAGTTTTTTCTCTTGAAGTTGACCGAGAACTCTGCCATTTTTTGTGCCGTTCTTAATAAAGACTCTAAGTTTGAACTCGGACTGTGTTCTGCATTTGGGTCCTCACCTGCCATCCCTGACAGTACCATCTGGCCAACATGGACCCAGCAGAGCCACAGAACATGCAAGCCCTTCTAAGCTCCTTGTCTGAGACCTCCACCTCTCACAAATGTCGTCTCCAGGATCTCGCCTCGGCTACACACGAACTGATCCGTCGCATGAATCAGCTTTGTCACTCCACCCTCTTCAGCTCCCTCGGCGACAACACCCACGAGCTCACCAAGTCATCTTCGAGAGCCACACCTGCCTTACCCCGAACGCTTCTCTGGTGAACCAGGACTAGGCCGTGCATTTCTGATGCAATGCTCAGTGATCTTTGAACTTCAACCCTCTTCCTTCCCATCAGACCGCTTCAAGGTAGCATATGTCATCTCCCTGTTGTCAGGCAAGGCCAAGCTCTGGGCGACCGCTGAGTGGGAATGTCAGTCTGTACTCTGCTCCTCCTTTGAGTCTTTTTCCGATGAACTCCGCAAGGTCTTTGACACCTCTGCTCCCCAGCTTCACAAGGAAGCCTAACGGTGGCGGAATATGCGGTGGATTTTCGCACATTTGCCATCGACAGCGGGTGGAATGCCACCGCACTCTACGATGCCTTCTATCGGGGGCTGGCTTCTGAAATTAAGGATGAGCTCGCTGCCCGGGAGCTACCAGCCGACCTTGACGACCTGATCGCCCTGGCTACCCGCATCGATCGACACATTCGGGAACGCCAAACTGAAAGGTCAGCCCGACGTCTTCGACGACCCAACTACCGACCCGCTGTCTCTCGCTCCCCGCCTTCTCCTACCCTCCCTGTCTCTGCATCCAGGAGCCTTCTTCTCTCCCATGCCATGGAGATCGGTCGTCATCACTTATCCCCTGCTGAGAAGGACAGGCGTCGGGCCTCAGGACTATGCCTGTACTGTGGAGAGGCTGGACATTTTGCCGCTTCCTGCCCAGCAAAAGGCCGGGCTCGTCACTGAAAGAGGGGCTAGCGGCGAGTCTACGACCATCAGTCCCTTCCAAGCCACTGCTCAAGATCCGCATCTCAGTTGATCAGCCTTGATGAATCAGTTGATGAACCTATCTGCCTTTGTGGACTCTGGAGCCGACTCTGAATTTATGGATCAAGACCTGGCTAAACAACTAGGCCTTGAGACGGTGCCTCTGTTCTCGCCCCTCCAAGTTCGGGCCTTGGACGGCCACGTCCTCCATCATGCCTCCCAACGCACTAAACCCTTGCTTGTCACCATCTCTGAACATCACCAAGAGTGGTTGTCTTTTCTTCTGATCCCTTCACCATTTGCCCCTGTTATGTTGGGCTTTCCATGGCTCCGGAAGCACAATCCTCACGTGGACTGGACCAGCGCCTGTATTCTGGATTGGGGCGCCTACTGCCTAACCCATTGCCTAGGATCTGTACCTCCGACCAAGGTGTCTGACATGGACGAACCACCCCCTGACCTCAGCTCAGTACCCTCCGATTATCATGACCTGGGAATGGCATTCAGCAAGGTCAGAGCCTCCTCTTTACCCCCTCATCGTCCATATGACTGTGCTATTGACCTCCTGCCTGGCACTACCCCTCCCCGGGGTCGGCTCTACCAGCTTTCGGGACCCGAAAGAGAGGCTATGACCCAATATATTCAAGATTCCCTCGCGGCCGGGATCATTCGTCCGTCTTCCTCACCTGCTGGGGCTGGGTTCTTCTTTGTAGGGAAGAAGGATGGGTCCCTGCGTCCATGCATCGACTACCGTGGGCTTAATGCCATTACTACCAAGAACTGTTACCCATTACCCCTCATGTCTACTGCTTTCGAACTCCTCCAGGGAGCCACTGTCTTCACCAAACTCGATCTCCGCAACGCCTATCATCTGGTGCGTATTCGAGAGGGTGACGAATGGCCATTATGAATATCTGGTAATGCCGTTCAGGCTCACTAATGCCCCTGCTGTATTTCAAGCCCTGGTCAATGACATCCTCCGGGACTACCTAAACCAGTTTGTCTTTGTGTACTTGGATGACATCCTCATCTTCTCCCACTCCCTAGAGGAGCATGTTCACCATGTCCGGTCAGTGCTCCGTCACTTGCTTCAGAACCGTCTGTATGTGAAAGCTGAGAAGTGTGAATTCCACACCTGCAGCACCATGTTTTTGGGTTTCATACTCTCGGCCGGTAGCATACAGATGGATCCCAGGCGGGTGGAGGCTGTGAGGGACTGGCAGTGCCCTGAAAGTCGTAAGCAGCTCCAACGTTTCCTGGGGTTCGCTAATTTCTACCGGAAGTTCATCAGAGGTTACAGTGCCGTTGCGGCACTATTTTAATCCACTAACAAACATCCTGCTGTCTATGTATATTAATGTATGTTTAAGCTGTGAAACAATTAAAGGCCTTCGAAAAATTTAAAGATGTTTTAAACAAGTGACAAATACAGTATAAGTGTCACAGCTTGTGGGGTTTCTTGTTATTAGACACATAAACCCTGCTTGAGAGAAGGAAGTGAAGTGTGCAAGTGCCTAAAGTGAAACATTCTAACACTACATGTTTGTCTGACTACACACAGATAGATGGATAGATGGATGGATGGATGGTCCTGGAGAAACATTGTTTCATTTCACTGTGTACTGCATCAGCTATTTATGGATGAAATGACGATAAAAGCTTCTTGATTTGACACACACACAGACCTGTGCACAGCTGTAGCATGTCCTTGATTGTGTTAAATCTTCTATGAGCAGTTTTCCCTTTCAGGACAAATCATGCTCCTCTTTGCACATGCGCATCATGCAGAAGTAGTTTTGGATAAGGGATAAAGAAACCACTTGGATCAGGTTATGTGCCAGGGGACATATAAGTAACAGTTTGCTGATAAATAACAGAATCCATGTGAATGAACAAAATCTGACAAAACTAAATTATAAATCTAATCAGCAAACCCATTGTGTGTGATCAATTAACTCGACTCTAGACTTTCCTGCTGCTTATGTGAATTTAAATTGATTTATTTCATTTCAAATATGACAAAAAATTGACATTCACACAAAAATAGCTCATTCAGCTGGTTTGGGTAATGGCTAAAAGCTATGTAAATAAATGTTACTAATAATATCACACAAGTAGATCTTGGCCACCTTCATTTTATCAAAGTAGCTCTCGGAGAAAAAAAAAAAGGTTGGAGATCCCTGCTGTAAATGTACTGTACACATAGAAATATATAAATTATTTATTGCCATCATGTTTTTTTTTATCAGTAAACACTAAATTCTAATGTTTGTATGTCTTATAGTCTGAATAACAAATATATGAAATTTATAGTTAAAAATGTATTGATTTTGTACATTTAAACTGAGAAAGAATAGCAATAACAATAGGAGAATTAAAATAAGTAAAATAAATCATAATAAAGAGCACATATTAAACATACTTTAGACATTTTTCTTAACTGCTGTGTTGTTCCCATGCATCAAAGTTCATATTAGAGATTTTCTTCTTGGATTCTGCAAATGGAAGAAAAAATAAATATCACAGGAATTAACACAACCGAGACATTAATAGAGCTCACTTTCAATTAAACCAAATATAATTATCAGTGCAATAACCTACGTTCGCAGTTCCATAGTCTGAGATCCTGTAAAATATATAAATAAAGATAATATTAGCATATTTACAGAACAAACAGCCTTTAAAATATGATTGTTTAAGAAGACACTTACTTGGGGAGGTTTTACTCTTTTTCCATAAATGTATCACCACAACAGCTATCGGAACACCCAGTATCATTGGCAGTGTAACACATAAGCGGATGAGAGACTCGAAATCTGGGTACAAATAATGAAATAATTAAATGTTGGTAGGTACACTTAATAGACACACACACACACACAGTGCAGTTGAAACTCACCAAGTCTGTTTCCTAATTCAGATCCTTTATGTACAATGACTGTAATATTATTTATGATCTTCCACATTACTCCTGCTTTATTATTTTCGTGCAGTCGTAAAGCACAAGCATACTGTCCAGCATCCGACTTTGTTACATTACTGATCCTGATGTTATGGGACTCTCTGCTTATGGGTGTTTCATTTGAGAGCCTGTGAAGCAGATCTTTCTGCCCATTGCAATAAGCATTGTACCTTATAGAACGCTCATTATAACCATAAGAATGAACACAGATACTGTTCTTTTCAATAGTCTTGATCCAGTAAACAGCAAAATATATGTTGTCATATCCTTCTGTAAGGATGAAACTGCAGTTTAAAATGACATCATCTCCTTCAGTTAACTCGACTGAAGATCTTTCCACAGACTTGGTTGTTACTGAAGGAAAAACAGTTTTGCAGATTATTCTGAAAAACTAAAGTGTATTAAGAAAATACAGAAAATGAAAACGTACTCACTGGATTCATTTGCAGGGGCGATTATGTATAATGTGACAGTGTTGGGAGACGGTGTGAACGGATACAAGCAACCAGAATCCAGAGCAGTGACACATTGATAAAATCCACTTGTTGCTATTAGCAAACATTTTTCATCAACTTTGTCTGATTCGTTATTTGTGCAGAATTTCTGGATATTGTTAAGTCTGAGTGGTTCACCAGGAGCACACTTCACTGTGCAATTCACATCAATATTGTTTTGAGACTCTGTGCTTATTTGCCATTTGTTGGTGTTGCAGAACAGTTCTACTTCATTCTCTGTATAAATGAATTCAATATGTCCTTAGGAAAGAGAGAAATATTTTATTGAGAGGAGTGTTTAGTCATTCAACAATTATTTTTGTTCTAAATGTATGCATTAATAACATTACACTAATGTCGCTTGGCCATTATCAGGGGTAAAAAAAAAAAGGTGACTAAAAAAAACTTTTTAGTATGTCTTAAAATTTTTCAGTATGTCTATGTTTATATAAATATCTATATTATATATTTCTGAACCAATATTAACATATCAACAGTTTATTTAATATTAAATTCGACCATGTCCAGTACCAAGTAACCACCTAAGCAACAATGAAAATGTCAGATATCAGATTATTTTCCGGAAGTCCATCAAACTGAACTTAATGAAGACATGCGGTAATTCAGGCTTTAGCAATTCAGCCAAGTTGCAACATACAGAAGAAACAAATTGTAATAAATCACCGTAATCAACAAATTAACAGAAAAATGAGGCGACTGTCATTTGCGGTGATAGTGAATGTCTCATGTACAGTATGCTGCTCAAAATTCTAGCACCAACAATATCAATATATCATCATGCTAACCTGCAAAAACATTCATCAAAAAAAAGTCACTCACCATGGCTACTGCTGAGGAAGAAAACCAGAAGGGTGAAACACTGCAAAACCATTCTCACAGTTTTTGCACTGATCAAAAAATAAATTAAAAAAAAGAAGCAGAACTGAATAATGGTGGAAATGTTGCTTTTGTCTTCATGAAAACATATAGAATTGAGCAGCTACCACTCAAGGTCATGAACGGAATCTGGACGCTGGCTTTAAAAGCCTTGAACAACTTAAAAGACGTTTTAAACAAGTGACCAAAAAAAAAACACACACACTCACTTTAGAGGTTGATGTCACTGCTTGTGGGTTTTCTTGCCATATAAACTCTGCTTGGGTGTGTGGGGGTGGGGGAGTCAGAGAGAGAGAGAGAGAGAGAGAGAGAGAGAGAGAGAGAGAGAGAGAGAGAGAGAGAGAGAGAGAGAGAGAGAGAGAGAGAGAGAGAGGAGGTGTCAGGATGGTTGGACACTTGAACACTAGGGGGCTTTCTGGCAGTGTGGTTGCTGTGTCATGTGATTTGTTTTGTTTTGTGTTTTCACATTTTTCCCCTGCCTAATTCTAAGTCCTTCTCTATTTCTGCACACCTGTTCCTAATGTGTCATAATATTATTATAATATAATATTTTCCCTATTTATATAGTTTGTGTCGCATTTGTTTTTTTTGCCGAGTCCTCGTTGTAATTGTGTGCCTCTTCTGTTTTCAGGATTTTGTTTTGTGTTGCAGTTGTTGAGTTTTCTCCCCAGTGTTTCCCATGTATGTGTTTGTTTATTTAAAATAAAGTTATTTATCCTGACTGGATGCTATCTCTGCATTTGGGTCTGATCCTGCTCTGTGGAGGCACCCCATTCTCTGACAGAAGGACTCAGCCATATACAGACCCAGTGGGATAGATTTGGCCCTACACTTAAAACCTTTGAAACAGATTTTTGGATCAGTTTATTTCTAGGACTGTCTTTTTCCTTCTGAATTTTTTTTTCTCCTCTTCAGTTCTGATAAGCATCACTCCGAAACTGTTCCTGTGGCGATGTCGCCCTGCTTCCTGGTTGCCTGTGGAGTATGTTGTTACCCTGATCTGCTTCTCCTGTCTTTCTGGTGTTTGGTGCCTTCGCTCCGCTTCTGTCTCTGTGGGGGACACTGTTCCGCTTTTTGGTTTCCGTGGAGGACATCGCCTCGCTTCTGTACCAGCGGAGGATGTTGCTAGCCTGGCTTCTCTTTTCTTCTGGCCTTCTGTGGACCTTGCTGAACCTGTGAGGACATTAGTCTTTGGCTTTAAGCAGAGGATGTTTCCCTCCCTCCCTCCCTCCTTCTCCTTCAAGATGTTGCTCTGACTGCGGTTCAGCTGGGGTCATCGCTTGGCTTCTAAGGCTTGGCCTTGGACTTCACCAGGCTTTCTGCTCACCTGAGGATGTAGCTCGGTCCTCCGGCTCGGCTTTGGTCATCGCAGCCTTTTGGCTTTGTCACCATGCCCCTTGCTTCCCCCGTGTGCCTCGCCTCGTTCCTTAATTCTGTCATGTAGTTTGGTTTGTTTTGTGTTTGCACGTGTTTGCCCTGCCTTATTCTTAGTCCCTCCTATTATGTATCTGTTTCTTAAATGATCAGAACTCTTGTCAGAGGAAGCATTGTACTGAATTAAATCAGTCACATGCTGTTTAACATTTTACTAACAATGTCTTCTATGTCTTTCTTCACATATTTCCTCACAAATATGTTGTGACTGTACTGGGCTCCAGTGGGTGACTCAACTCAACTCAACTTTATCGGTCTTGTCCTGTCTGATCAAAACCCGATCTCCAGCAGCTACACTTGAGTGTTCGTCTTCACGATGTTCATCTGCATACAGTTTGTATTTCCCTTTTTTTTGCAGTATCATTTTTTGAGTGAGTACAGGTAACTTGCCTCTCATTTTCCTTTTGAACAAAAGTTCAGCTGGGCTTTTGCCTGTTGTGTTATGCATGATTCCTCTGTACACTGTAACATACTTCCTGAGTTCCTTTTCCCAGTCAAGTCCTTGACTGGGTTCCTAACACGTTTCATGATGGAGGCATTCTAACGCTCAACTTCACCATTGGCTTTGGCCTATTTAGCCGTTGTTTAGATGTGTTTAATTCCGTTTCCTTTACAGAAATCCTTGAATTCATCTGACCTGAACTCAGGTCATTGTCTGATTTCAGTGTTATATCCATGTTGGCTAAATATGCATTCTAGGCTGTCAATCACGTTTGAAGTTGTGGTGGAGATCAGTATGTCATACCTGCTATAATAATCCACCACAACTAGGATTGAGTGTTTCGAAGGCAAGGCTCCCAGTAAATCCACTGCTAGCATCCATGCCATGGTCCATCGGGCAACGGTAAAGATCGCAGCGGCTCTGGAGCATACAATTTGACAGCCATGACATGATTTACAGTGACTCTCAGCAGCTCTGTCCATGCCAGGCCACCATACTTTGGTCCTGAGATGCTTCTGGTGATTCATGTGAGTGCTTCTCTCTCACTGCAGTTGTGACAAAGGGTCAGCGACATTTTCTTTTCCTGAAACATAGACAGTCTTCTAGTTATATGGTTGGAGACGTAAAACCCACCGCTCTACACAGGCACAGGACTTGGACAGGACAGGAGCATGGACCATATATTGACTAAAGTGCAGAAGCTCATGTTGATATTGTTCACTTGCGGATGATACTCCAAAAATGAGATGCTTGTATTTGTATACTCCATTGTGAACCGCAAATGTTGTGATCCGGTGAGATTCTGGTGTTAGCTGAAGATAATCCCATTTAAGATCCAATTTGCTGAAGATCATCAATTGGTACATACTTTGTAGAAGTTTATCTAGGAATGGGGTATCGTTCTCTGATGATTGCTCGATTGGCTTGTCGCATGTCAAGACAAAATCTGATTTCAGAAGTGGCTATTGGCACAATTACCACTGGATTAACCCATGGGGTACGTCCATTTACTTCTTCGATAATGTCCATTATTAAGAGTTTTTTTTATATTTTCCTCCACAGAATTCCTTAGATTAAATGGCATTCTTCTTAAGGGCTGGGCTGCTGGCTGGACTGTTTGGTCTATGTACAGACAGATTTGCTTAGTTTTCAACTTCTGGGTATTGTGACTAAAGTGATTGTTTGTGCCAATTTCCTAAATAAAGGAAAAAAGAATCTTTCTTAGAGTAGTTGTCAGTTTGTGTATTGGAGATTTATCTTTATATTTATATAAATTTTTATATTTTTGAACCAATATCAACAAATCACAGATCAATTATTGTTAAAGTCAACAATGTACAGTAGCAAGTAACCTAAGCAACAATGTCACAAATGAAAATATTCGATTATTTCATCAAACTGAACTTTCTGATGACATGCAGTAATTCAGGCTTAATCAGTTCATAAAAATAAATAGAATAAACAAGTTGTAATAAATCATTGTCAACAAACACTCTCTAAAAGAAAAGCAAGGCGATTATCATTTGGTGATGTGAATGCACCTATGCTGCTTGAAATTCCAGCACCAGTAATATAAATATATAATCATGCTAACTTACAATAACATTCATCAAAAAAGGTCACTGAACATGGCTACTACTCTACTGAGGAAGAAAACCAGAAGGGTATAACACCGCAAAACAGTTTTCACACAGTTCACACAGTTTTTGCAACATGCAAAAAACATAAAGTGGGTTGGGGGGCTGCTCCAGAATGCTGATGTGTGAACTGTGAGCAGAGGCACTTCTTCATTTTTTTTGTTTTCTATTTTTGACTTTAAAAGTAAGGGTGAGCATTTTCCACTGTGTTAGTTTTATCATATTTACACATATGTGAAGAAACCTGTAGCGGTACAAAATTGTAAAATTGCATTTATACTTTTGTAGCTAGCTGTAGCATGTCCCTGATTGTTTGAAAGCTCTCTCTGAGCAGTTTTCCCAGTCATTCTGTCAAACCTCTAAAGAACATGTGGGAAAATGATATGAGACCTAGGTATTATTAGAAAGATAAGTGTTCATATCAAAAATCATGTTAGATTTTAGTTACTGTTTATTTACAGAAAACAACTGCACACATGTACACTTTAAACAGTGTATATATACTTTTATGCCAGAAATGGCGTATTCTGGCGAACCACAATGTTTTTATGTTTGTGTGTTGAAACAGTGCTGTCATACTGAACTGTAATCTACTACTGAGGAAGAGAACCAGAAGGGTGAAACACTGTGAAACCATTATTGTTTTGTGCACTGAGCAAAATGAATACAAAAAAGAAAAAGAAAAACCTGATGTGAGTAATGGTTGAAATTATTCCACTTTATGAAAATAGAATTAAGCAGAGTATCTTTCAGGGTGATGAACAAAACATTTGATTTGAGGAAGATGTTTTAAGAAAGTGATCAGAAAGTGAAATGACAAAAATTACCACACACAGGTTAATTGTTGATGTCACAACTAGTGGGTTAGAATCTGCTACTGTGTGTGTGTGTGTGTGTGTGTGTGTGTGTGCAGCATAATCTTTGTGGTCTACAACTTGTGAGTTTGGGCCTCCATGGATTGCATTTGTTTGTCCATCCCACAGATGCTCATTCAAATTAAGATTTGTGGAATTTGGAGTCCAAGTCATCTCTTTGTCATGTTCCTCAAACCATTCCTGCACGATATTTGTAGTGAGGCAAGGAGCATTTATTCTGCTGAAAGAGGCCACTGCCATTAGGGAATACTGTTACGACAGGATTTACCTGGTCTGTAACAGTGTGTAGGTAGATGGTATGTGTCAAAGTAACATCCACATGAATGTCAGGACCCAAGATTGTCCAGCAGAGCATTACCCAGAGCATCACACTGTCTCCGTCAGCTTGTACTTCACATAGTGCATCCTGGTGCCATCTCTTCCCCATGTAATCAACACACACTTACCTGCACTGGGAACGTCCCATTTTACAAGTGACACATTTTAAACATCCAGTCATTACTACTAGCTGGCATTAATTAGCCACAAATTTATTTGTCCAGAGATCTAGACTATCATAATTATTATCGAGTTTAAATGGTCGGTGTTGTTGAACTACATGCTTAAGTGGTGTTGAATTTGTGGAGAAAATGATTTTTATAAGAATAATTCAAGCACTAGTTCTGAAGCAATGGCTCCTCATGTTCACATCAACTGACCGACTTGAATCTTTGTGTCCATAACAAACTTTATTTCTTTGTACACATCTGTACTTTACAAAAGTCATTGTGTAAAGAGACACATGTGCATCAGTATGACTTAGCTTGAATGATGTAGCTTAAACTTATTAACACTGCAGTACTCTAGCTCAACATAACGTATGATCATTTTTATTGTATTATGGCAGGTGGGTGTGGTTTAGAGAGAGTGTAGGGGAGTGAGCAAATGAACATGGCACATTTGTATATCATTTGTATGCGTGTGTAAGTGTGCGTGTGTGTGTATGGGTCGGTGCAGTGTGTCATTGACCGCAGAGCTGAGCTGACCTGAACAGAGTTGTTGGACTTCCTATATGACTACTTCTGGTTTTTGCTCTTGTTTCCTGTGCAGTAACACAGACAGAAATAACGTTCACTAGTCATCTCATGACACAGTGGACACAGTCCACTTCATAGCTGCAAAGTGTTTGCTCATTCCTCCCCCACACTCCCACCTGGCAGTGCTAAGTAAAAGTTATCTAATAAATTAATATTTTTAGAGAATGAATGTTTACGTGAAATTTGAAGACTTTTCATTATTTTCAAACAAGCAGATCTTCCCCATGTGCCCTTAATGCAGTGTTACTCTCATATCTTAGACAATACCAGGAGGGGTTTTTTTCCACATTTTGGGTTCTGAAGAGAAAAAGAATACAACATGAATTTCATTTTCTAGGTGGGTTGGGTTTGGGTGGAAGGATTTTTCACCAATTTTGTCTGAATCTTTGTTGTATTTACTTCATTTCACTTCAAAAATCAATTAAATATGGCATTTGGCATTATAACTATATGTAAAATCTCATTTCTAAACCTCAATAACATGAAGAAACAAAAGAAAATGTAAACTTTACCCACCATGGAAACTGCTGAGAAAGAAGTGTACCACCTACACACTGGATCAATCCCTTCCACTGTGCTCCAGACCATTTTACATCACCACAATCATCAATGGATCCATAGCATCTAGTCATGTACCAGCTACCTTCAAGCAAGCAAGGGTTATTCCCCTCCTGAAGAAACCTGCTCTGGATCCCTCAGACATCAGCAACTGCAGACTGGTATCACTTCTATCTTTTTTTCATTTCATTGTCTGTACTTGTTATCCGATCTATCATTGGGTCACGGGGAGTCTGTGCCTATCTCAGGAGTCATCGGGCATCAAGGCAGGATACACCCTGGACGGAGTGCCAACCCATTGCAGGGCAGACACACACTCTCATTCACTCACGCAGTCACACACTACGGGCAATTTAGAGACTCCAATCAGCCTAGAAGCATGTCTTTGGACTGTGGGAGGAAACCGGAGCACCACTAAGCCACGGTGCCGCCCACTTCTATCTTTTCTTTCTAAAATTCTTGAACACATTGTTTATAATCAACTCTCTGTTTTGCACTATACTGCCAAAAGTTTTGGGACACTCCTCCAAGTTATTGTTGGGCTTGGCCCCTTAGTTCCAGTGAAAGGAACTCTTAATGCCTCAGAATACCAAGACATTTTGGTCAATTTCATTCCATTAGTGGATGGCCCCTTCATGTTCCAACATGACTGCACCAGTGCACAAAGTAAGGTCCATTAAGACATGGATGAGTGAGTATGGTTTGGAGGAACTTGATTGTTTTGAGTCCTGACCTCAACCTGAATTAGAGCGGAGAGTCAACCACTAGACTCCCTTGTCCACCCTCATGAGTCTTGGAATTCGTGATGCAGCATCGGAATGGTTTGCTTCCTACCTGGAAGGCTGGTCATATCAGGTAACATGGAGGTGATCGACATCTGCTCAATGCAGACTCTCCACTGTTGTCCCACAATTCTCAGTGTTTGGTCCTCTCCTTTTCTCTCCCTATACTCATTCTCTTGGCTAAGATATATCCTCAAATGGGTTCTCTTACCAATGTTATGCTGATGACACTCAATTTATCTTCTCCTTCCCTCCATTAGATACCACGGCTACCTGATGGCTAGACAACTGGATCAAAGCATCTGCAAAACTGCAGCTCTTGTTGGGTGTTCCTGGTCTGCAATGGTCAGTATCTATCAAAAGCGGTCCAAGGAAAGAACAGTGGTGAACCAGAGACAGGGTCATGGGTGGCCAAGGCTCAGTGATGCACATGGGTAGCAAAGGGTGGGCCGTGTGGTCCAGCCTAACAGACAAGCTACTGTTGCTCAAATTGCTGAAGATGTTAATGCTGGTTCTGATAGAAAGGTGTCAGAATACACAGTGCATCGCAGTTTGTTGCATTTGGGGCTGAATAGCCACAGACCAGTCAGGGTGCCCATGCCGACTACTGTGCACCACCGAAAGCACCAACAATGGGCACATGATTATCAGAACTGGACCACAAGCTGGGAGTGACATGCTTTGAGCAATGTTCTGCTGGGAAACCTTCGGTCCTGCCATCCATGTAGATGTTACTTTGACATGTACCACCTACCTAAGCATTGTTGCAGACGATGTACACCCTTTCATGGAAACGGTATTCCCTGATGGCTGTGGCCTCTTTCAGGAGGATAAATGCATCGGGCCACAAAGCAAAAATGGTTCAGGAATGGTTTAATGAGTATACCAATGAGTTTGAGATGTTGACTTGGCCTCAAAATTCCCTGGATCTCAATCCAATCAAGGATCTGTGGGATGTTCTGAACAAACAAGTCCGATCCACGGAGGCCCCACCTCGCAACTTACAGGACTTAAACTTCTTGTTGCCAGATACCACAGCACACCTTCAAGGATCTAGTGGAGTCTATGCCTCAATGGGTCAGGGCTGTTTTTGCAGCAAAAGAAGGAGCAACACTATATTAGGTCTTAATGTTATGCCTGGTCGCTGTATATTAATGTACAATAAGATATCACAAAGCATAAATGCCTTCATTACAGAGAGAATCAAATTAGTGAAACATTCTCACAATGTAAAATGTGGGAAAACAACAGCACAACTTTGTAACATTGGCCAATCCAGAAATCACTGCATACAGTACATCATTAGACAATTCTTAAAATATGAAAGATTCTAATGCTAGACCAGATGGAAGACCATATGATGAATAAAACATTTAATTCTGAAACTTTCATATTCAATTTTGTTTGCTAGAATCTAATCCACACATGGTCTATATATTTCTCCTCATTCCTCCTCAATAATGTGTTCAGTTTTAGATTAGTAAAGAAAAAAAATTTAAGGCATTTAAATACCTTAATACAAATCATTCTGCTTCACAACTGAATAGATGTCTGTGGATTTTTCTTGGCCTTCCTGCATGAATCCGATCTTAATCTAATCTTCTTCACTCCCTATAGCATACGGAGAACCTGTAGAAAAAAAAAAACTCGATAATTTGTACATTTTTAGCACTTTATGCTGCTCAGGGTTGTCACTGGATCTGGAGCCTATCCTGCAAACACTATAGAAACCTCAGGAATACACACACAGGCCTGTGCACATCTATGGCTGAGATCATTTGACTCAGGCAACGTAGCTCAGCTTGTGCCAGGGTTCAAACATCTTGCTAACATTTTACCTGTGGGCTTTTTTTTAACCTTTTTTTTTTTTTTACTAAAGTAAAAAGCATTTTCCAGTGTGTTTCTGGAAAAATAGTGTTTGCAAATACAAATATTGTCATTGTGTTAGTTTTTTTTTATTGTGTTTTTTTTTTTTAGCATATTCAGACATACAGTATCTCACAAATTTTTACATTTTTGTAAATATTTTATACCTTTTCATGTGACACTGAAGAAATGACACTCTGCTACAATGTAAAGTAGTGAGTGTACAGCCTGTATAACAGTGTAAATTTGCTGTCCCCTCAAAATAACTCAACACACAGCCATTAATGTCTAAACCGTTGGCAACAAAAGTGAGTACTGTATTTACACTGTTATACAGGCTGTACACTCACTACTTTACATTGTAGCAGAGTGTCATTTCTTCAGGGTTGTCACATGAAAAGATATAATAAAATATTTACAAAAATGTGAGGGGTGTACTCACTTTTGTGAGATACTGTACATGAAAGCTCACCTTAAGTTTCATAGTATATGTACAGAAGTGATCAAATCAAATTTACTCAATGAACCTGTTTAAATTTCATCTTAATCAAACTCACAGATGTCCTTTCCTGTCCCATCCCAGCGACAACTGACTCTACGGACAAATCACGCACCTCCGCGCATGAACACGCATCAAGCAGACTGAAGTAATTTAGATAAAGGATAAAGAAACCACTCTGTCAGGGTTTTTTTTTTTCAGTCTTGCTGAGGCCATCAGGTTATGTAACAGGGGGCTTATAATTAATTTGCTATAATTAATTTGCTGATAAAAAACAGAGTCCATGTGAATGAATGAAATCGGACATTAATAACTAATAACTATCTAGTCAGCAAACTCAACAAGTAACTGCTGCTTATGTGAATTTAAATTGATTTACTGCAAAATATGACTTCAATGTTGACTTTTTTTTTTAAAGTTCACACAAAAATAGCTCATTCAGCTGGTTTGGTTTATGGCAATAAGCTATGTAAATAAATATTACTCATAATATACCACGAGTAGCTCTTGGCTACCTTCATTTCCTCTCTCAGAGGAAAAAAGGTTGGAGATCCCTGCTGTAAATGTACTGTACATATACAAATATATCATAGTCATCATAATCATAGTATAGAACACATATTTAACACATTCACTGTTCTTTTCTTTACTGTTGTGTTGCTCTCATGCTTCAAAGTTCACATAAGTTTCTTCTCTATGTTGGATTCTGCAAAGGGAAAAAAATAAACATCCCAGGATTTAACACAAACAAGACATTAATGGAGCTCACTTTCAATTAAACCAAATATAATTATCAGTGCAATAGCCTACATTCACAGTTCCATAGTCTGAGATCCTGTAAAATAAAAAAAGATAACATAAGCATATTTACAGAACAAACAGACTTTAACATATGATTGTTTAAGAAGAAAAACTAAATTAGAAGTTTTTAGAAATGTGTATAAAGACAGTATGTCCAGCTATAGACAGGCTCTAAAAGCTGCTATTGCTGAGCATCTGAGCAAACTGATAGCAATAAACCGGAAGAATCCCAGATTCTTATTTAGTACAGTGGCTAGACTAACAAAACCTCATATATCTGGAGAGAGTGTTACATCACGGTTTAGTAGTGAGGACTTTATGAATTTCTTCACTGAAAAAATTGATAGTATCAGGAACAAAATAACGGATGTTCAACCTCTGACAGCATCCTGAGATCCAGTCCAGCCTAAAGCTCCACATCTAGAGCTACAGTGCTTCACAGGTATAGGACAGGAAGAGCTGTATAGACTTATTACTACAGCTAAATCAACAACATGTTTGTTAGATCCAATTCCAACTAGATTGCTGAAAGGAGTGATATATACAGCTGGAGAACCGCTTCTAAACATTATTAATTCCTCGCTATATTTAGGTCATGTCCCTAAACCTCTCAAGTTGGCAGCCATTAAGCCTCTTCTTGAAAAACCTAAATTAGACCCTAATGAAATAACAAATTACAGACCGATTTCAAACCTTCTGTTTATATGAAAAATATTTGAAAAGGTGGTGTCAGCTCAAATATGCTCCTTCTTACAGGAAAACAACATCTTCGAAGAATTTCAGTCAGGTTTCAGGCCCCATCATAGTACAGAAACTGTGCAGATGACTTGTTTTTAGCTTCGGACCAAGGCTGCATCTCAATTTTAGTCTTACTTAATCTTAGTGCTGCATTCAACCCTATAGATCATAATATTCTTGTAGATTGCTTACAAAATCACACAGGTATTCAGAGACAGGCATTTAAATGGTTTAGATCCTACCTGTCTGATCAATACCATTCTGTAGATTTAAATGGAGAACTGTCCATTGTAATGCCATTGCGATACGGGGTTTCACAAGGGTCAGTTTTAGGACCTCTGGTGTTCTCAGTATACATGCTTCCCTTGGGTAACATCATTAGAACACATGGGATTAGTTTCCATTGTTATTGCTGATGATTCCCAGTTATATGTCTCATCAAAACCAGATGAAATATCTAAATTGTCCAGATTAACGAAGGTGTGTCAAAGATATAAAAGATTGGATGACTGATAATTTTCTATTACTAAATGCAGATAAGACAGAGATATTACTTATTAGTCCAAAAACCAGTACACAGAAGCTCTCACAATTCAGCTTGCATTTAGAAGGATGTACTGTTACTACTAGCTCGACAGTGAAAGACCTGAGCGTAATATTAGACAGCAACTTGTCCTTTGAAAATCATATTTCCAATATTACAAAAACAGCCTTCTTCCATCTTAGAAATATTGCCAAGCTTAGGAACATTTTATCTGTAGCTGATGCAGGACAATGGTAATGCAGTACTAGGTGGTTGTCCTGCATTTTCAATAAACAAGCAACAGTTCAGAATGCAGCCGCCAGAGTTCTTACCAGATCAAGAAAATATGATCATATAACCCTAATATTATCATCCCTGCACTGGCTACCTGTTAAGTTTAGAATTGATTACAAACTAGCACTACTTACTAGCACTACTTACATAAAAGGCTCTTAATGGTTTAGCTTCCACTTATCTAACCAGTCTTCTGACACGTTACAATCCACCACGCTCGTTAAGATCACAAAGATCACAAATCTCTGGACTTCTGGTAGTTCCCAGAATATTAAAGTCTACAAAAGGGGGTAGAGCGTTTTCATTTTTAGCTCCTAAACTTTGGAATAGTCTTTCTGACAGTGTTCGGGGCTCAGACACACTCTCCCAGTTTTAAAAGTAGATTAAAGACATATCTCTTTAGCCTGGCATACACATAATTCTTCCCATAACCTCGTACTCCATTACATCTGATTAAATGCACATTCACATCTAGTGCTGCTAATATTATGAACAGAAGCTACGCTAATTCCTTTCCACCTGTTCCTTTTTCTACCCATCCTGAGGCATCTGGAGATTGTGCCAGCTCCAGTAGACAGAGGCCAACCCTGCGAGGATCCTGAGGCATCCAGAGATGGACCAATTTGGGTATATCAAAGCAACGCTGCCAGCCCTATGTGGACTTTGAGGATGACAACAACCTCCTAATTAATACACATTAACATACGCTGTATCTGCATCACACTGTACACTGTACATAACTGCAGAAAGGACATTGTTTATATCACACTCTTCGGTGTATAGAATAATTTATAATCACACTCTCCGGTGTCACCCAAATGAGGATGGGTTTCCTTTTTGAGTCTGGTTTCCCTCAAGGTTTCTTCCTCATACTATCTAAGGGAGTTTTTCCTTGCCACAGTCGCCACAGGCTTGGTCACTAGGGATGATTTTGGCTAACATCTAGGACTTGTTACCGTATGTTTTTTTTGTTTGTTTGTTTCCTATGTTGTGTAAAGCTGCTTTGAGACAACGTTTATTGTTAGAAGCGCTATACAAATCAAATTAAATTGAACTGAAGACACTTACTTGGTGAGGATTTATTCTTTTTCCTTAAATGTACCACAACAACAGCTATCAGAACACCCAGTATTATTGGCAGTGTAACACATAAGCGGATGAGAGTCTCAAAATCTGTGTACAAATAATTAAATGTTGGTAGGTAGAAATAGACTACAGTAATGTGTTGGGTTCTTTGGGTTCTTCTGTCTATCCATTTCCAAACACTTAACCCCCCCCCCCCCACACACATACATATACACAACCCAGTGCAGATTAAACTCTCCTGCCCTTTTTCCAGCTATTTCCGATCCTTTGTCCTCAGATCCTTTAGGTACACTGACTGTAATATTATTTATGATCTTCCATGTTACTCTTGGTTTTTTATTTGTGTGCACTTGTAAAGCACAAAGATATTGTCCAGCATCTGACTCTGTTACGTTACTGATCCTGACGTTGTGGTTGGTGTTTCTGCCGTCAGTTTGGTTTGAGAGTCTGTGAAGCAGATCTTCTTGCACATTGCATTGCTGATTGTTTTCTATACTGTAATTGATTTCATAATAATAGGAATACACACAGATACTGTTCTTTTCAATGGTCTTGATCCAGTAAACAGAAAAATCCCTGTTGTCATATCTTTCTGTAAAGATGAAACTGCAGTTTAAAAGTACATCTTCTCCTTCAGTTAGCTCGACTGAAGATCTCTCCACAGACTTGGTTGTTAACAAAAAAAACAGTTTTGCTGATTATTCTGAAAAACAAAATTGTCTTGAGAAAATACAGAAAATGAAAACTTACTCACTGGATTCATTTGCAGGGGAGACTATGTATGACGTGACAGTGTTGGGAGACGGTTTGAATGGATACAAGAAACCAGAATCCAGAGCAGTGACACATCGAAAAAATCCACTTGATGCTGTTAGCGGACATTTTTCATCAACTTTGTCTGATTCTTTATTTGTACAGAATTCCTGGATATTGTTAAGTCTGAGTGGTTCACCAGGAACACACTTCACTGTGCAGGTCACATCAATTATGTTGTCAGACTCTGTGCTTATTTGCCATTTGTTGGTGTTGCAGAACAGTTCTACTTCATTCTCTGTTGTATAAATGAATTCAGTATGTCCTTAGGGAAGAGGGAAAACATCTTATTGTAAGGAGTGTTTAGTTATTCAACAGTTATTTTTGTTCTAAATGTATTCATTAACAACATTACACTAATGTCGCTTGGCCATTATGAGGTATAACACGATTTTCCCTCACTGAATAACGTTTAAAAAAATTATCTTTGAACCAATATCACCAGATCAACAGATCATTTAATGGTAAAGTCAACCATGTACAGTACTCAAGCAACAATGTCACAAATGTAAAACTCTGTAAAAAAATATTACTCACCATGGCTACTACTGAGGAAGAGAACCAGAAGGGTGAAACACTGCAGAACCATTATTACTGTTTTTTACACAGAGCAAAAAAAACTACAAAAAAACCCCAGTGAAATGAGTAATGGTTCAAATTATTCCACTTTTCTCTTTGTAAAAACATACAGAATTAATCTTAATTAATTAAGCAGTGTACCTTTCAAGGTGATAAACAGAATCTTGGCTTGAACAATTTGGAAGATGTTTTAAGAAAGAGAGTGATGTGACAAAAATTACCACACACAGTTTAATAGTTGATGTCACAATCTGTGGGTTTTCTTGTGTTTTCTTGGGTTTTCTTGTGAAGACTTGTAGGGCCTCCTTTTGCGGCCAATACAGCATCAATTCGTCTTGGGAAAGACAGATACAAGTCCTGCACAGTGGCCAGAGTGATTTTGAGCCATTCTTCTTGCAGAATAGTGGGCAGGTCACTACGTGATGCTGGTGGAGGAAAACGTTTCCTGACTCGCTCCTCCAAAACACCCCAAAGTGGCTCAATAATATTTAGATCTGGTGACTGTGCAGGCCATGGGAGATGTTCAACTTCACTTTCATGTTCATCAAATCACTCTGTCACCAGTCTTGCCGTGTGTACTGGTGCATTATCATCCTGATACACGGCACCGCCTTCAGGATACAATGTTTGAACCATTGGGTGCACATGGTCCTCCAGAATGGTTCGGTAGTCCTTGGCAGTGACACGCCCATCTAGCACAAGTATTGGGCCTAGGGAATGCCATGATATTGCAGCCCAAACCATCACTGATCCACCCCCATGCTTCACTCTGGGCATGCAACAGTCTGGGTGGTACGCTTCTTTGGGGCTTCTCCACACCGTAACTCTCCCGGATGTGGGAAAGACCAGTGAAGGTGGACTCATCAGAGAACAATACATGTTTCACATTGTCCACAGCCCAAGATTTTCGCTGCTGGCACCATTGAAACCGATGTTTGGCATTGGCACGAGTGACCAAAGGTTTGGCTATAGCAGCCCGGCCATGTACATTGACCCTGTGGAGCTCCCGACGGACAGTTTTGGTGGAAACAGAAGAGTTGAGGTGCACATTTAATTCTGCAGTGAGTTGGGCAGCTGTGGTTTTATGTTTTTTGGATACAATCCGGGTTAGCACCCGGACATCCCTTTCAGACAGCTTCCTCTTGCGTCCACAGTTACTCCTGTTGGATGTGGTTCATCCTTCTTGGTGGTATGCTGACATTACCCTGGATACCGTGGCTCTTGATACATCACAAAGACTTGCTGTCTTAGTCACAGATGCGCCAGCGAGACGTGCACCAACAATTTGTCCTCTTATGAACTCTGATATGTCACCCATAATGTTGTGTGCATTGCAATATTTTAAGCAAAACTGTGCTGTTACTCTGCTAATTAAATCTTCACACTCTGCTCTTACTGGTGGAATGTGCAATCAATGAAGATTGGCCACCAGGCTGGTCAAATTTAGCCATGAAACCTCCAACACTAAATTGGCCAGTGTTTCAGTTTCATTGTCCACCCCCTGTAGATGGTATGTGAAAAAGTAACATCCACCTTCTATTTATGAACCCTTTGACAGAAAAAATATAGCTCACATTTTTCCTCCTTGAAAATGTGTTGGTAATGTCAGATCTAATATAACTTAGTTATTTTAGCACTGTAGCATACATTATGATGACTCTTTTCAGATTATGTTTTTTTTTTCAAGGCATTGTTACTTGCCAGTGTGTCCTGTCATAGCTATGCAAAGATTTGATTCCTAAAACAGTATTAAACAATTTTAGTTATAATGTCTGGTTTTGTGGTGGCTGTGGTTAAAATTAAATCAATATAATCTTAATTCAAGTGATGAAAGGTTTAAAATTCTAACAGTAAACAGAGTTGAGTTCTACTGTAAGGTTAACCCTGCCTGGTATAAATGTTTGGAAATGATTTAGTTGAAAATATCCATTAGAAACTTAAAAGTAATCAAAAAGTAATCAAATGTAATCAGTTACTTTACTTTTATAAAGTAATTGAAAAGTTTACATTTTAAACAGGGTAATTTGTAATCTGTAACCTATTACATTTCCAAAGTATCCTTTCCAACACTGAGAATATCCTAATTATTAGCGAGTGGTTTAAATGGTCAGTGTTGCTAAACTATGTGTTAAAGTGGTGTTGCATTTGTGGACTTCCTTTGCTGTGTAAATGACTTCAGTATGGCAGAGAAAATGATTTTTGTAAATATAATTCCAGCACTATGTCTGAAGCTTTTGCTCTTCAGGTTCAAATCAATTGATCTTTCTGTCCAAATTGATTTCATTGTACAATATCACATATGTACAAAAGTCATTAATTAATTAATTAATATTGTGTTGGTCCCCCTTTTGCTGCCAAAACAGCCCTGACCCATCATGCTCTGTGTATTCTGACACCTTTCTATCAGAACCAGCATTAAATTCTTCAGCAATTTTAAAGCAACAGTACTGGGTCTGTTGGATCGGATCACACGGGCCAGCCTTCGCTCCCCATGTGTATCAACAAGCCTTGGCCACCCATGACCCTGTCGCCAGTTCAGCACTGTTCCATCCTTGGACCACTTTTGATAGATACTGACCACTGCAGACCGGGAACACCCCACAAGAGCTGCAGTTTTGAGGATGCTCTGATCCAGTCGTCTAGCCATCACAATTTGGCCCTTGTCAAACTCACTCAAATCCTTACACTTGTCCACTTTTCCTGCTTCTAACACATCAACTTTGAGGACAAAATGTTCACTTGCTGCCTAATATATCCCACCCACTAACAGGTGCCATGATGAGGAGATCATCAGTGTCATTCACTTCACCTCTCAGTGCTCATAATGTTATGCCTAATCTGTGTATAAACGCTGTGCAGTGTTCTAGCTCAACATAACACATGATAATATTTATTGTAATGTTGCAGGTGGGGGTGTGGTTTAGAGGGAGTGTTGGGGAATGAGTAAATGAATATGACACATCAGACAGCATTTGTAAGTGTGTGTGTGTGTGTGCAGTGTGTCAGTGACAGCAGAGCTGAGCTTATCCAATCTAAACAGAGCTGTTGGACTTCCTGTTCATCTCTTTCTGGTTTTTGCTCTTGGGATCCACTTGTTCCAATTAGCAGATATTTTTTCACCATCCTTGTCTGAATCTTTATTTCTTTTCACTTCAAAAATATGTAGTATGTAAATAATCATTACTAAACCTTAATAACAAATAAACAAAAGAAAGTGTAAACATCAATCACCATGACAACTACAGAGGAAGAACGCTGCAACACCAGTATTACACTTTCTGCACTGAGCTTAAAAACAGAAGTAAAAAATGTTGGAAATGTTTTGAAGATTTTTTGTCGAAAGATCTTGAATTACACTGAATTAAGAAGTGTGTGATAAGGAGAGTACTGGTTGTGTTGCATGGTGTTTTGTGTATATATGTGTGTATTTTCTTTTTTTGTGCATGTGCTTGCTTTGGGTGTTTTGCTTTTGTGTGGGTTGCTGTGGTTTCTTTTCCTGTTGTAGGCAGTATTCCAAGCCACATGCTTAATTTAGGTTAATTGGACTAGCGATGGGATTGTATGACGGATTAGCGCTCGTTTCTTTAAAAGAGCAGCTGCGCTTGGGGACAGGTGTGAAGTGGCAGCACTGTGTGAGCGAAATTGGAACTGGCTTAACAAGAGGCAAGAAGAAGAAGAAGAAGTACTGTGCCAGCATTTCCAGTAAGGAGTGCTCTGTATACAGCGTGGTGGCCTATGGCTGTGTGAAGGTGTAATGTTGTGAGTAATCCCGGAAGGGTTCTTGGTTCGTGGAGCCCTGTGGGCGAGCAACACGTGTGATGGGTGGATGTTTGCAGGAATCTACTGCGGGTGCTGCGAGATGAGAGCGAACACTGACGTGATTCTTCTGCGCATGACTACACCAGACTGGATAGCGGGGTTGCGGGGATAGAATTGTTGCTCTACATAAAAATGGCCTAGGCTATAAGAAGATTGCCAAGACCCTGAAACTGAGCTGCAGCACAGTGAACAAGACCATACAGTGTTTTTACAGGACAGGTTCCACTCAGAACAGGCCTCGCCATGGTCCACCAAAGGAGTTGAGTGCACGTGCTCAGTGTCATATCCGGAGGTTGTCTTTGGGAAATAGACGTGAGTGCTGCCAGCATTGCTGCAGAGGTTGAGGGGGTGGGGGGGGGTCAGCCTATCAGTGCTCAGACCATACGCCGCACACTGCATCAAATTGGTCTGCATGGCTGTTGTCCCAGAAGGAAGCCTCTACTAAAGAGGATGCACAAGAAAGCCCGCATACAGTTTCCTGAAGACAAGCAGACTGAGGACATGGCCAGAACCATGTCCTGTGGTTCGATAAGACCAAGGTAAACTTGTTTGGTTCAGATGGTGTCAAGCATGTGAGGAGTACAAAGACAAGTGTGTCTTGCCTACAGTCAAGCATGGTGGTGGGAGTGTCATGGTCTGGGCCTGCATGAGTGCTGCCGGCACTGGGGAGCTACAGTTCATTGTGGGAACCATGAATGCCAACATGTGCTGTGACATACTGAAGCAGAGCATGATCCCCTCCCTTCGGAGACTGGGCCGCAGGGCAGTATTCCAACATGATAACGACCCCAAACACACCTCCAAGACGACCACTGCCTTGCTAAAGAAGCTGAGGGTAAAGGTGATGGACTGGCCAAGCATGTCTCCAGACCTTTTCCAGCAAGGCAGTGCTGGAAAATAATGGTGGCCACACAAAATATTGACCCTTTGGGCCCAATTTGGACATTTCCACTTAGGGGTGTACTCACTTTTGTTACCATGGTTTAGACATTAATGGCTGTGTGTTGAGTTATTTTGAGGGGACAGCAAATTTACACTGTTATACAGGCTGTACACTCACTATTTTACATTGTAAGCAGAGTGTCATTTCTTCAGTGTCACATGAAAACATATAATAAATTATTTACAAAAATGTGAGGGGTGTACTCACTTTTGTGAGATACTGTATATATGAAAACATAAAGGATTAAGCAGTGTACCACTCAATGAACAGAACAGAACTAAATCTGTTGAACAATTTGTAATACATTTCTAAAGAAGTATATATATAAAATATATGATATAACCACACTCAGTTAAGAGATTGATGTCACAACTAGTGGGTTTTCTTGTTATTAGACACAAACTGTGTGGGAGAGAGGGAGAGAGAGAGAGAGAGAGAGAGAGAGAGAGAGAGAGAGAGAAGGAAGTGAATGTAAGTCTTTAAGTGTTCAAGTGCTTTGAGTGAAACATAACACTACATATTTGTCTGACTGCACAACCACACACCAACCTGATGTTACGGGTGTTCATGCTTATGGGTGTTTGGTCTGCGAGTCTGTGAAGCAGATCTTCTTGCCCAGTGCAATAAGGATTGTACTTTATACCTAAAGACTTGTCATAACCAAAAGAATGAACACAGGTACTCTTCTTTTCAATGGTCTTGAACATAAAAATATGCATTGTTATATCCCTCTGGACAGATGAAACTGCAGTTTGAAAGTACATGTGTATTTACTTTAAAAGAAATACACAAAAAGCCCAGAAGTGAGTAATGGTTGAAATAATTCCACTTCATGGAAACATCTACAATTAAACTTATTTAAGCAGTGTACCTTTCATATATAAATAATAAAAAAAAAATCTTAGCTCAGGCACTAAATCCCTTAAACAAGTATATTTTAAGCAAGTGATGCTTGAGAAAGTGAAGTGACAAAAAATACCACACACAGGTTAATAGTTGATGTCACAACTTGTGGGTTTTCTACCACACGGATAGAATCTGCTACTCTGTGTGTGTGTCAGATCCTTTAGGTTTGGTGAGTTGTGAATTTGTGCCTCCATGGATTGCATTTGTTTGTCCATCCCACAGATGCTCATTCAAATTGAGATTTGGGGAATTTGGAGTCCAAGTCAACTCTTTGTCATGTTCCTCAAACCATTCCTGCACGATATTTGTAGTGAGGAAAGGAGCATTCATTCTGCTGAAAGAGGCCACTGCCATTAGGGTAGATGTTTAGGTAGATGGTATGTGTAAAGTAACATCCACATGAATGTCAGGACCCAAGATTATCCAGCAGAGCATTACACAGAGCATCACACTGTCTCCACCAGCTTGTCTTTCCCGCACTGGGAACATCCCATTTGACAAGTAACACATTTTAAACATCCAGTCATTACCACTGACTGGCATAAATTATCCACAAAGAAATGCATAATTATTATAGAGTGGTTTAAGTGGTCAGTGTTGCTAAACTGGTGTTGCATTTGTGGACTTCCTTTGCTGTGTAAATGAATAAAGTATACCTTTATGGCAGAGAAAATGATTTTTGTAAGGATAATTCAAGCACTAGTTCTGAAGCTCCTCATGTTCACATCAGTTGACCAACTTTAATCTTTGTGTCCATAACTATAATGTCACAGCTGTACTTTACAAAAGTCATTGCGTACGGAGACACATGTGCTTCAGTATGACTTCAAACATGTAGCTTTAACTTATTAACACTGTGCAATAACACTTTCTAGTCATCTCATGACTCAGTGGACGCAGTCCACTCCCTAGCTGAGAAACGTTTGCTCATTCCTCCCCCACACTCCCACCTGCCAGTGCTAAGTAAAAAGTTACCTAATATCCCCCCCCCCTTTAAAAAAAAAAAAAAAAAAGAATAAATGTTTATGGGGAATTTGAAGACTTCTCATTGTTTTCAAACAAGCAGATCTTCCCCAGATGCACTTAATGCAGGGTTACTATCATGTCTTATCAGGATTTTTTTCCCTACATTTTGGGTTCTGAAGAGAAAAAGAATACAACATGAATTTCATTTTCTCTGGGCCGTTGGGTTTGAGTGGAGGGATGCACTTGTTCTTATTAGCAGATATTTTCACCAATTTTGTCTGAATCTTTGTTGTATTTATTTCTTTTCACTTCAAAAATCAATTAAATATAGCATTTGGCAACATAATAACATAAATGAACAGAAGAATGTGTAAACTTTACTCCCCATGGCAACTGTTGAGGAAGAAGTCCAGAAGTGTGAAATGCTGCAACACCAGTATTACACTTTCTGCACTGAGCAGAAAAACAGAAGTTTTCTTTGTGAAAAGATCTTGAATTACACTGAATTAAGAACTGTAGTGCTCAATGTGGTGAACAGATTCTTGGCTGATGCAGTAAATAACTTTGAATTTTGCAAGACTTTTTCTGCAAGTCATCAGAAAATAAAGGCAGCAAACATGCTTATAGATTGTGGTGGATGTCACAACTTGTGGTCTGTGTGTGTGTGTGTGTGTGCTTGCATGTGTGTGTGTGCGTGCGTGTGTGTGTGCGTGCATGTGTGTGTGTGTGTGTGTGTGTGTGTGTGTGGATGTACATGCTCCAGGGCACTGATGTAGGCATTACAGTCAAATGGATATAACATATCACAAAGTCTTGGCACCCCACCTCTAGACTAAAGCCACCCTTGCACCTTATAACACAGTCTAATTGGGAAAAATTAGACTGTGTTATAAAACTGTGTGCAAAACTGATGTCTATGCAGACCAGAAACACTATACACTGTTTTTACAGCACATTTTCAAAGACTAACATACTGCTTTTTAAAACTGCTTAAAACCCAAACAGCTTCAAAATGATTTTGTTCGGACACAAGGATCAAGAAATACGTTATTTCTATAAAGATATTGGAAAAAATAAGGATATTGAAGAGAAAATTGCATCAGAATTTCTGATGCATTCTTGTTACAATACAAATATTTACAATACAGTGAACTACTTTTATTCTTATTCTATTATGAAGTACTGATTTATGTTTACTTTATTATTCATTCAAACTTTATAGAATTCAAAAGTTCATCATGTCCTTAGTGCTCCCTGTTGTTCAGTTTCTTTAGGTCATTAACTAAAGGCACCCTGGTGGGTATATTTTCTCATATAAATGGCACATAAATATCAAGTCATTTCTGTTTTTTTAATTGCATGTAGGGTAACCAGTAGGGCACATCATGTTTCCTCACTCCCAGGGACACCCTACAGTGTAAGAACAGTATTATATATTCTCCACTGGAAGGGCATTCTAGAGTACATTTCATCATGATTTATCACATATAGAGACTTTATTCTATTTGAAGAACAGCAATTAGATTGCACTTTCCCTTATTTCCCTTATTTCCATCAAGTGACAGCAGTTGAAATGGAGCTTTATTTATTATTTGTTTGTTTGTTTATTAAAGATAATTGTGTATAGATAGATAGATAGATAGATAGATAGATAGATAGATAGATAGATAGATAGATAGATAGATAGATAGATAGATAGATAGATAGATAGATAGAGTGAGGGAAAAAATTATTTGATCCCCTGCTGATTTTGTACGTTTGCCCACTGACAAAGAAATGATCAGTCTGTAATTTTAATGGTAGGTTTATCTGAACAGTGAGAGGCAGAATAACAACAAAAAAATCCAGAAAAACACATTTCAAAAAAGTTCTACATTGATTTGCATTTTATTGAGTGAAATAAGTATTTGACCCCTTTGCAAAACATGACTTAGTACTTGGTGGCAAACCCTTGTTGGCAATCACAGACATCAGACATTTCTTGTAGTTGGCCACCAGGTTTGCACACATCTCACATCTCAAGGAATTTGGGCCCACTCCTCTTTGCAGATCCTCTCCAAGTCATTAAGGTTTTGTGGCTGACCCTTCAGCTCCCTCCACAGATTTTCTATGGGATTAAGGTCTGGAGACTGGCTAGGCCACTACAGGACCTTAATGTGCTTCTTTTTGAACCACTCCTTTGTTGCCTTGGCTGTGTGTTTTGGGTCATTGTCAGGATGGAATATCCATCCACAACCCATTTTCAATGCCCTGGCTGAGGGAAGGAGGTTCTCACTCAAGATTTGACGGTACATGGCTCTGTCCATCGTCCCTTTGATGCAGTGTGGTTGTCCTGTCCCCTTAGCAGAAAAACACCCCCAAAGCATAATGTTTCCACCTCCATGTTTGACGGTAGGGATGGTCTTCTTGGAGTCATAGGCAGCACTCCTCCTCCTCCAACTCCATCCGAGTTGATGCCAAAGAGCTGGATTTTGGTCTCATTTGACCACATGACCTCTGAGTCATTCAGATGTTCACTGGCAAACTTCAGATGAGCCTGTACATGTGCTTTCTTTAGCAGGGGGACCTTGCGGGCGCTACTGGATTTCAGTCTTTCATGGCGTAGTGTGTTACCAATTGTTTTCTTGGTGACTATGGTCCCAGCTGCCTTGAGATCATTGACAAAATCTTCCAGTGTAATTCTGTGCTGATTTCTCGCCGTTCTCATGATCATTGAAACTCCATGAGGTGAGATCTTGCATGGAGCCCCAGACCGAGGAAGATTGACAGTCCTTTTGTGTTTCTTCCATTTGGGAATAATCGCACCAACTGTTGTCACCTTCTCACCAAGCTGCTTGGCGATGGTCTTGTAGCTCATTCCAGCCTTGTGTAGGTCTACAATCTTGTCCCTGACATCCATGGACAGCTCTTTGGTCTTGGCCATGATGGAGAGTTTGGAATCTGATTGATTGCTTCCTTCTGTGGACGGTGTCTTTCATACAGTTAATGAGCTGAGATTAAGAGCATTCCCCGAGAGTGCTCCTACTGTAATCTCAGCTCCTTACCTGTATAAAAGACACCTGGGAGCCAGAAACCTTTCTGATTGATAGGGGATCAAATACTTATTTCACTCATTAAAATGCAAATCAATGTAGAACTTTTCTGAAATGCGTTTTTCTGGATTTCTTTGTTGTTATTCTGCCTCTCACTGTTCAAATACACCTACCATTAAAATTACAGACTGGTCATTTCTTTGTCAGTGGGCAAACGTACAAAATCAGCAGGGGGTCAAATAATTTTTTCCCTCACTGTAGATAAGGATATGACAGGTAGTATATGCAGAAGCTGGTGAACTAATATATGTGTTTGCATAAGATAAGTACATAAAGATGTAAAGAGAATTATGAATAGGATGAGAATAAATATATAAAGTAATATGAAACTACTTTTCTCTGGTGCAATTTGCTTACAGCTTCAGGAAGTTAGAATACAAAAATAGAGCAACGTGGTCTGGACTATAGTTACTAATGTCACACGCTCATGTCGGTTTCTTCTGTACAACATCAGAAGGATTCGGCCATTTTTTATTCACAGAGGCCGCTCAGGTGCTTGTTTAGTCTCTTGTCATTTTGAGACTGGACTACTGCAACTCTCTGATGATGATCCAAAATGCAGCCGGGTGACTTGTTTCCATCCTGCCTAAGTTCTCACATACCATCCCACTGCTGCACTCTGCAACTGGCTTCCAATAGCTGCACACATCAGATTCAAAACACTGATGCTTACCTACAAAGCCAAGAATGGATGAGCATCCTCTTACCTCAAAGCTCTTATTACTCCTCACACTGCACCTCACACCTCCAATCTACCAGCACTGTTCGACTGTTCCCACCATGTCTCAGGGTACAACGTAGGTATACATTTATACTCTTCTCTGTTCTGGCATCGACGTGGTGGAATAAACTTCCCCTAGATGTCCATACAGCTAAGTCACTGATTGTCTTCAAACGATGGATGAAGACCTACCTCTTTATGAAACACTTAAACTAGCTCTTATTTTTCCCTGTTTGTTTTATGTGTTGTTGTATGTTGATGTTAAAAATAAAAACTCAGTTGTTTGGCTGATGGTATCCAAGTCTGTGGCCTCTTGAACCAGTGTTAATGTATTCATTGACAGAGACTTCAAAGTACATTTATACATCCCTCTGGAAAAGAGCGTCTGCCAAATGCCAAAAATGTAAATGTAAATAGATATTTGTACATCAGAGCACACTGAAATTATCCACAGAAATGCATTTAGATTTTACATGACAGAAGGGAGACTTGTTCTGTTATCATAATGCCATGTCTCTCATAATGTCAATTCGTTAAGATAATTTGATAACTGAGACTCCTGTGGTCCTGACTTTTCAGTCTTTAGTGTTTGTTATTTCTCCAGGTTCAAGTACACAGTTATGCAGTTTTATGAGTTTTGTGATGCCTTTGAGACCAGCAAGCATGTGACCCCCAACACACGCACATACACATGGTTAGATTCTGTTCACCCTTAAATGAGAATTCTGCCAATTCACTGTAGCACCATATTTGTTTAATATCTTTATAGACATTAACATTATACATCATATATTTTTGACGTATTAGCAAAAGAGGAATGCAGAAACTCTTTTTAGGCTACAGCTAAACATATAGATAAACATATTCTACATATATTATTCATAAGCATAAATATCTTCATTACAGAGAGATATGAATTAAAAAAGTGAAACATTCTCACAATGTAAAATATGGGGGGAAAAGACAGTACAACTTTGTAACATTGGCCAATCCAGAAATCACTGGTACTGCATACAGTACATCACGAGACAATTCTTAAAATATAAAAGATACAGTATATATGGAAGTTTCAAATGCTAGACCAGATGGCAGATGATTAAAAATATTTAATTCTGAAACTTCCATATTCAATTTTGCCTGCTAACTTTTCGATCAGTAAAGAAAAAAAAAGTCACATGCATTTAAATACCTTCATACAAATCATTCTGCTTCACAACTGAATAGATGTCTGTGGATTTTTGTTGGTCTTCCTGCTTTGAAGCATCCTGTTTGAATCTAATCTTAATCTCGTCTTCTCCACTCCCTATAGCATACGGAGAACCTGTAGGAAAAAAAAAAAAAAAAAGATCTTCAGCACTTTATACTGCCCAGGGATTTCACTGAATCTGAAGCCTATCCCAGAGACACTATGCAAACCTCAGGAATACACACCAGTCTATCTCTCTTTCTCTCTCTCTCTCTTTCTGTCACACATACACACACACAGATACACACACAGACACATTTGCACACTTATTAACAGCTTGGTCCAGTTTAGCAAAGCCAGTCCACCTACTGGCTTGACATTAGGAGGTGGAAGGAAACACAGTCAAACTGCTGTGTCACCATGCTGCCCTTCAATAATTATTATGAAAAAGACAAAACACAAGAATTCAAAAGGCTTACATTCCACATCAGCAGTTTCCTCCACATCATCCCCACGTTGGTTTCTGCAGGTTTAAGAAAACGTGTTGAAGCAGGAATAAGTTACAACAGAGGTCATAAAGAACACACATGGTTCTGAATGACATTGTTTACCTTTGTAGTTCTATCGCCTTAGATCCTAAAAAAACATTATTTAACAGTGTCAGTTTATGATAAAATGGCTTCGTTGAGAACAAGAAGTTTTTACATACTATAGTTTCACAAGGATCTCACCTGGTGAGGTTTTAGTCTTTTTCCAGATAAAGCCCACAGTAGCTATAGCAACAGCCAGTAGTATGGGAATTGTGGCGTATAAAGGGATCAAACCTGTGTCTGAACAACAACTAAAATGTGGGTAGGCAGAAATTGCTGAACACACACACACACACACACACACACACAACACACAAATGTATCATATGCAGATTAAACTCACCTGTCGTTATTTCAGCTATTTCAGATCCTTTGTCCTCAGATCCTTTAGGTACACTGACTGTAACATTATTTATGATCTTCCATGTTGCTTTTGCTTTATTATAATTGCGCATTTGTACAGCACAAAGATATTGTCCAGCATCTGACTCTGTTACGTTACTGATCCTGATGTTATGGTTGGTGTTTCTGCCGTCAGTTTGGTTTGAGAGTCTGTGAAGCAGATCTTCTTGCACATTGCATTGACGATTGTACTCTATACCATAAGCGTTTTCAAGATCATAAGAATACACACAGATACTGTTCTTTTCAATGGTCTTGATCCAGTAAACAGAGAAATCCTCATTGTTATATCTTTCTGTAAAGATGAAACTGCAGTTTAAAAGTACATCTTCTCCTTCAGTTAGCTCGACTGAAGATCTCTCCACAGACTTGTTTGTTACTGAAGGAAAAATAGTTTTGCTGATTATTCTGAAAAACAGAATTGTCTTGAGAAAATACAGAAAATGAAAACTTACTCACTGTCTTCATTTGCAGGGGCGACTATGTATGACGTGACAGTGTTGGGAGACGGTTTGAATGGATACAAGAAACCAGAATCCAGAGCAGTGACACATCGAAAAAATCCACTTGATGCTATTAGCGGAAATTTTTCATCAACTTTGTCTGATTCGTTATTTGTACGGAATTCCTGGATATTGTTAAGTCTGAGTGGTTCACCAGGAACACACTTCACTGTGCAATTCACATCAATTATGTTGTTAGACTTTGTGCTTATTTGCCATTTGTTGGTGTTGCAGGACAGTTTTACTTCATTCTCTGTTGTATAAATGAATTCAGTATGTCCTTAGGAACAAGGAAGAAGATGTCATTAAAGTTTAATAGCACACCATAGTGACTAAAACACATCTAGTTTAATTTTCCAAAGTGTTTAAAAAAGAAAGATTTTCCTCTTAGATTGTCCCCTCTTCCTCCTATTAAAACTGACGCAGAAGAATATAACCCTGTAACCACAGAATGATAATATATTAATAACTAAAAGAAATGAAGAAATCCACTTACCAAAACATTTACTAAGAAAAATCACCAGGAGGACGAAACTCTGCACCGCCATTACTGCCCTTCACACTGTGGGGAAAAAAAAAAACAGAAGTAAGTTTGGAAATTTTGAAGCATTGCAAAATAAAGCTTTCTGAGGCTGAGGTCTAAAATGAAACTACAATAAGAAAAAAACTACCTCAGAAGGTGGATGTCATAGCATGTGGGTTTGCTGACTCGTGTGTGTGTGTGTGTGTGTGTGTGTGTGTGAGTGTGGGTGTGTGTGTGAGTGTGGGTGTGTGTGTGTGTGAGAGAGAGAGAGAGAGAGAGAGAGTGTTTGTGCATTTGTGTGCGTGTGTGTGTGTTTATGCGTGAATGTGTGTGTTTATTTGAATGTTTGAGCGTGTGTGTGTGTGTGCATGTGCATGCGTGTGTGTGTGTGTGTGTGTGTGTATGTGTGAGAGAGAGAGAGAGAGAGAGAGAGAGAGAAAGAGAGAGAGGGGGGGGGTGTTTGTGCATTTGTGTGTGTGTGTTTATGCATGAATGTGTGTGTTTATTTGAATGTTTGAGCATTTGTGAGTGTGTGTTTCTGTGAGTGTGTATTTGTGTGTGTGTGTGTGTGTTAATTTAGCTTAGAAAAATGTAATATTACATCACATCTCACCTAGAGTATAGGCAAACAGTGAGTAATTCCCCCCACAACACGACTTCCTCTGAAAGAGAAATAATGAAAAGAAAGGGGAAAAGAAGGGTATATTGAAGCAGAGAGTGGGTGTTTAGTGTCCATCCTGAGCTTTAGTGTGGACTGTAATTTGTGTGTATCTTAGTAAATGAATTAATGCTTTTTACGTTATTTGTTTTGTGAATAACAATTTACTCAGTTATAGACTTACCAATGGCAGTTTTGACCAGTACATTAACAGCTAAGTGAATGTCCTAACTCCCTTAAAGTGTGTGATGCATGTATATATGTAACACTGCTTCTTCTGAGGTAAACAATGTGACAGAGAAAGCCATCAAATTCCCTAATCCCATCTCCTTCTTTTTGGAAATGAATCATTTTACGTGAGAAGCAAAGAAATATTTTGGTCTATTTTAGGGCTGTGATGGTCCATATCAATGAATAAACATTTTCTGTGCACATGTGAACAAAACACTTGAAGACATGGTCTTAGTACAGGCTATAGTACATTGTGTACATTTCTGCTTCATTTTGTAAATACACGTGATTTGTGTCTTGTGAAAATATAGTGGTTCCAGTCTGCTTCATCTTTGCTTAATGGCTAAAGAGCTTGCTGTCCCTGCAGTACATAGTGGCAGTTTCCTGCCACTTGACAGAGAAAAGGCTAATAATAACATTGTAGCACCATAAAATCTGCCATTGAGTTTAAACAGACAGCAGTAATAATGTGAACTATAGCTCCTCTATATTATTATGTATGTAATCTGTGCATGTCTTCTGTCTTTTCCAACCACTTAAAATATGAGCTGATATCACTATTCGAATATACTTGTTGTCTGAGAGCTCACGATGGCTCAAATATTTAGAAACTGAACTGAACTCATTTGAATCCACTATAACGGGACCCAGTATGGCTTGTTTAAAAAGGTGATTTAAAAACACCCTAAAATCTGTTACATATATTTGTATACACTAACCAGGCATAACATTACGACCCTGACTGGTTTGCGGTTATGCAGCCCCATACACAAAATACACTGTGTATTCTGACACCTTTCTATCAGAACCAGCATTAACTTCTTCACCAATCTGAGCAACAGTAGCTCATCTGTTGGATCGGATCACACGGGCCAGCCTTTCGCTCCTCACGTGCATCAATGAGCCTTGGCCGCCCCTGACCCCTTGAAAAAGCTTTATCAAAATATCATGAACCTATTTACTGTATTTACTTATTTACTTTTTTAATTTTTTTTTTTTTTTTTTTTTTTTGAAAAGCATTCACTTGGTGGATCTTAAAATGAGAAACTCCAACTGCTGGACAAAACCAGGAAAAAATTAATATTTTTAAGTGCTAGAGCCATCTAGTGGGTCACAGCAGTTTTGTGACATATTGCAACTGTACCATAATAAACTGTAAACTTTAAATCATCACCTCTCCACTTTCTAAATCGTCTAAATGCTTTGCTTTTTATTTGCAGAACAATAAACAAAATTTGAGACATTTATAAAAAATGACTTAACATGATTTTAAAGCATGTTGTTTGAAAAAATTGGTCAAAAACCTATTCCAAAAGCAACAAAGAAAAACTCAAACAATAGCAAAGATGGAACTTCATTTGCAACTTGAAAAAAAAAAAAGATTTAAGGTAAAAAAAAAAAAAAAAGAGGGAGAGAGAGAGAGAGAGAGAGAGAGAGAGAATAATCTAACAATGTTAGTTTGCAATTTGAAAAAAAAAAGATTTAAGGTAAAAAAAAGAGGGAGGGGGAGAGAGAGAGAGAGAGAGAGAGAGAGAGAGAGAGAGAGAATGAATAACAGAGAATAATCTAACAATGTAAATAACAATGTGAGATTATGGGGTATAAATAAAGATAAACCAGTTACAGAAGGAGACCTCTTATTGATGGTGTTAATTCAGGACACAGAAAATGGCATCCTGATATAGCCTTCTGAAAATATATGAGTCTATACAGCAAAACTAAGACAAGCTTAAAGAATATTGTCTTTCAAAGAAGCTTTTGATTTCCGTTGAGTATTAAAGCTTACGTGTAATGTGGCAAAGAACACTGTGTCTGCTTTTTGGAGAAATGTCAACATGCTGAGAAATTCAGCCCAGACATCCCTATCCCTGGTCACAGATTCCTGGGTGGATCGCCAGATTCTCCCAAGCCAGCTGTGTCATATAATCTCTCCATCCATTCCTGAATCTGTCCTTAAGGTCCAGTAAGCTCTAGGAGGCATCCTTATAAGAGACTAAACCACCGCAGCTCAGTTTGGTTCATTTACTCCAACGTTCTCCCAGATTGCTGAGCTTCTCATCCTGCCACAGAAAGTAAGCCCAGTTACTCTTAGGAGGAATCTCACGTCTGCCACGTATATCTGCAGTCTAAACAGCTAGAATATAATATTAAAGTTATTTAGACTGCAGGGATATGAAATAGAAATTTGAAAATCAAGTCTTGGCATTTATAAGGGCAATACAAAAATTCACAACACTGCAAAATCATTAGTACTTTTTTAGGAACGAATCCCAGAATAAACAGAAGTGAGTAATATTGGGGGCATGTAAAATGGACATCCTGTCCTATTCCATAATGTCGCAATACACCATGACCAATTCCCAAAGATACCGCCAGAGGACACCATCACTCACATTTTCTCCAAGAACTTCCTCCTTTGTTATATGTCTCACTTCCTGTGTTTGTGTGCACCTGCTTTATTCCCTCTCATTAGTTCCCCTATATCAACTCTTTATGTCCTGCCTCTGATGCTGTGGATTGTATTGTTGTGTTGTATTTGTGTTACAGGTAGTAGTGTGTATTCCTGTTGATGTTTTCAAGCCAAGCCTAGCCTTCCTTAGTCTAGATTTTTGTTAGTGTTTCTTTATAATTTGCATTTGTATCCAGATCCCACCTTGGATTTGTTACAATATGAATATTTCTATTCACATTCACGTTGAGTTTCAGGAAGGCTTTTAAAAAAAGGTAATACGATTTTTTTTTTTTTACATGCAACAGAATTTAACAGCAATCTGGCAACTGTACAGCAATTGTAGTGCACAACATTTAGTCTGAGGATTAAGTAGTGCTGAGGGAATAGATATAGTGCTGATGGCTGTAGAACCATGTTTACATGTAATGCAATATGTTGTAGTAGTTAAATTAAAAGCAAGCATAGGGTACAGATTTTGCAAGGTGGATTAGTGCAAACAGTGTAGTGTAGATGCTACATCAAGGTCATTTGTGCAAGTAAACAATGGGAATTGGATTAGTGTCCTATTGCACTGGAAACACCCAGCAGTCTTTGTCTTCAGGCTCAACGTTTGTGCTGGTAAGGGAACCAGGTGGACAATATACACTAGTAACAGCTCTAGAGATGAAGCTTTTCCTTAGACTTGTTGTGAGTGTGTGGATGGACCTATCGTGCTTCCCCTATGATAAGAGGATAAATAGACAGGGTTCAGGGTCTTCAGGTTTCTTAAAGAAGCGGCTGGTGTAGATTACTTCCAGGCCCAGGCGATTTAATCCATTGATAGCCTGGGCTATATTTCTTTACAGGAACACACACACAGCCTGGCTATCTTTAAAATGGCAGTTCACGAATGCCTTTAGAAATAACAAAACAGCAACGACAACAAAACACACATACATAACAGACGTGATTAAATCTTTTAGTAGGCCATGACAACACGTTACTTCTTGAATCATGTAACATCTATTTGGTGCTAAACTGTATGCATGACTTCATTTCATATGTTTGCCCTTTCCTTAACCATATAAGGTTAGGTCTCATAATTTGTCTTATAATTGACTGTTCTGTTATTCAATATTTCCTATATTAACATGGCCAGATTTGCTTTTTATCTTGAAGGGAAGATGTCTGAAGATATCTAAAGAGCCCAGAGGAAAGTAAAAAAAAAAGGAAAAGAAAAGAAAAGAAACATTTCCGGCCAGGGTTTCTCTGCCTTGTAATTTGGTTATTTTGTACGACAGACAGACATACTGTGTGATGGACAGACAGACAGACAGACAGAGAAAGATTTTTACTTTAACTTTGGTGACTAATGAAAAATGTGTGAAAAACTAGTGAAAAATGTTTTAATACCAGCAACAAAAAAGCCTAGATTTGTCCTGGTATCCAAAATGTATTTACATGAAGCCACATTTGCACACATAAATGTGTTTATACATTTTTAAACATTTCATTCAAATATACCTGTAAGAATTTCATATATTATATACACCAATCAGGCATAACATTATGAGCACTGACAGGTGAAGTGAATAACACTGATGATCGTCTCGTCATGGCAGCAAGTGAACATTTTGTCCTCAAAGTTGATGTGTTAGAAGCAGGAAAAATGGGCAAGCGTAAGGATTTGAGAGAGTTTCATAAGGGCCAAATTGTGATGGCTAGACGACTGGATCAGAGCATCTCCACAACTGCAGCTCATGTGGGGTGTTCCCGGTCTGCCGTGGTCAGTATCTATCAAAAGTGGTCGAAGGAAGGAACAGTGGTGAACCGGCGCCAGGGTCATGGACAACCAAGGCTCACTGATGCACATGGGGAGCGGATCCAACAAACGAGCTACTGTTGCTCAAGTTAATGCTGGTTCTGACAGAAAGGGGTCAGAATACACAGTGCATGACGGGTCAGGGACCAACACAATATTAGGCAGGTGGGCATAATGTTATGCCTGATCAGTGTATACCTTGAGCCTATCAAAGGTCGTGTCTCGCTTTAATTTTACACAGATAAAGTTCGCACGTCTTTATTATATCAGCCAAGAACCAAGAAGAAGGCAACAGCGCCTCCTATTGGTCGGTCGGGTGCATCTATTTTTTTACCATTTATGGACTGGTCACGTCATGTGTATTCCGTCAGCAGCAGCGCGGTGAAGTGAAGCTCTTCCCCACACCACCGGCTCTGCTGACTGAGATACAGCGCAGCCTTAGCAACTGCAAACCTGCTGCTCGACATGGACCTCTGAGGACACACTCAGACGCATTTGTACGGTTTTTTAGAGGACTTATCTACAGCTTCTGCTTCACACACACACACACACACACACACACAAAGGAGTTGTGTTTCTGCGACAGGGACACAGACAAAGGATACTCTTCGAAGTCAAAGCAACAAACCGGACTGCTATAAGGAGTCTATCTGTCACCAGCTGTAACTATGGTGAGTTACCTTCAACACTGACCTGCCTCTGTCTCTTTCACTTTCTGGTCAGAAAAAAAAAACAAAACATCTGGCACATGAATCTATTCCTATTCACTAAAATAAATACCTGTGATCTATCTATCTATCTATCTATCTATCTATCTATCTATCTATCTATCTATCTATCTATCTATCTATCTATCTATCTATCTATCTATCTATCTATCTATCTATCTATGTTAAAAATGACCAGTGTCATTATATTTACATTTAATATTTGCTCAGAGAACTGAGATTAGTTTATAAACAATAAAGTAATAAAGTATACAAACAGCAGTAAATCAGATTGTTTATTTGTCCTCCGCTTTCACTAAATCTACATGACTATCAAGACCACAGTTGAGGAAAATTCCCAAAAATGGGATACTGCATGGAATTGAACATGGGGATCTGAGGCTTTCAGGAGCACTGAATGGACCATTGAGGTGTCTTATTCAATTCAGTACAGAGCTCCAAAGAGAAAAAAAAAAGAAAAAAGCCTTGGTGTCAGGTTTGCTATGGTGCCTTCGCTTGCTTCTCTTCTCTGTTTTCCTCCCTGTCTAACAGATCATACTCAGACTGGACTCTGATAGGAACAGATATATCATAGTAACCATTAGACTCAATGGCCATCTGTGAGAATGCTTCTGCCTTCCTTTATTTATTTATCTATGTAATCGTTTGTTTATATTTAACACTAATAATATTGTGACTCAAAGACAGTCGTGGTTAAGACGTCAGCATGATAGTTACCCAAAGACAACAAATAAACAGCTAGAAAAATGTTCAGACTCGAACTGTACTTCTTGTAGTAATAGCTTTAAATGAATCACTTGCTTTTTGTGTCTCTAAGTGAGATTTTCATGATGCCGGGTATCTAGAACTAAAAGCTGTCTTGATCATATTCTCACAGGTGGATCGTGAAAATGAATGTGGGTAATTTGTACTCCATGCTTGTGTTTTGTTTACAAGATCTGGTAACAGAGTATTCTATAAAGACTTTGGATTTCTGTTCAAAGCACACATCCTACGAGGAATTGATTTATTCACATATCTGCATGTCCTTCTTGGCATGCATTAGAATGTATATCCAGGCTAAATAAGAGATGGTTGATTTATATCTAGACTGCAGGTCAGATATATAGTTTCACATCCTGCTGTCTTCATCCTGCGGTATTTCATGTTTAGTTGCATTGCACCTACCACAGAGCAGGTTAAGCCAGTCCGTCCATCTGATCCATGCAGTTCAGCGGTTGTTTTAAGAGCTTGGCCACCTGCAGAACTGGTTTTTCCTACAGGCATGCGCTCATAAAACAAGCCTCGTTAGGTAATACGGAGCTAATGCACTCTACTCCGGTCTAGGTGTGAACTGTGTACACAATCTTATTTAACATCTCTGCCTTCCTGTGTGCGTTTCGTAAGTTAGTGTTTATTAGGACGTAATGTACGGCTTGACAAAAAAAGCTGAAAGTGACAGTGCTCTTGTCTGTCAGGTGATCAGAAGAATGTTTAGAGGATGATCAGGTTTCTAGAGTCCTAGAGTGTCTAGAACTCTAGTTCTAGAGTGAGCTATAACTTTTTGCTACTGTGTAGTAAATGGCAGTCAGGGACTTGTCCAGAATTTACAAACTCAGTAACTAACAAAGTTAGTTATTGTTCTAGATGTTATTGTTTTGACTACGTTTCAAACGTTGGCGTCACCTCCGCACAAGTCCTCATTTGAATGATGGAAACGCAGAGAAAATGGCATAGGTTTCCAACTGTAGAGTAAATACTGCTCACTCCCACATCACTGACTGATCTCCTGACTCTGTGACAAACTGTGGATAAGAGTTTTTCCAAACACAAGACGTCTAGACGTTCAGCACGGCGCACTGTATTCATTCATTTTGCTTTGTTTTACAAAACCAGAAGTAGTCCTTGGATACAGTGATGACGTCACTGAGAGATGGGATCCACATCTGTGTACAGAGCTTAAGACTAATGTGGCCTTCATAGGGGAGCATGAAGGTTACACACTGTCACCAGCGCTAACCAAACAACTGCCAGTCTTCTTGTCCCTTTTCTTTTTGCCTTAAAGGCAAATCTTGGCCACACTGAGATGGATTTACTGTCTGGTGTGTGAAAAAAAGCAGTCACGTGGACTGTCTGGGATGGCAAGCAGAAAGAAGGTCTGCACATTCTGTCTTCTAACTCTTCCCTTTCTCCTTCTCTGTGTCTTTCTCTGGATGCTGAATAGTAGGTCAGTATGGCAGCATATGTTTTGCGTTAAGATGGCTCCCCCATCTCCCCACAATGCACACACACACACACACACACTTACTTTAAAAACGTAATTTTTGCTCTCTGCCTTGTTCTGCCAAGAGGCTACATAGGAATTCAGCCTCTGTGTCTGAGCTGTGGCATTCATGAAGCACCAGAGCTGAGATGCCATTTTTTTAGCAACCATTTTGATCAATTATGTAAGTTTTTCTTGGTCTTCTTCCCTAAAACAATTCCAGGCTTCAGTGAGTTTGCTGGATATGTGATGAATCAGACTGAACTCAGTCCTAGCGTTTTGCTTTTTGGAGTCAAACCATTATTGTTCGATGACTAAAAGTCCTAGGGCAGTCCTTGATTTTAAAACAGATTTTTTTTTAAACGAAACCTCAAATAGACTAAAACAAATACTTTAGTAGTTCAGTTTCTATTTTTAGTTTTTTTTTCTAATGTGAAGCCAGTAACATTTCCCCTGCGTGCTCCATGCGACATGCTGCATTTAGTTCCACGCTGTGTATCAGCTCCGTCCTAACATCGAGGTTCGTATCCCATGGCGTTTTTCTGCGCAGCTTTTACTCTGCTGATCTAGTTCTGTTTTAAGGCAAGCTAGCCATATTCTGGAAGAGATTATGGTAGCTTTCCCTCTAGCCAAACCATAAAAACCCCATGTTTCATAATGGAATAACAGAAACGGTATATGGTCTGTATTCTCCCTGTCTCATTTTGGACAGAGGTTCAGCCTTAGTGCTTGAGAAGTTAAACCAGCAAATCCACGACAGTTTTATTTACTGCTCTGTAGTTCCACACAGGAACAACAGTTGGCGTATCTTCGTCACAAATGGAAAAATCTGAAGAAAAAAAAAACAGCGTAATATTTGAATGTTTCGTGCAGAGGAGATTTTCTTTCAGGGAAAGGTGTTGCTCTTGGAGAAACGCAACTCAAGATCTTTAGCAAGACGTTTGTGGCTAAGTGAATTGGTTACAACATTTCTAAAGGCTGTTTTGTCTTGGCCTGCAGTAGGCCAGCTAATCCCCCCCCCCACCTTTACCCACAGTTCATAGGGTGTTCAATCTTGTACCTGATGAACCTTAAATTCACTGCATGCCATTAATCCAAGGTCAAACCGCAGGTAGTGCAGTAAACCCGTTACTATTGATTAACTGGTTTTGTGACAAAGTCCTTTGACTCACTGGGAAATCCTCTGGTTTTAAAATGGTTTTAAAGTGATATGCATCTGCAAAGTTTCAGATTTCGAATGCAGACTTGCAGTAATCCTTCGGAGCAGAAGTGAATCTTTATTTTTACAGCCCGAATGTCCAGTCACAAGCAGAGTCTCAGATCTGTAGAGGATCACATGGATTAAGTTGAGAATCTTTGACGTTAGATGTCTGATGAAAATACTTGCTATAAGAGGAATAGAAATTTCCAGTGTAGGAAAATAATAACCTTTGTGGTGGTGACAGTAAGGAAGCTTTGTTTCAGACTGCATCACACCACCCTGTTGTTGTAAAAGCATCTTTGGTCATTTTTTTATTCTTCAAACTTATATAGATTATTGCCTTTATTCATACGTGTGAGAATATATATGCCACTGCATATGCTATATATTGTTAATGTAATAACATTGTATCTGGTATTATTACTCAGCTAATGGGTAAAAATAAGATGAGAGCTACTGTGTCTTTAACCTTTGAACCCCAACCTGTGTTTGGTTCATTGTTCCTTGTTAGGACTAAGAAGGAAATTATTGTGGTTGTGTCTTGAGGGAGAATCCAGCCTGGGTGTGCTACAGGACAAATGCTTGTTCTGTTCGTTTCTACACAAAGATCGAAAACTGCTGTTTTCATATTTTCACATCCTGACTTCAAATGCAGCAGCACATCAGGGCTGGATTTGCATATATGCTTCCCAGGTTACAGGATTACTCATGGCCATGGGTGTTTGCGTTGTCTGGATGGAATTTATATAACTGATCTATTCCCAAGTAATGTAATGTTAATCTGAGTGAATCTCATATCCCCTGAGCTCGATGTTTCCGTCTTTGTGCAATTTCTTAATGTGTCCTAATCACCAGACCACCTCTGGCCAGCTCATTGTGAGTCACAGCAACACAACAGTCATCCTGCATCACTTCCCTTAGGAAGTCTGATCATAGAGCTGTGTGAACAATTAGAGCTGATTTAGAGTGTACAACAATAGCCAGATTTACACAAATGAATAGGTTGATTGAAATATCTTATCAGCAGGAAAGCTTTTTTTTGTTGTTGTTGTTATCCACGTCCCACCCGGAGGATCTTACAGCAGTGTGTGTTTCTGTCAGTGATGCACAAGCTTGAGTCATTTTCACACTGCCACGTTTTTCCTTACTTGTCAGCTATTCCAGGAACTATTCAGCAGAAAGGGTTCAGTGTGATTACACTGTAGAGGTCACATTTCACAGATGATAGATAGAGGATCTGGATTAAGATCATGAGTCAGAAACTGATGAGGGAAAGTTTTAAATGCACGTGGCAAAGACCTCATCTTATCTTTTCTGATCTTTTTCTGTCTTTGTAGGTTGCTCAGTTCATCTCTGCTTTAAAGCTCTTATAACATGTTTGCATAACGGACACTCCTAAACTAATACTCTTTTGGTAAGATTCATGGCACATGTTAATTTGGCAATATTTCCCATTCTTTCGTATAAAAACATTCCAGATCCATCAAATTCTAAGAGCATCTCCTGTGCACAGCCTGCTTCAGGTCACCTCACAGATTTCTTTGTTGGATTCTGGTCTGGGCCTTAGCTATTGCACTTTCTTCATATTCTTTTGGTTAAGTCATTCATATTGATTTGCATGTATGCTTTCATTTTCAGCTTACGAACAGACACCTGAAGGTTTTGCACTAAAATTGACTAGTATTTGTATCTATTCATGACTCCTTCCACCTTGATAAATGCTCCAGTTCTGGTTGAAGAAAAACAGCCCTAAAGCATGATGTTGCCACCAACACGCTGAACCGTTGAGATGTTTTTTTGTTATCTATAAATATATATAAAATATAGTGTGTGTGTGTGTGTTTCTGTGGGTATCTACACATGCTGTCCAATGTTTCCCAAACCCAATGCTATGTTTGGTAATTTCCCTGCTCCAGCACACTTGTGGCTTATAATTTCTTTAATAATTACAAGTCAATTCCAATGTGTTGGAGAAGGAAAAATGATACAATTTGTCATACATGCCCAAGCGTATGTCTGTGCACTGAGAAGCTTTGTTTAAAGGGAGTTTTCAGAGAGCTGTTGCAGCGTTCCTCACACTGTGCCCAGTTCCTGTTGGCTGTTAGTAAGGGCTTGAAACCGGCAGCATTCCTAAGCGCAACCTGTTTACTTTTCCCTTAATCGTCAGAAACACACACACACACACACAGGGCAGTCCAGGCCACAGCAAGCCACTCCTGCCAGCCCCTACATAGCATTTCTTCTTTTTGCATGCAGTAGTGTTCAGAGATCCCCTTCAAAGCGTCAAGCTCGGCAGTTATCAAAGTGGCACCATATCAGGGTTCACAAGCATCTGCCTCTTAACATCACCCAGGAGGACCAGTCCAACTGGCCCTTCCATTACTGTTCTAATGAACAGGGCGTTTCTGTTTTCAAGTATGCACTGCCCATTGTTAGGCTGGTTAGGTGGAAGGCGTTGTGACTCGAGCTCTTGGGCAGACCCAGGCTGAAAGCAGACAGCTAAGGGGAGGGCAGGACGCGTCATTTAGTTTAATCAAGTTCCCACACACGCCTGCCTTTGATTAACAGCCTCGTTAGGAGCCTGTCATGTGGCCTAGTAAAATGGCCCTGACGTGCTTGTGTGTCTATGAATGTGTAGAAAATTTGTTTAGATTGTTTGGTTTTTATGAGGCGATGGTTATTAATGTATAGTAGATGAAGGCTTGCAGTAAGGCGGGTCTTTCGCAGGACACATGCTTGCTCCTTTATAGGCCATAAACAAGTCCTCAAAGCAAATGCTTCCTTTAGATGTTGTTTATTTGGCCATGTCAGAAATAGAAAATGATTCTTCATCCACTTGCACATGTGTGTACTTTTTCTTCAGCTATGTTTGATTATCATCATGAGTACTCCTAGGCTCTCTCTCTCTGTCTCTCTCTCTCTCTCTCTCTCTCTCTCTCTCTCTCTCTCTCTCACTCTCAGTCTGTCCCCAGGCTTATCCTCCCTCTGTGTCTCAAATATCTCTCATACTCATCGAAATCTGGAGCTCTCAACAACCTCTTGGTCTTCTCCTGAAGAGTGGACTTGTTCCTTTGTTTCAGCAATGTTTTGTTTTTGTTGAATCAGTTTTATTTGGTCTGTGCTTAAATACCTCAAAGACTGCTCCAGACGTGCTTACACACATAGACTTACTTGCCAATTTGTTTTTAGTGTTTTTCTTTTTCACTTACACTTCAAGTTTGGCTTTGATCTGGGAAAGTCCTGTGTTCAAGTTTTTTTTTTAAAGGGGGACAATTAATGGAGACCACAAGCTTTGACTCCTTCTGGTCTGGAGTTGCTCAAGCAGCTATTTGAGCTACTTAACACCAAGTGCTTATATTATTTGAGCAATTAACTCTGTTCTTGGAAACTACGCCTCCATTATGTGCCCAGTTATGAAATTTTACAGTATTTCTCCCCAATTCCCAACATCCAGCCAGCTTTTCTCTAATAGTAGGGAAGGGTGAAGGCTAATGCCTTTATATTAATTTCAGAAGAAACTCAGGTTTGGACGATGTCCTTTTCCACCCAGGTAAATTTATCAGGGATGCCTTCATTTTCTTCATTTTTAACCTGCATTCTATGATGAATAAATTATATTTTCCTTCTCAAACAGCATATAGATTTAAAAATGTCTGTATGTTGACTGATATAAGGTACATAATTATTTATACATCTTACCTCATTTAAATTGTTCCTTTGTTTATTTATAATGCCGCGTGCAGCCATGTTGACTTAATATCACTCTATAACCAGGGAAGGAACTTGTACTTGAGAAGACAACCCCATGTTAATGAGCTGGGATTTGAAGTTGAGAAGGTGTTTTTGTGATAAATCCATCATAACATGCTATTAATGATCAATTTTTGCAAAAGTAAATGGGCGACTGCTTGATTTTTTTCTCATGCAAGTGTTCTATAGTCCACACAGATACTAAAAATGTTAATGTCCTAATCGGTAGTATAGATTTCATAGGCACAGAATTAAGCTTGCTTTTTGGCTTTTTGGTCTCTTAAATTACGCAGTTAAACCATCTAGAGATTATGCTCTGCTATGACAGGATAAGTGGTCACTTGTAAAATTCGGACATAGTAATTTATTCTGGAAAAACAGATCTCTCACAGTGCTTGGTTCTCCCAGCTCTGGATGTGAATCTCTGACCACCAAGGGAACAAAAGTGCTTTCTGCTTGCTCAGAGTTCAATTTTGCCTAACACATAAAGCATAAAGAAACCGGTATAGTTTATCTCGAAGCTTTAAAACCATTCGATTATAGATGCTGGATATGATAGGACACTATTGCACTTAACATTCTACTGCATGAACATGTGATACTTATGGACTAAAACAGAGAAGAATGAAATCTGCATCCTAGACAAATAGGAACAGGACACAGGAAGTCACAGATACAGATATAGAAATGATTCACCTTCATTCAGTTGTCTGGCAATGAACTAAAACGGCGCTCATATTTGCTCATCAAATTCACTTCCCTATTCGATTCCATTTGTTGCATGCTTCCTTTCCACTGCTGAAAGGATAAAGCAGAAGCAAAAAAAAAAACTTGGGCTGAATTTAGAAATGTTGGCACTGAGTTTTTAAAGCAATAGCCAGCCATTTATGGACACTTCCAGCTTGGCATTGTCTCTGGAGAAGACGTAGGTACCTCTAGTGCCTCCACCCATCCATCCTTCAGGCTCACTCAACACTCTCTCAACTTCAGTAATCTTATCACCATATTTAGTGAAGCATTACCTCATGCATCATTACCATTTTTCTTTGGTTATGCCATTAAACACATAAAGCCCTTGTGTGTAATTTCTGTGCAACTTTGTGTGATATAAAATAAATATATCGGCATTACGATGGCAGATAGAATATCATCTTAAACCTTTACCTTCTGTACAGATGCTGTCGTGTGTTCGGAAGTGGATGTCTTGTTATTAGGGTTTTCCCAGATATTAATATTTTCATGTCATGTGTTCCTGATTTCAATGTGAAAACTTTTCTGTTTTGCTTCGTAACATTCTGTGGGAGAGACACCACACCTAGTCCAAGTGAATGAGCTTGGCATCCTGTCCCTGGCACTGGATTAGAGTTATTATTCCCCTTACTCTGTACAGAGCTGATAGTACTCAGGACTAAGAGGTTGCTTGTGTGCCAACTTGGAGCTGTTTGTAAGACGTTTTCCAGTCCATGCAGTCTGCCAAGTTTATACACCGGGGTTAATGAATATTTTCATAGTTTGCAAACACCGAATCATTTCTGTCCCTCCAGAAAGCCATTTTATAAGTGCCACTTCTATAAATCTCACAGTAATACAGGTGGATAAAACTCTTAAAAATTAATTGCCCATGGAGAATATATGATCATCAACTAACAGACCACGGTCAGTGCACATACCCAGCAAAGGATTCAGCAGACTTGAAATATACTGCAGCAGAACCGAATGATGTATGAAAAAACCTGGCTTCTTTTGAGTTACTCCAGCTTTTGAAACCATCACAGCTTCTGTAGCAGATCCTCTGTTGCAGCCAGTCACATGGATTTATGTAAATTATTTTCCTAAAGGCATCTCAAGTAACTGCAAAGACGATTGGACAGAGCACGTATTTTCCACTTCATCATCAAAACAGATATCTTGATCTCATCAGTTCAGATCCCAGGCATTAGCCAAATGTCATAATGTGAAGCGCCACATGATCACAGCAAATATTCTCATTTCTAGCCATGAACTAATCATTATAATGGTTTATGGTGCATTGAAAGGCACCTGTCCACCATTCAGTCATGCTAGTTGCGTATTCGGTCCTTTAGAAGCAGGGACCTTAATATATTTTAGTTGAGTACTGAATTAGGAAAAAGCTTAGTTGTAACAAGTTGGTATTTATCTGATTGGGTATTGACCCAGGGTTTAAGGAAGTGAGTAATTCTAAAATGCCAACTTCTTCTTTAAAAAACTCTTCCTCTAAAGTAGGGATGAAGTCCAGTCAAATATGCAAAAAGCCAACGTGGGTTTTCACTTCCAACCGAGCAGAAGCCACAACTGAGTCTAGTGAAAGCCTAGATCAGTTGATTAAACAGGTGGAATCAGATGTATCTTCTGCTTGATTGGAATAAAAACCTGCACCCACACCGGCCTTTTGTGGATAAGATTGGACACCACTGCTCTACAGGATCTTAGCAACTGAAGCGAAAGTCTAAGGGTCACACTTCCAGATGATTACAGATTTTTCTGTAAATATTTGCTCACCCTGTCCAACACTCATGAACAATACATATGATCTACTTTTAACCATGTAACCAGGTTAATCTCTTTATGGTTTCATATCCAAGCTTTGTATCCATAATTCATTGCTTCGATATAGTTTACATTTTCATTTTGTATCACAGATCGTAGATCCACCTTCTCTTTTCCCACGTCATCCACCCGTCTCTATACCCAGAAGAAGCTGATATATTTTTTTAAATAATTGTTTTCCGGTTTCTTCTTCTATCTCCTGAGCATCTCCTGAAGTGCTCATGACATTAACAGGTGTTTTAGTGTTTAGGATTAAGCTTTAAAATGGATGAGTAACTGAAGCGCTACAATTTAACTTGCTCTGTACATACAAAATGTCAGGCACACACTGTGTACGCTTGAGTGTTTAGAGTGACTGCTGTCTCTGAATCAGTCTTCCCTTTCAATACAAAATGTCACTACAGAGAGGGAATAACCTGTTCTGTCTCAGTATTTCCAACTCCGAGAAACTTTATAAAAACAGCCGGTGGTGTGAAAACCAGATGTCTGGGAAGTGGAGTGAAGTTTAAGGGGAGGGGGAAAAGTGCCGCCTGACTGTGATACTGAATCAGACCCAGCCATTTCCTGTGCCCGGCCTGACTCCGCTCCACACACGCCATATAAGGCCATGGAATTTGCATTTGGGAACTGCCAGACTGTATGGATCTGGGGCTGGTGCTGCAGAAATTCTTCAACTTCTGCTGGATTACATTTTTGGGTTAATGGTCTCTTCCAGCACTTTATGGGGAAAATATGTTGCAAAAATTTAGCCTCATTCCTTTTTACGGGTAAAACAGACTTTAGTGTTTCAGTTTTTCTTTCTGCCGGGATTCTGAGGTTCTCAGATTTTGTATACTAATAGGTTTGAATGCACAACCCCGAAGGCTTGTAGACCAGAAAAAAACTGCCTCACTTTTTCTGACTAAAAGAACTGTTTCATTTATTTGGCTGCAAGTGATGCTTTGCTCCTATTCCTAATGTACTCATTGAAATGTACATAAATAAAAGGTTTACGCCATTCATAAAGAGCCATGCAATCCAAAGCCAGTATTTACACTGTGCTCCTGGACCCACAGTGAAGTTCATGCTGCTTCCAAAGAGATGGTGATAGTGTAGGCGTTCTTCTGTCACACACTCCTTACACACAGCCCAAATTTAGCAAACCACTTACAATCAGGCCACCCAGTACAGCTTCATCTCCTTCATCCTGCAGGCCTCCATTTAGTGCCGTGTTTTGAAGGAGGTAAGTAGTAGTTTGTAATTGGATACTTCACAGTGCCTTCTTTTTTAAAAACAGCCGATTTTAAATGTAGTACGCTGCCTACTTTTTATGGAAGCCGATCTTCATATTAAATGGCTTGTGCCGAATGTTGGTTCATAGCTAAGGGCCGTTTTTTGGATCAGGACACCATGGGATGTGTATGACATAACAGGCGGACTCATTATCGCTTTCTAAAAGGAGTGGTTGCCGATCCTGGGCGAACCACAGAAGTATTCTGAACTTTTGCCTCTTGTGTTTCCGCTTTTCAACCTCTCCCTTTCCCAACAGAACATTATCATTCCTAAATAAGCACAGTGGGAACAAATCTGTCTCTGTAAAATGACTATGTGTCCTTGGATTTTAAAGATAAACTTTGTTCTCTGAAACTGAAATCTGGATGTGGAACAGTTTTAAATAATGTCCTGACCAGGCTTTAAAAAGCCACAGCATATGTAAATGCGGTATTATATTTCATTCACGGCAAAAAATATTGAGGAACCTCAGGAATATCAGTTTTTGTTTTGTTTTTTTCCAGAAGAACAGGTGAATGGGTGCTATAGTACTGTGCCACTTCTTTTGTGGCAGAAATAATCATGTATAAATCTGAAAATAAAATTTTAATGCGCTTCCAGTGTTTAGACTCCCAGTGTTAAGTGAAATGGGACTAAGAGACCTCCTTGAGGTCTACACTTTGATGACATCAGCTATTTACCCAATGTTTATTCTAGGCACAAATCACTTTTGTTGTGTGTAGTTTGTCTCTCGTGGATGTATAAAGACCATCCTTCTTTTTGCTTGCGATAGTAGCTAATCCCAATCCCTATACGCACTAGTCACTAAAAGTATGGACTCTTTTTGCAAAGAAAATGTAAATACATTTGATTGTGTAACAAAAGAGTATGCAAGTACTAGGGCACACAGACATGTCATGTGATGGAAGAGGTAATTGTTGCATAGATACACAAGGCTGCGTTTCAGCTTTTCTTCATTCATTATTCTTTATATAATTTATACTATCATCGTATATCATTTATATCATTTATACTATCATTTAATTTACCATTTTCTTGATGTATTTTTTCACATTTCATTTACGTCACTCTAAAATACAGTGAAGATATAAAATGCAGTGAAGCAAACTGTCACAAAACTCCTCCTCCTTCATGCAAGGAGTTGAGGGCAACATATTCTAATCTTAGATACTATTTACTACTACTTTATTACTACTATTTACACTACCTACTATATACATATAGTAAGTGGACGGGATGTAGGGTTCAGCTTCATTGGCAGAATAATAAAGCAAGCAAACTGCAGTAGCTACAAACACTCAAGAGACACCTACAATCTCTGCTACTTCCTTCCAAGCTGCAGTTTCCTTCCTACTGTTTCTTATGCACATTTAACATAAGGTCATATTTGAAAGGATAATGTGCTATTAATTTTTGATGTGAGTTTGGGAACATCAAATGTGCGAGTGGGGAAAGACCATGTGATCCTTAGGATTGGTCTCAGGAATCGTTCAGGTTAGTTGTCTGGATTTTGTCACTTTACCACATCATTCTTAATTTGCGTAAAGTTTAGTATATCTTAGGTCAGGTGTCGCTGCTTTGTCACTATTGAATGGAGGAGTCTTCTTTTAAGTGAGTTTTTGAATCCTGAAATGAAGAATTGGACACTATCGTGTTACCTTGCTGATATGCAAACATGCAGTCTGCAGAGCCTCAACTGGGCCATTTGGTACAGTACTGTAGTGTTGTTCAGTCCTCCTATACTTAACTAGTAGTGTGAGAAGTATTGTACAAAGTACAAAGTAATAAAGTATTGTACAATGATATTTGAAGATAAGTAATGTATTAATTGGTGTTAACTTCATTAAATAATCCCAGCTGGTAATAAAAAAAAAAATAAAGGAATAATAAAATGTATGGTTTAATAGGGTTTTTTTTAATGATTTTTATAATACGAGGCACAAAAAGCAGCAGCTGGTACCATACAGAGATTTGCAAGAGCTGCTGGTTTGGCTTCACTTCTATCAGGAACACGTGGTGGGAAAAGAACAGTCCTAAAGAGCATTTGGGCTTCAGAGAGATTTTTTATGGCTGAACTCACATTCCACTGCTTTTGTGCAAAGAAATCCAGACAAAAAATAGGGAGCAGACAGATATTGTGTCAGGTGGTCTGAGATTCGTTTTCTCTCTTTGTGAAGGATAAGCTCAAAATCAAAATGGAGTGAAGCATTGAAATAAATAACATGCATTTAAGTTGGGTTTTTTTTTTTGCTTAATCATAAGCTTTCTGGCTTCCTTTTGTTTATACCTCATCCTCCTCCAGATCCTAATGAGGTCCCATCTAATGAGGCGACATGACTCTGAAAATGACACCCGCTACTAGTTTACCGAAGAAAGGTATCATCCTGTGATGTGATGTCTGCTGTAAAACACGTTAATGGCTACCATGTGGAAAATTGTTTGAGCTCAGATTTAGGACGTGTTTACTGTGGAACGAAATTGCGAGACAAAGCCTCCTACATTCCTCATTGTCTGTGTAAGATGGAGTTTGTAAAAGGAGAGAGGTATTTATTTAGCTGGTGAGAAAAGAAAACGCTACCACCCCAACATAGTTCTAATAATGGTCTAATAAAGTGCTCAAGTGGTTTTTGTACTGCTGAATTTTCCTGTAATTTACCCCACATCAGTTTATTTACTCCTGAACAGGGTTTATTTAAGCTTATTTGGAACTGGAAAAATATTAAATCCCCTCTACTTTGTTCTACTTTTTTTTTTATCACATGACCTTCTCCATTGTGTATTGTAATGCATTAAGCAAAATAAGGATTTAAATGGCAATCAGAGATCTGGACTAAAGGGGAACAACGGACATACCAAGCCTTCAAACAGACCACACTAAATCAGGAAGAGATAGTTAAACTTAGATGACACTGAATCTGATGTTTTCTGCGCATGTTCTCTTGCCTGTGTTTGCAACTCTTGATTGATGCTTTTAATGTCTAAATATCTCAAGGGTAAAGTTGTTCATGCTGTGTTGTGGCCGGAGCTGACACTGGCTCATTGCCTATGACGAATGACCGTGATGAATGATGTCCCACTGCGTATGCTGCAAAATGAAAAGAGAGAAACAGATAGAAAGGAAAAGGAGGGACCTGAGATCTGAGAAACGCAGGCATCAAAAGCAATGTTTGCAGCGGACGGGGAAAATTTGCCTGACACAGCAATTTTCTTGAGAAAAAGAAGTCATCATCTTCTGTGTTCAGAGAAAATAGACTGCGGCCCAAATGTGTCCGTAAATCGGATGCGGTCGCTTCACTGAGCCGACACTTTTTACACTTTTTGTCAGCAATGTCTGTGGCGTGGTTAGAAATATGTTTACTGATGAAGAAAATGCATTAAAGCCAGCTGTACAGTGACTATGCAGGTCGTATTCAGGTCTTGTACAGGTCAGTACAGATAGGAAACAATACATCTTGCTGATTTGACCTTCAACAATGCTCTGCTGTTTTCCATGCAGGAGCAATGTACTTCATATAAACCATACACAAAACCAGATACACTAAACACATTACTGAGAATAGCTTAGTTGTTCTCTGAAGCCATTACACCCATGCAGTATGAAAAGCAGTTCTCTAATGTACAGTGTTGTATCCAAATGAAGATTTGTGTGAGAGAATTTTGAATGTTAAACAAGGTTGTGTTTATCTGAAGAGAATATCTGAGGTGCTGTGGGCAGAAAAAAAGGTTTCTTTTTTAAATAAAGTGTGTGAATGTGTTCTGTGTGTGTTTTAACAGGGGAGCCGGGGACACTACCGGTACCACTGGCAGAGCCACAATGTCAAGCAGAGTGGTGTGGACGACATGGTGCTACTCACCAAAATCAACGAAGACGCCATTGTGGAAAACCTCAAGAAGAGATACATGGATGACTACATATTTGTATCCTTTATCAATGTAACCCCATGTGGGCTAAGATCAGCAAGGAGGCACTAGGGTAACTAGGGACATGAGAGCCTTGTCATTTTAATAGTTCCTGTAATATATTAGCAGGGTTTTGAGTGATATGTTATGTTGTAATGATTCTTTAGGCTTTATTGAGTTATCTATAAAGATTTGGATGAAGAATGATTTCCCGCACTTTCTTCAGTTTTGCTCTTGGATTTGTTCCACCACACTACAGATTAAATCTTGATTAGACTGGCTCTACTCAGGCTTAGCCAAACATTTACAGCCCAAGCCACTCTGATCCAGCAATCTACAAAAACAGATATTAGGTTAGTTTGTTATATGCGTGTGGCCGTTCGGAAGTTTATACAATATACTCTGAGATTCGGAATGGTTTATCTGACTTGTCATGTCTGTTGATTGTCAGTAACAATTGGAAAACTTTGTTAAGACTCTCATGAAGTCTAGTTTTCTCACAGCATCAAACATGGTTTTAATCAATGATGTAATTCTTTTACTAGCAGGTTGGGAAGGTCTTTTTGGATTTCACGTTTTAAAACTAAGCCACACAGTTTTGGATTACATCTGTGCTGCATAATGTATATAGTCAGTGTATGTGGCAAAATTCAAGTCTTCAATCATAATAATGTATCCACTACCTCTTTTTACCCTTTGAAGAAATGCTGAACGATCCCAGTGAAATCACATGCGCCATAAACTTCTCCGGCCTTATTAGGATTAAGGGTTCTTAGCTGATTTGGCCCATTGGAAGTTTTAAACCAAACTAAGTGCTGTGATTGTGGTCAGAAAATAGTAACAGTGATGCAGTGTTGCAGTCAGCGGCATATGGGACTGAGGTCAGCGTGAGTCAAGCTCAATGCTTCCTTTATTTGCAATGAGCAGCAGCTCGCCAAGCGGCTCTAGTCAGAGGAGACAGTACTGCCTTTGCAAACCTCTGACCTATCAGACAGAAGTTCCTCTGCTACCACATGACAAATGCTCAGTGCTATCATCATCAACATCGTTTATTTTTAGATTTGCCAGCTTTAGCATGCTAAAATTGGTTAGTCTAAAGAAAAGAGTTCTGACTTACTCAGTTTACTCAGTTTTACCTTTTAATTTAAATATAGTTCTTGCATCACATGAGGCATTTCTGGTGCTAGAATGCTTCTTATACTTATCCAAGAAAAGTAAAACTTATTACACATTTGTATTGGTTCAGCAGAAGCAGCAGACTTCCTGGATGCTTAAAGGTGGCCATGATTTAATGAGCTGTGCTTTTTAACCCTTGACTTTTATACACAGACATACATTGGACCTGTGCTCATATCTGTTAACCCTTTTAAACAAATGCCATACTTTGGGGACAAAGAGGTGGAGATGTACCAAGGAGCAGTAAGTATTACATATGGATTGAAAAACACTTCAGAAATGTTGTATTAAATATACACTATGAAACCAAATGGTCCCCAAAGTGAATTCCAAAACCCACACATTTATAAACTTAATAATCATTTTAGTAATTATTTTCTCTAGTCACAGAAGAACTAAGAAATAAAAAAGAAATAAGGTGTGGTCCAAACCAGGTGTGGTTGTACCAACAGCATTCTTAGGTAAAGGGAATGTAGCTCAGACCTGTCTAACGACGTCACTCTCAGCATCCCTGCAAAATACCTTGTTTGCGTCCTGTCGCATAGTCTGAGCACCGACAGCTGACCCTGGCTCGGTGGCCTCTTAGACAAGTTAATGATGTCATTATGCTATTTATTATATAAATATATACATATATATATACATTGTTCTCATTATTCCCTCTTTTCTTCATTTAGGCTCAGTATGAAAACCCTCCTCATATCTATGCACTGGCAGACAATATGTACAGAAACATGATGATTGACCGTGAAAGCCAGTGCGTCATTATCAGGTAGGAAAACAAATAGTCTGACTCGCCTTACTTGGCCACGTGGGAGTTGTCTTTGTTTCGAAAGGCAGGGCCATGATGAATTTTTAGCTATAACCCATAATGCACACGTGGCAGGTTTTTTACTGCAATAAATATCAGGAGACAATTAATGACCCGTGCTTAATGGATGGGAGGAAAGCAGGATCGACCGGCTCAGCCACTTTAACAGGTGATTTGGATGAAGGCTGTCCCCTTTGAGACCAACTAAAAGGAGTGTGTGTGATTTTTACACCACTTTCTACACTCAGTCCCTGCAGTTACTCAAGAAGTCAGCGTTGTGTTATTTCTGATCATCTCAGTGTCATCTCAAGTTACTCTTTCATGCATATTTGCATATTTATTCTAGCATGTTGGTAGAAAACAGAGGGGGAAACTGCTATTTAATTTCATGTTTCCTGCTTCCTCAGTTCACCTAGAGTAGTCTTGCAGGCTACACTGCTGCTGAAAAAACATGTCTGTGTATTATAGACATGTGCAAAAGTACATTCTTCTAAAATCATCTTAAAATTAGTTTCAAGAAAATCCTGTATGTGCTGTTTGCTGTGTCCTAAAACATTTTCAGTTTCTCCAAATTCTGCAGTGTGGTGTTCATTACTTTTCAAGTGTAAATCTGATTGAAGATTGGGGTATATGGTTACTGTACAATTTTCCATCGCTACTTTCCAGAGAGAGAAGGTGGATGAGAAAGGAAGGAAGCCATCTTCTAGTTTCTGGTGTGTGTTGGTGGTCTGCTGGTCAGCTGAAGCTTGGGATGTGACTGTGTTGCTTACCTCATGGCGAAAAGCTCACGCTTCAGCATTTTCCTCTCTTCTGTTTGTCCAGCAGGCTGTTCCTGGCACAGTTTGACCACAAAAATAAACTGGAAATGGGATTGTGATGGGGTCAGATTAGTAAACAAAGCCCCTGCATGAAACTGCTGATCAGGCATTATGTGGTCAGCACAGCACATGTGTTTTTTTATTATTCACTAGTTACTATTAAAGATCTAAGTTATGAAATGAGCCTTTGCACTCACTGCAGTCTTCCAGCACCTTAGTTCATCTCTTTTTTAAGACTTCCTTTTTATGCCGTCTTTGCGAGACTGTGAGACTCTACAGGATGTTGGAATTTTCTGTTTTCTTCTAACATGTTGCTTCTATTCTTCTCTTTCTGTGAGCACAAGCGCCCTATGATTCAGTTACTTTGCTTTTGGTCAGGTCTCAGGTTCTTCCGCTCACTGTTTTGATGTAGCTCATACATAACCAGATGGCCTAAGTATGGCATAGACTTCCATTGTTTCACAATCACAATGGTGACGGAAGTTGGGGGATCTGTTTCATAAAAACAGTCTTTTTCAAGTGGAGGAAGCCATTTAGAGAGGAAATTGTTTCTCACTAGAAAAGACGTAAGGATACAGAGAGAATAGAGGTAATTCCCAAGGAGTCACCTCATTATCAGTCCATCATGTGACTTCACCAAAAAAGGCCAGATTGGACATACAGTTTGGTTTAATGAATAAAAAACACTGGCATTGTTCAATGTGGCACTGCATCTGTTTTGGCTAAGACATAATGAGCTTCATCACAGTGTGATGAATGAAGCTGGCAGGAAATACTGGCAGCCCGGGTGTTTATCTTTGTTTCTGTCTCCATATTTGGCCAATAAATCTATGTAGAAAAATGTCTTTAGCTGTGTAATTACAATATACAATGGGGAACTCCCAAAGAACAGGATTAAAAATAGCTCCCAGATTGAAGCTCTAGCCCTTGGTGTGGAATAAGAGACGGCTAGAGAAGTGCCAATATCTGTATTACTCATTTCCTTCATAGTGGAAAGCCAACATGTTGATGTGGAGTCGCAGAGAAGTACATATAAACATATACAATCCACTTTATTGGGAACATTCATGCAATTATCCAATCACCCAATCATGTGGCAACCAGGCGACATTTTTTCCAAGCTTTAGCTATCTGGTTTCATTGAGTCTGTGCCCACTATAGCCTCTGAGTCCTGTCCTTGGCAGGCAGGGGTGGAGCCAGATGTGGTCTTCTGCTGTTGTACCCCAACTGCCTCAAGATTCAACGTGTTTTACTTTCTGAGATGTTTTTCTGCTCACCACAGTTGTGAGCGGTTGTTTACATTATGTCTTTCTGAGTTCCTTAAGCTCGAACCTGCAGACCTGCAGTGCGTTGGATGTTTTTTGATTTTTGATGCCATTCTTTGAAAATTGCAGGAGACTAGCAGTTCTGAAATATTCAAACATCTTGCAATATATAAACATCCTGAAATATTTAAACATCTTGGCGCATTGTGATGTTTGATTTGAACATTAATGCGTGAACAGTGGCTGTGTATTAACGTATATGAGCTAAGACATAAAGAGAAAGAGAGAGAGAGAGAGAGAGAGAGAGATGAAAGCCCTAACTGCAAAACACAGTAATCGACTTCTCAGAATGAAATCAGATGAAAAGAATAGATGAAAAGGTGTATAGAGTTACTGTCGTGTAACGTCATGGGTCTCTAACTGTTTCATCTGGCCTTCTCCAATAACTTATAGCTGCCTTGGCTCTTAAAAGTATTACAAACAGGATTACTAATTAAATATATAAAATCACCCCTTAGGGCTGTGCCAAACTCAAAGCAGGAGTCAAAGCCAATGTGACTGAAACATAATGGTGAATTTATGAAACTAGGCTATTTGTGTCATATGGAAGGAAAAGAATGGGGAATACTCTCAGGAAACAAGTCTTCCATGTGTAGGAAGTCGGGTTATAGCAATTGTTCTGTTAATTCAGCAAGCTTTGTGATTACTGTTACAATGATATCACCGGTTTGCAGCATCATACAGTAACTGAAGTCAAAGATTAACAGTCTGTGCACTTATATATATATATATATATATATATATATATATATATATATATATATATATATATATATATATATATATAATATAAATTCTAATAGAACCCATAACTCTAGAGGTGGAAGGCAAATATGTTAACCACTAAACCACCTAACTGTCAAGTATTTTATTCATACAATCTAATTGCACAACGTAATGACAGTAAGATTACGCTAGTAATGACAGTAAGATTACGCTAGTAATGACAGTAAGATTATAAGATTACGCTAGTGAGAACCTGAACTTCCAACAAATCTGTTGGTCAATTACTTTCTGAAAATTGAACTGAAAATTATGTACGTGTGTATTGACCACTAACCGAACTTCCATGAGTTCTGGCGTAATGTGAAATCTCCGCGTTGCCTAATAACCACCAAACTCATTGCTATTAGGAAATTCTGACTATTCTGACTTAATGAGTGTTTCATTAACGTCATTTATATAGTAAACACTTAGTAAGCTTGCTATACCCCGTCACATTTCTACTGAACACACAGTAATCAACAGCTGCTGTTATAAATAAATAAACTATTATTATTTATTTTAGTGTTTATTTTATGAGTTCTGTTATTGTCTATGAAGTATTTTGTGTCCAGTGTCTAAAGTGTCAGCATTAAATCAGAGATCCTGGTGCCGTAGGGCTGCAAGGATTCCCACTGCAGAACTGTGCCATCCATAGGCATTTAAATTGCTGGTTCAGAGTTTGTCAGAGTTTATTGACCTCAACCTTAGATAGTTCCGCGTGTTCCCTGTTTTTGTGCCTGCCTCCCTAAAATAGTGGCTCCAAGTGTTTATTTGTGGAACAGCGGTCAGCTCTCCTGATGGATGCTGAGAATGTACTTAGCTTTCTCAGTTTTCTGATGACGCAGCACTCTGTGGGCCTGTTGTGTGTGAGAAACTGCAGTTTTGAATGCTCTTTCTGTGTCTCGTAGTGGTGAGAGTGGTGCTGGGAAGACAGTCGCAGCCAAATACATTATGAGCTACATCTCAAGAGTGTCAGGAGGAGGACCTCGTGTACAGGTGAGTCCAACGTCTCTGTCTCTACTGACAGCGAAAACCTTCATTTAATACTGAGCCATTAATTCTTCCTGTTCCTTTTATTACTGAACGTAAGATATTCCCCATTTCATAAATGCTGCTGTAAAGTATGTTTTATTTATTATTAAGCTTTTTATTATTTCATCTATTTGGTGGAATTGATTAGAATGTGCATTTGGCCCAAATAATTTTTGCACTTGAGCGAATTCAATTCTGCAAACAGATGCAGCTTTAAAAGCTTGAGGGAAAAAATCTTATGTGATTTTACAGCTTGTGTGTTCTGTATTATGCCACTCTGCAACATTTAATGAGGTCACCTTTGCAGAGTTTGCAGATCTGGTCTGGTTTGATGAGAATGTGATGTGTAATGCTACTTCTGTGTGTGTGTGTGTGTGTGTGTGTGTGTGTGCACACTCAGTCAATGCATATGGAAATAAATGGGTGACTGGAGTTGGTGATGATATGGTATTTAGTTTCATCATTAAAATGTCTGTTATGGTTTTGTATAAGCTGTCCTGAGCAGTGTATTGAATTAACAGTGTAATGTGTTTTATTTCTTCCTGCTCATTGTGCTGTTGCCTTTGTACATTCCTTCATATGACACATTGTGTCACGGTTGCATGGCGTCCTCCCTTTTCCGTCTTGTTATTCGACTCCCAGTGATACACTACACCCTGACCATTATAGCGTGAGTCTTTCTCTCGCTCTTTCTCTCACTCTCTCTCTCTCGCTTTCTCTCCCTCCCATCCCTGTCTTTCTCTCTGATTTACAATTAATGCCACTTTACTCATCACCATCAAGTAATGCTTGTGTTATCTAATACACTCAATTATATAGAATGTAATTGTCTTGCAATCAAGTCATCAGTCTTTTCTTAACACTGACTGATATCTCTGTCCATTGCAAATCATTTGTGCATCTCTCCTAATACATGCCAACAAAACACTGCTGTAATTGATTAAATTAACCGTCTTTTGACCTGTTGGATATCCTTCAGTATGTTTGCACATGCCGTTAGACCACCCCCTGAATTCCACTCAGATTTTCTTCACAAATGACAGCAGTTGAGTTTACAGCTCCCCAGAAATGCTACCATACAACGTCTGTGAATAATAAAAGATGTGTTTCCCGATCTCGTTGCTGATTTAAAATGCATGTGCTCCTGATCTGCAGATGGTTTGGAGCAGATAATGCAATCCAGGCGAGACAACTTGATGTGCGTGCATGTGTGTGTGAGTGCATGTGTGTGTGTGTATGTGTGTGTCTGTGTAGTGTGTGTGAGAGTTTGTCCCACGACATGCAGACTGTATTGCAGGCATATGTTTCTCAAAGTACCTCATCATCATCATCACCACCATCATCATCATCATCATCATCATTGCTACTCTCTTTTTCTCCACAGCATGTCAAAGACATCATTCTGCAGTCCAACCCTCTCCTGGAAGCCTTTGGAAACGCCAAGACGCTGAGGAACAACAACTCGAGCCGATTCGTAAGCACTCTACCTTCTGCCATGGCTTTATGGATAAAAGAGAGTGCTCCTGAAATCATGTGGTTTACCAAATCTAAGCTGAGAGGCTTCCAGAGCTTTATGGGGACTAAAGAAAACAGAAGGAAGTTCCAATCAAAATAGAAAGGGGGAGAAAAAGAGCAAGAGCAAGGGAGTCCTATTATTACCCTCTCCTGTCTCTTACTGTTTGCATTATGAGTGTGAAACAGGGCCAGGTGAAGTCAACGGCTGGAAACAGAGAAGAGAAGGAGTGTAGGGTGGATCCAGGTTAGACGCCCGGCTGATATATGAGTATGGATATACTTCACCATGTATAGGGTAGAATTACGTCTAGCTATTGTGAACTCAGTAGACACTATTGGGTTCACACTATTTCTGTGCTCCTTTCAGAAGTATGTGTTGGCTGTTTCAGATTTGTTTGTATTGGAATAAAAGCAAAGAGCAAAATGATTGTAATAATAGCTTGAGTCAAAGCCTGTAAGATTCATCCCAGACGCTCTAGCCCTGAACTGTATTTTAGGCTCTTAGCTATGAAAGTAAAGCTTTAGTCCAAAATATTATTTAAATAAAATCATCATTTAGTTCCAGGCCATCTCTGATGTCAGTATTATTATTGTTCTCCTGGATTCAGTTTAGTTTTGCGGTATAAATCAGATGCGACACGTTCAGATAAGACGTGGAACAGCCGTGTCGAGGAATCAGTTAGAGGAGGAATAGTGTTTCAGTGAGTTCAGGAGCCTCGGTGCTGCTGGGAATCTCATCACAGCCATACCCTGCTTGACTGTGGCTTTTTTCTTTAGGTCTTGAGTACACAAGACAATGTGTTGCAGGTGTGTGTGTGTGGATATTTTTTGTTTAAACACTGTTTAACACTGCATGTTTCTTCTGGCAGGGCAAATACTTTGAGATTCAGTTCAGCTCCGGCGGTGAACCAGATGGCGGGAAAATCTCCAACTTCCTGTTGGAAAAATCTCGCGTGGTCACACGGAACCCTGGAGAAAGAAGCTTTCATATCTTCTACCAGGTGAGAACCAGACTTTAGGGATCTCCTTTTAACTCTTTTCTGAGGAGGACAGGGGAAAGATTAAGCAGTGGAGGAATTTAGAAGAAGGAAAGGCTCTATTCTGTTTACTGCGTGATCTCTCTGGATGAGAAACAAGCCTGTCTGGCTTTGCTATGATGGAGCATCCACACATCTGTACTGCCTCTTTTTCTTGGATTAGCAGGGATACATTTAGGCCAGACTGAAATTGCAGTGTGCACTGTGATGAAAGCACAGCAAGTTTTGTAGTTTATTTGTAATATAAGATTGCAATATATTTCTGTAACACCAGACTATAAGTTCTATATAAATGTCCTGAATGTTCAAATTTGTGATGTAGTTAATCGAAGGGGCCACTTCGGATCAGAAAAGCACTCTGGGAATCACCAACTTGGATTACTACTCTTACCTCAACCAGTCAGGATCCTACAAAGTGGATGACATCGATGACAAAAAGGATTTTAAGGAAACTCGGGTGAGTGGGACTTTATTATATTTTTGATTTTTTCAAGAAAGATATAAATGTTTACCTGTTTGTTATGGGAAATGGGCTAGTACCAGCCACAGTCTTGCTTTTTAGACCTTTTATTTTTTCGTGCAAGCGTTCTGTTTCTACTTCAGAGCAGACACCTGTTTTTATTTACTACCAAAGCCACAGCAGGAGTAATTAGAGGACATGGGCTGGGAAATGGCGGTGACAACTACACATTGTGCACTGTTAATGGAAACCCTCCTTTCTCTTTCGCTTTTTCTCTAGCACGCTATGGATGTAATTGGGATCTCAGGCGAGGACAATGCCATGGTCCTGCAGATTGTAGCTGGAATTCTTCACCTGGGGAACATCAGCTTCAAAGAGTCTGGGAACTACGCCGCTGTGGAGAGCGAGGAGTGTGAGTAAACAGTCGTCTTCTCATTTCGGATGTGTGAAGCCATACTTTGTGTTTTTTTCTGGGCACTGGGCTTTGTGTCCTTGGTTGCTCTTTAGAGGGTCACAAGAAGCATATTTTCACTCTGTTTCTGTTTTCTTTTCTTTCTTTTTTTCTTTTCACTTCGGTTAGATTTTCCCTCTATCTCCCTGTGTTGAGTGTTTGTTGTGTTTAAAGGGGGTTGGAGCCAGTCAGGCTCAGCCATGCTGAATTAACCCAGAAAATGAAGTTTGCCTCAGGGTTCAGAGGTCTGGTTGAATTACATCATACACTAAAATTACACCAAGAAAAGCAGAACTTCCTGTTGCGCCAGCCCACCCTTCCAGTTCTCCTTGTCCCCACCCTGTACTCGTCGGTTTGCTTCGTCCTTCCCTCCACCCTTTTAATCCATCTTTCTATCCTTTCATGCGAGGCATAATGATTTTCACACAGAGCTCCACAGTGCCGGGAGTATCGCTGCCTAATCTGTGTTTCTTGTTCACCATAAATCCACTTCCTGTCTGCTGCCAATGGCTTTCACATATGCAGAAGAGCTGATGTATAAACAGATCATGGAAAAGTGGCATAGCAGCATGGGTTAATGACAGATTTACACCTCAGTATGTGTGCAGAGCTTCTCCACTAATGACTCGAACACCTTAAAACACAAACACTTTACAGTTTTTGTCAATCAGAGTGCATTTTTCTTTCAATGGCATATTTTCAAACCAGTTGTTTATATATGTACCATTGAGTAAAGCTAAGTTGAAATACATGTTACATGTAGTAGATGTTAATATTGTGTTCCCGCTTCAGTCAGTCAAATACAAATTTAACTCACTCACTCTTTTCTGATTGAGGTGCTACTGATCATGAAACTCCAAGTAATAATATTAATGTATGTTGATGAATGACTCACATATAATCAGTCCCAGAGTTTTTCCCCAATGCAGCACAGTTTGGACCACACCCTCATTTCCCGTTGAAGTTGCTAGGCAATGACGGAGCGTGTCTGTCTATTGTTGCTGATAGTGAAGGCTTTCTTTCCTAAAGGAAAATTGATTTAGCAGCTAGGCTACGTTAGAGACCGGATGAGGAGACAGGATTGAAGCATTGCCTCGTGCCTCACCCGTGCCTCAGTATCCTCTATTGGCTTTTGATGTGGTTTAATAAAAACATTGACTGTGAGTCATCTGTTTAATTCTTCATTCCACTTTGTCCTCTGGAGAATTGTGCTGTTGCCGTAAAAGGACTTTGTGTATAAGATCATGAAATTAGGCATCAGGATTTTTTTTTGTCTTCCACTGTTTTTTTCCCTTCTTGGAGAAAGAAATATTTTTTTTTTTTGTCCTCACTATGTCATTTTCCTCTGCTTAGTCCTGGCATTTCCTGCTTTCCTGCTGGGCATCAACCAGGACCGGCTAAAAGAGAAACTCACCAGCCGTAAGATGGACGGCAGATGGGGAGGTAAATCTGAGTCGATAGATGTGACCCTGAACGTGGAGCAGGCGTGTTTCACACGTGATGCCCTCTCCAAAGCTCTGCATTCTCGCGTCTTTGACTACCTGGTAGAGGTATGTGTCCTATTTGTCCTATATTCCTCATATTACTCCACTGAGAGTTCTTCACAACACTCTAATGATTAACAAATGTGTAAGAGAAGTCATTCTTTTTTCTCTCAGTCAATCAATAAAGCCATGGTAAAGAATCACCAGGAGGAGAATATTGGGGTTCTGGATATCTACGGATTTGAGATTTTCCAGGTATAATGTTTCTTATAATGTTCCTTTTCTTCATTTCAGATTCAGGAAGATTTTTAAGGAAGATGTTTCATTTCAAAATGTAAATTTTTCAAATGCTAATTTAATCATGAATCTGAAGAGTCGTGCTTCCAGGGTTATGATAGAGAGGTACTTTTTATTTGCCTGGATTAATCCTGGATAAATTCAGGGTTTTTCTTTCTGACTGAAAATCTCAGTAATCTGTCTTCCCTGCTTGGATTACAAAAATGACTGTGTTTGGAAACATTACATTAACCACAATATACATGTAAATGACTTTAACTTCCAGAGTTTTATAGTAAGAATTTTCTGTGTTTTTGGTGAATGTGTAACATGTGATAAATAAGCACACAAGTAAAAATAATTTCATAAATTTGGTTTCTTTCTTCTACTTGTTTTTTGTGTTTTTTAGAAAAATGGATTTGAACAGTTCTGCATCAACTTTGTGAATGAGAAACTGCAGCAGATCTTTATTGAGCTTACACTAAAAGCAGAGCAGGTACTCTATATTTGCTTCATCATACCATGCTGGCTTATGAATCATGTGACTTTTTGAACTTTTTATGCAAGATGTCTCAATATATTTTGTCTCCCATCTCTTTTTGACCTTCCCATTCCCTTCTCCTTTTAGGAGGAATATGTACAGGAAGGGATCCGATGGACTCCCATCGAGTACTTCAACAACAAGATCGTCTGTGACCTCATTGAGAGTAAAGTAAGTGCCAAGAGGCTGAATTTGGGTTTTATTTGGCTGCTTTCCTCAGACAGGATATGAGCTCTGTCCTTTTAACAGTTTTTTACACGCCCAATAAAACTAAACAGTGCCAAATTGAGGTATCTCCAGTGGCACAAGCTTCCCGTCATTTCCCATGGCTCTTAGATACCCTGAGACAAGCTTTCTAATTTGAATTCACTGCTTTTGATAAATTGCAGTAATATGACAGCAGAGGATGACTTCAAGAAGAAGCGAGTGCAAGATGTTTTGTGGAGCTGGACATTTTATACTTATGTGGCAGTGGATCATGCTGGATTCTTCTCTGTTGTCTTTCCTAGAATCCTCCAGGCATCATGTGCATCTTGGATGACGTATGTGCTACGATGCATGCAAAGGGAGAAGGAGCTGACCAGACGATGCTGCAGAAACTGCGCATGCAGATCAACAACCACGAACACTTCAACAGCTGGAATCAAGGCTTTATAATCCACCACTATGCGGGGAAGGTCAGAACCTTGATATCTGTCTTCATGCACTGTATATTCACTGCCTGTTAAATGTTATGCGTATACATACACATATACAATATAAACGTCTTCTACGTGATCTAAATAATTTATATAATATAACATAAAGCTTATTGTTTTTCTCGTGAGTGTCATATCTCAAAAGAATTTTACTCTGAAGATCATGTCTATGTGTTTTTAAATACATTGTTGCCTTATAGCTCATTTTCACTGACACCTTTATAGTCATTAATATTCACACCTGACCCTTTATATTCATTACTATACTTGGCTGTCTCAACAAATATCAAGCTTTTGCACATTAATAGAAGCAGACAGGTTCTTTATAAGCGGTTTTGTCACTGACCTGTTGATTCATTATTTACTTTACTCCCAGAGCTCAATCGTTTACCTCACAGCAGTTGTTTTCCGAGCTCTTTTCAGAGTATCTACCACCAAGTGAGCCAGGTTTGTAAGGTGATTACACAATAATAAATATCAGGAAATGAAAGCTATCATTATGATCTCTCATCTTCTATTCGCCTTTTGACCTCAAACCCAAAAAGGATCGACTTTGCCATCCCAATACTTTTGGAGGGGAACGTATACAGAAAAGCAATGAGCATGAGCATGTGTATATGAGATTCTGACACATAGCCCTTGTTTAATGAGGCATGCTGGGACAGAGGGAGGTTTGGTCACATGTACTGCATAACTACTTTCAGACTAATTTGAGTTACACTGATGGAGCTACATTCCACAGATAACACAAAATTTCTTTTTAAAAGACTCCCTACCTAGAACAACTCCCTAACCAAAAATAAAAGCAAAATGAAAAGAATCTTGGAATTGCAGAATGAATGTACTGCTTGTGTGTGGCTCTGTGTTACTGCTTATAACATTACAGTTACCGGTCACAAGCTACAGTCTGACTAATAACAATTTGCAGATTTCATCCGCATGCAAAACAGGGCAGACATGGCAAAATAGATTGGCAACAAGAAGATTAGTGACCAAAAGAAGATTGGGTTTTGTTGAGGTTTGGTCTTTTAGGCACATTTAAGGTTTTCTTAAAAAAATGATAATTACCTCTACACCACCTGTGTAGCATGACATCTCACCTTTACTGGACAAATCTGGTATATAAGTATATAATATAATGATGTATAATATAATGTAACATGACATGACATGACATGATATATAATATAATATAATATAATATGAAATAATATAATATAATATAATATAATATAATATGAAATAATATAATATAATATAATATAATATAATATAATATGAAATAATATAATATAATATAATATGAAATAATATAATATAATATAATATAATATGAAATAATATGAAATAATATAATATAATATAATATAATATGAAATAATATAATATAATATAATATAATATAATATAATATAATATAATATAATATAATATAATATAATATGAAATAATATAATATAATATAATATAATATAATATAATATAATATAATATAATATAATATAATATAATATCTCCATTGTATGATTATATGATTGTTGGCCGCTGCATTTTTTATCACCTGTGCTTGCTGTAACAAGATTCATAGCTGTATTATAATGTATACTTTTGAATATCTGACATATCTTTGCAGTCTCATTCAAATGAATGTTGCATAATTTGGATGTGAATATCTCTGTGTGTGTCTTCAGGTGTCCTACGATGCTGATGGCTTCTGCGAGCGTAACAGAGATGTCCTGTTTACTGACCTCATTGAACTCATGCAGAGCAGTGAAATGTGAGTGACTCATGACATTCTAATATATGCAAAGCAGGCTCCTAACTTGCAGCAACAAATGTGTGCCAGTATTGTGTTTTCTGTGCGTACATGTGTGTGTGTGAGTCTGTGTGCCAGTGTTGTCTTTTTCTTTGTGTGCATATGCGAGTGTTTGTGTCTGCGTGTGTGTTTGTGTGCCAGCATTGTTTTTTCTGTGCGTGCATGTGAATAAGTGTGTGTGTGTGGGTGTGTGGGTGTGTGTCCGTCCAAACAGACATATCGCCTTACTGTGGCTCATGATAGGTTAGAGGTGTGACTCCACAATGCAAAGACGTGCTGTGAGGCACGCACACGTTTAACAGAAAAATGCAACAAAACTATTCTTCCTTCAGACATGCAGACTCCCTATTAGTGAAAGTGAGAAAGAATAAAAGGGAAAGACGGTTATTGTCAGCTCCAGCATGTCGCAGAGCCCCTAGTCTGGCTGAGCCTACACATTCTTACAGCGTTAACCTCTGAGCTTTATTAAAGAGCACAATTTTCCAAAACTGTGAAGAAACTCGCACTCAGATAAAGAGTTATCTGTAGATATCTGTTCATTAGATATTCAGTCCTTAAACTGGAAAAAGAATGATTCTGAGAATCTTAACTCAAATGCAAAATCCTTTCTGTGAAATCTTTAATCCTTTTAGTTTTTGTTTGTTATATAATTTCTCCTTGAAACATTTGGGGGTGGAGCCTGTCTCATGTCATTAGTGTAAACCACCACACCTCTTGTGTTGTTATGCATGAAATTAATACACCACACTGTGTACAATAATACTAGATGGTTATATCCAAGACCGTGAAGTTTTGTTGATTATAATAGATTATATTCAGTCACACTGTCTCCAGAACCACTGGCAAGTCTATGTACCAAAGTTCAAAGAACATTTTTAAGAAACATTGAATTGAGCTAGAAACGGTTAAAAGCCACACTTTTTGTAATCACTGACAAATTGCTGTGGTATAAGTAAAAGAAACCCCTGTTCTAAGGAAACTTCTGCTTTATGACAGACCTCATCACACCCACCCCAGTGCTGATTATTTTCTTATAACAGTATGGCCTATTGTGTTTTCTTCCTGATGTAAACATGTCCTAATTCACTACATTTGAGGTACAGTTCAATTTTTAACCACTCCTTTAATGCAAACCTTCTTTTAAGCAAAATACTTTAGAAGAAAGGTAACCTCTGAGACATGCTGAACTGCTCGCTAAGGCTGAAAGAGATCACACACCCAGAATTTCAGGAATGCTCGCAAGCATGTGCTACATTCTGACTGGTGCTGAACTATCATGGGTTATGGCATATGAGAATCTCAAATTATTCATGTGACATAAATGAATGCCGAATGCCTCAGTACAATATATGCTGCTTAACATTCCAGCACAGGAAAATTCCATTCAAGAGGAAATGATGGAAGTGATTAGAGACGATTAGAGCGTGTGTAGAGACCATATTGTCCCTAAAGTTCCAAAACAATGTGCGCTGTGGTGCGGCAGAACTTCAGTGACCCGAGTCGAAAACACTCCAGACTTCCCAAGTGTCTGCTCCTTTGTCTCTACTCCCCTCTCTCTCTCTCTCTCTCTCTCTCTTCCTCTTTCTCTCTTATGCTCCAATTCTTCCATAATTATTCCTGCCTGCCTTGGTTTGTTCTTCTTCAACAGAGCTTTTATTCGGGCCCTGTTCCCAGAAAACCTCAATGCTGAGAAGAAAGGTCGCCCCACCACAGCAGGCAGTAAAATCAAGGTATGTTGAGCTGTAAGGTAGTGGTGTGTGTGTGTGTGTGTGTGTGAGAGAGAGGGAGAGAGAGAGAGAGAGAGAGAGAGAGGGAGAGAGAGATAGCAAGAGAAATGAGAAAAGAATGACTGTGAGTATTTAAACGAATACCCCACCTTCACCTTCAGCAACATTATGTCTAGTGTATGTGTGATTTTACTAAGGAAAAGAAGTTTGACATGTTTCTTGGTATTGAGAAAAGAAAAGAAAGACATTTTTATTACAGACTCACTTACACTGGACACCAAAGAGCAAATTATTAAATTCTTTTAATAAATACTTACAATATGTGACCATACAGTATACCATGAACTCTAAATAGCACTTACACTGTCGTGCGTATTTGTAGTGTGTCGATGCAGCAATGCTGATGATTCAACAAACATTTTAAAGTCATGTAAACAGGAGGTAATCCCTGACGTGAACAGCTAAAAGTCTCTCTCTCTCTCTCTCTCTCTCTCTCTCTCTTTCTTGGCCAGAAACAAGCCAATGATCTGGTGAGCACGCTCATGAAGTGTACTCCTCACTACATACGCTGTATCAAACCCAACGAGACAAAGAAGCCCCGAGACTGGGAGGAGAGCAGGTACACACACATCCACATAAACACACACTTTAGCCATCACTGAAACCTCTTCACAGAGAGGCCTAGCATTTTCATATTATGTTTATGATGAGCTCAGCTGCGGTCATAATCTCAAGACATGAAGTAGTATTTAGAAATAATATTTGCTTAATGTGTTTTTGGCCTCTCAGACATATATTACGCAGAAAGGATAAAAAAAAAACCCTCTTAGGTCAGTCATTTCAACAGAACTGTTTGTGTTGACCAAGCAAAGACACATGTGGGTGTGGGTGTGTGTGTTTGTGTATGTGTGTGTGTGGGTGTACATTTGCTCCTTTTTTAAAATCCGAATATTTCTGCAGTTATACATCAATTCATCCAATTTTCTGCTTCCTAGCATTTTCAGCTTCACAATGCCATCAGCTGTGATTATTTATTCTCCTCATGCTTGTTGTCCTGTCGGATGGCTTTTGGTGCCGGCTGTACTGTCACAGGTGCAGCTGTATCAGCTGTATTATTCAGAGCCTTCCTGTTGTGAATACAGACTCATGGTTGATTAGCACTGCGCTTCTGAATGTGCAATTAAAATCTAGTTTCAGAGAGGATGTGGAAAATACACCACTTCCATACAGTACACTTCAAATTAAATATGTGCTTTAAATCAGCGCCCATAATAACTAACGTGTCATAAAAACGCCAGCTGCAATTGCGCATCCATTCAGCAGCAGTGGACTTGTGAAATGTTTTTCCTGTCTCTGGTCTGGTTTTCTGCACTGGGAAAAAATGTTAAAATTTAGAAAGTGGTCTGGATTTTAAGGTCCATTTAGTTGTTCCATTGTCTAGTCTACAAAACATTTACTAAATATCAGAGCTAGTTATGAAACTAGTGTGTGTTAATAGTGAATGACCTCGTGTAATAGACACTCACCCACACACACACAATTTCTGCTCTATTTTCACACCTCAGAGTGAAGCATCAAGTGGAGTACCTTGGTTTAAAGGAGAATATCAGAGTGAGACGTGCTGGCTACGCTTACAGAAGAGTCTTCCGCAAATTCCTGAACAGGTACCAAAAAAATATCAACACCTAACCCGGCTGACCGAGCCGGAGCACAGCAATACACAGATTTGCAAATGATCAAGCGTTGTGTTTTGGCTCGAGATCGAAAATAGACTCATGTCTGCGAGAGAAATGGAAAGGAGACAGAGTGTGAACGAGAGAGAGGAGACAATTTAACAATGTCTGAGGGAGTAGCAGTGGAAAGTGGAAGAACGATTCATGCTTAAGGCATGAGGTTCCCAAATGAGAAAAAGGAGCCAAGCGACAAAAAAAGAGCTGCTTATTTTACACAGGTGTACAAAAACCAAGCAAAAAAATATTTGTTTCCTTAATCACAAGCTTGTCTGTTATTGTTTTTGCTAACTCTCTAGCTTAGATGATAAGTTGAGGTTTAGATGCCATAAATAGAGCTGTGAGAGACTGAGAGCCTGTGGCTACTGAAGATACGTTTTTGAGGCAGTTTAGGCCCATAATGCACTGCTTGTGCTATGTAATGGCAGGATTATAGTGAGGGACTGTGTGTGGGATTTACGGTAGTAAAATCAGTGAAAGGTGTACACAAAGGTACATTTGTTCCTAAGTTAACACAAGCTATATATTGTTAAAAGAAATAATTATTAATGGAATAACCGAGAGGTTGTTTAACGTTGCTTTACGATCTAAAATTGACCCATTCAAAGTAAGATTGAACAGTTCACGCATCAGTTTTGCGTTTCCTTGATTTGCTAAATCCACTATCTGCATTTAGAATGACAGAAACAAAACTTTTTAATTTGTATTTTTCAGAATTATGAAGGCTAGAGTGCCCATGCTTCATACATATAATTATATACAGTATAGTGTATGTATATGAACTAGTTTTTGATTTCAGGTTAATGTTACTAAAGAAATGCTGTTCGGTTATTGTCTGGAATTTTTTGGATCCTTCTGCTGTTTGCTTTCTCCAGACATACACACCCACACCCACCTACACCCACACACACACTGTCACATGCATGTACTGTGTGCACACTCACACACACACACACACACACACACAGCTCCCTTTTTATTGGTCCCTCAGACAACTATAGGCACCAGAGGCATTTATATACATAGTCTTGAAAGGCCGATTTGTATTCAGCCTGTTAGCCTTCTCACGGCAAAAGTCTTCATTGAATTCTAACCAGTTTCCACGGCAGGGCCCTGCAGTTAAAATTCCATCCTGAGAAAAGCCATATTCATATACATACCCTGTATAATAATTGGATAATGAGACAACTTTGCTTGTTGGGTGCTCAACTCTAGCACATATGAAACAATGATTCTGTGTTTAAAAATGTCAGCCTTACTTCAAATGTATTTACATAGAAACGGGGTGAGCCATGTAAGGCCACACAGTGTTTTCCATACACAGTGGCCTTAATTTTTAGGACCTTTTGAAGTCTATGAGCCTGACTACATGCTACCTATCTTTTCAGCCATTAGTAAGCTAACTCAATGTCATTATTTTATTTGAAACTGCAAATAAATATCACTTCCCAATTACAGGCTGTGTTCTGTTTTTGCGCATTAATCATAAGGCTGGTCAGCAAAGATTGTTATTAAAGCTTAGACTTGCAACATTACCAGTCATGTTGGCTCTGTGGTTTCGCTGTACCCCAGCAAACACTTTTCCCCTCTCCTTTCTCTATTTTCTAGGTATGCTATCTTGACAAAGGAGTCGTGGCCGACATGGCGTGGAGATGAGAAGCAGGGAGTGCTGCATCTCCTGCGTTCTGTCAACATGGACCAGGATCAGTTCCAGCTTGGACGTACCAAGCTGTTCATCAAAGCACCTGAATCGGTATGAGTCCCAGTTTTGGCTAACCTTCAGAAAACAAAACAAAGCTAACTCTTTTATGCAGTTCGGGTCAATATGCATTACAAATGACCCTAAATGTAATCAGTCAAGGTGTTTTGTGTTCATATTTTGTGTCTTCAGTGTTGTGAGCTATGAGAATCATACACTTCCCTAAAACCATGATAGTTTTAGTATCTTAAATGGATGTGGATTCTGACATATGATATATTGCTATTCGTATCATATTACTCTGCATTGAAGGTCATTTATTCATCTGTAGTAGGCACTTTATACTGGGCAGGATCCGAAGAACCCTTGTGTGAGGTGGGAGACAGTAAATGCCCACACATTCACACCTACAGACAATTTATAGTAGCCAGTATGCCTAAAGATGTGTTTTAAGAGGTGGGACAAAGCCAGAGAACCCTGCTTAACCCATGCTTAACTCTCAACAGACAGTAACCTGAGCTCAGGATCAACCCAGGGATCGTGTAACTACTGAGCTAATGAATAAAGTTAAACAAATATGTTTTTCAGTGAGTGGGTAATATTTTGCTATGCGGTTTATACAGTCTTTCAACCTTATAGCTAAACATATGTTGGCTGATCCACTACATTTGGGGTAACTGTTTACATTTCATTTGATCCAACTGTTTCTTTAAAATATATTTATTCATTGGTTATTGCTTCTTATGAAGCTTTAAGCTGTGAATGAGTTTCGACAACCTTTAGTTAGATTCAGCCGGATAAAGGAGCTGTATAGAAAAAACCCTTTCTCTGAGGTTTAACAGACAGAAAAGAAGCGATTTGGAGAGCAGGAAGTGAGTACTACATCAGCAGCATTGAGTCAACATCACTGAGGGAAGTCTACACAAAGTATGTGTCTGTAGAGAAGTAAGCTCTTGTTAGGACACAACCAGGGTTTCTGTTCACCGCATGTTCTATATGAAAGCTCTGCCTGTAACTTTTCTGTGAGGTCACTGTTGACATTTGCACACGCTTGTTCACAAGCACACTCACACATTCTTACACACGCTCTGAATCAGGCCTTTTTAATGAGCCTCAATGCAGGCGATTATCCAAAGGTGTGCGCCTGTCCTGCTTGTGTACATTCACAGTAAAAGTGTGTGTTGAAATGTCAGTGGTCAGCTCATAGACAAAGTCAAAGGGAGTTCATAGAAAAGGGTGTGTGTGTGTGTGTGTGTGTGTGGTGTGTGTAATGAATGCTTACTCAACTGAAATATTAAGTGGGAGGGTCTTAGACTTAACCTCTCAGGATCAAAAAACAAAACTCCCTCTCAGATAAGGGCTGACATGGACTAATTAGTTCATGACTAGTGGTGAATTTGTCAGCTGGCAAAATTTCACCCAGCTCTGTGTGCGTGTGTGTGTGTCTGGGTGTGTGAGTGCCAGAATGAACTCTGTGATCTCTCAGAGTGCTGATGGATGACACTTTTGTGCTGTGTTTGTGTCTGAGCTGTCAGACTCTCAGACTGTAATAGCACAGGATAAAAAGCTTCAGGGTTTTTTTTTTTTTTTGCAAAAAGAAATATTTTAATCTTATGCCTTCCTTGAGGGATCTCCTGCATACTCACAGTTCAGTCCTTGTGTGTGTGTGTGTGTAGTGCAAGCTGAGGCGATAATAAGAGAACAGTGTGTTTAGTCTGGAGTTGCAGAGCATGCAGAGAACAGAGTGAAGAAATTCAGAAATTCAGCTAAAATCCCATTCTTAAGGGAAGGATGGATAGAAGAAACACCGGCCTAATCAAAATGTGGAGAGATGTATTAGCGCGATATCGTAGTGTTTCACACAGAGCGCAAATCTTCGTGTAGGGAGTAAATGCCAGGCGGGACACCTGGAGCTGTTTTAAAAGTGAAGCCTGTCCTCAGCTCACTAATAAAGCTCCTGTATGGAGTGACCTTTCCAAAGGTTTATTATTATCTCTTTAATGGACTTGAAAAATGTTCAGAGTACTGCTACATATTCCTTTGATTCCTTAAGCAGTGGTTCTCAACATGTCCCAGAGACCCAGCGTGTTCTGCAAAGTGCGAACTTCTTCCTATACTTAATATCCCAATGCAGTCATAATGAGTAGTTGATCTGTTGGAGCTAAATATTCACATATTTACATATTTTCCCCTTACCCCAAGTGTAGTGAGTCAGACATGTGTTGCTGAGTGTTTGTTTCTTTGTGGCATAACGTAACTAACAAGGAATGGAAATTACTGTTCGGATGGGATACGATTTCCATATTTATGTCTGACAAGTAATGTTGCTGGAGAAAGTCTGTGGGAATTCTGATTGATTCACTAGGGATAAGAAATCTCTGTATAAATAACCGAAAAGGGAGCGTCTTCAAGCTGTACGTAAAATTACAACGTAAATGTACCACACACACCTCAAGCTCTTGTTATAGGGCATAATGGTCACATGATCTTAACCTTTATATAGACTTTATCTGTACTAGGAACTCAAAGCATACCTAAACCACTCGGATACACTGGTTACCTGAAAAGGTCTTTTAAATATTGTCAGTATTGGAGAGTTTTAACGTTTCAGTTTGTCTTCTGTTGGAGACGATCTTTCTTTCTGAAGAAAAATATTCTTTCCTACATGATATAATGAAACATGTTAGGATATATATTATCTGGGGTTTATTTTCCTACTGGTCATTTTTATAGAAGGTAAATATGGAGTTATTTTTCCAGGTGGATGTACACACAAAAATGTTTGCCTTGACAGAGTCAAGGCAATAATTACATTACCACATCTCCACATTTACAACTAATCCAGTCCCAGCAGGCCTAAAATCTTTTCAGTAAATATATGCCCAAAACTGTATTTAGCTGTTAAGTCATTCTGACATTTGGGGAATTACAGTGTAAATATAATTCTTTGTCAAACCATTACGTTTACATTAATGAGTGATGTGTTGTGAAGTTAAATTATAGCCATCCTGTTTGTTTGTCTTTTTCAACTAATTATGCCAACGTTTGCTGTCAGGATTATTGGTTTGTATGTTAGTTGTTTTCTTGCTCTGCTCTTATAGGGTGTGTTAGACTCAGACTGGCATTGGGTTTGGCACGGCTTGTATTTTCCCTGGCTATAGTTTCTAGGTGTGGCATTAGCTGCAGGTATGCACAGATGGTTAAGCTAATGTCAATGCTGTTTCTCCACAGCTCTTCCTCCTGGAGGAAACTAGGGATCGCAAGTTTGACGGCTATGCCAGGGCTATCCAGCGTGCCTGGCGCAAGTACCTCGCCCGCAAGAGATATGTGCAGATGAGAGAGGAAGGTGAGCGCCACTGACTAAACGATCCCTGCAGGATCATGCACACACACACACACACACACACACACACAAACATATATTCACATATAGTCGCTGGAGCCCCTACAGAGAGCTAAAGGAGGAAATGAAAATCTGTTTGTGGGTGAATCGAGGTTTCAGTGGGTTTCTGAACACAGTATCGTGTACAGATTTTGACCTCATTTCCTCATTTGGTCAGGAAACAGCAACAGTAAGCATAACATGCATTAAGAATATGATTAGAAATTTGCAACTTGGTATAATTTTGGCTAAGAATACACTGAACAGAGTCAACACAATGAAATCATGTATTATTCTTCCCCTTTTCGAACCAAAAGAGCTTTAGGTCAACCCCTCAGTCATAGCCATACACGGGTACTGCAGCACTAACACCCAACGTACGCCTAACACATCATCGTGGATCATTTTTGTGACCTAAAGGCTTGATGTATTTTTATCCTCAGCCTCTGACCTGCTGCTGAACAAGAAGGAGAGAAGGAGGCACAGCATAAACAGGAACTTTGTGGGAGATTACATCGGCATGGATGACCGGCCCGAGCTCAGGCAGTTCCTGGCTAAGAGGGAGAAGATTGACTTTGCAGACACAATCACTAAATACGACAGACGCTTTAAGGTGTGATATACAACATAGCAGTATTCAAAGACCGAAGATCAGGGATTTCCAAATGTAGTGAAGGAGTCAAGTCCTCCTAGTGTCTTTCTACACAAAGTGTCTGCATTATATCTCACAAATATCCATATCCAATTCTTAATACTAGTTAATTGTGCTCATGCGAACAAACTAGTTGCTACAGTGAGCAATGTACATGTGAGTGCACTGATTAGAGTCAGGACAAGGTTAGCCAGTGAGCTGACTACTACAATGGAGAGTTTGTCATGGATTTTACGCTCAGTGTAGAGTCACAGTCTACTGGTTTCCGGTGTTGATCTTGTTGCAAATTACTGATGGCAGACAGAACACACACTGAAATAGAGTGAAAACATCGACTCAGTCAAACAGAGTAGTATGGCCAGAAATACTGTTTTGTAGCTTGAATCAGTTTGACATTAAATCAGATTTATTTCCTTGGTGTTTTTGCTGTTTAGTGTGTGTGTTATTTTTCTAAAATCCTTGGATGAACTGGGACCGAAAATAAAACACTGACTGCTGATTTAATTTTTTTAGACTGATTTAAAGAAATGATCATGACGTAAAGTTTCTGCTGTTGTTTTTTTTTTTTTTTTTTTCCTTTGGCAGGCCATTAAGCGAGACCTTATCCTCACACCGAAGTGTGTGTATCTGATTGGGAGAGAGAAGGTGAAGCAAGGTCCTGAGAAGGGCCAGATCAAAGAGGTTCTCAAGCGTAAAATCGACGTGGACAAAATCATGGCTGTTTCTCTTAGGTAAGACATGAAGCAGGCCTGTGTGCGTGTGTGTGTGTGTGTGTGTGTGTGTGAGAGAGAGAGAGAGAGAGAGAGAGAGCATGTTAACTAGTTAATCATCTAACACCACTAAGTCAATATTTAGAGAGTGGGTCAACAAACCTTGAACATTAATCAGAAGTCAAGCTCAGATAAAATGCAATGGGAAGAGAAACGTCACACCTGAAACATAATAATACACATTTATTAGTGCACCAACTTTAACCTCAGTATTTCCATACTCGGATAAGAGCTTGTGAACTCTTGTATAGCCGCATTATTACTTGAGTTCTGTATCTGCTCAAACCCAATGTGGGGACTTCAAAGGCAGTAAGACTAAACTGTGTAGCCGTCACATAACCATACGATCTGAGGAACTGGTGACATCTGAGACACATTCTGAGCTTTCCTCTGTAAGCCACAGGCAGCCTTTGGGCGTAAAAACCACATGTACATTTGTTTAGCGTGACGTCTCAGTGACAACTGTAAAAAAGAACAGCTTTCTCATATGCTGTCAGCGTGTGTAAATGTTATCAGATTAAAGTCACGTGTCACACACCTTTCCCCAAGGACGGTGGATTAAAGTAGAAAAGTCACACCATGAGTTAAACATTGTACTTCAGTGCTCTACTAGTGTTGTGTATACAGAGCAGTGTTATAAAGTGACTAAATGGACCTCTGTTTCTGGTTGGGGTGTCGGGGGGGAGATGTGATATGAGTGGGGGGGTTGAGGGTAATGTAATCCAGCTGCGCTTTGGAAGGGAGAACAGGCCTTGTAAAAAGCTCATTAGAAAAGACTTAGGTTTATTAGGGTGAAACAGCCGATCACTGCATGCGCCTCTATCACTGTATCTGTTTGACACTAAAGCGCCTGCTGTTTTGTGTGCTGTCGTATTGACTCGTTTGTAGACTGAACTGGGAACATCTGAAACATGCTCCTGTTGGCCAGTTTATTTGTACGGAAAATATTTGGGTTTGGATTCATGTTGTGTATGGGTATATGGAAACGGCACGACAGGAATATACATAAGGGAGCTGAGTTTAAACCATGGCTGGAATTGTAGCATAGTTAGCTGTAGTTCAAGAACAGAAGGCTATATGGCAGAAAAAATACATTTAATTACACACACTATATAGAAGGATATTCATTGTTGTCAAAACAGTAACAAAGCTACAAAAAGACAAGCAAAATCTACAGAAAAAAATATCAGCTAGTCTTATTCCAGTCATTATTTGTCCGGTTTTTGATGAACTTATGCCCACTGTAGCTTCAGATTTTGGCGTGTTTAGATATCTGACATACTTTTCTGCTCAGCGTGGTTGTGAAGACTGGTTTTTGAGTTCCTGTAGTCTTTATGCCAGCTCTCATGAACAAGGGCTTTGCACCTGATGAACAGATGCTAACTGGATGTTTTTTTCTATACACACAATTCTATGTAAAAGCTAGATAGTTGACCTAAGTTGAAGTTGAAGATCCTAGGAATTTCTAAAATACTAACTGAATTCACATTTTTTCTCCTTTCTGTTGTGTGACGGAAACATTATCTTCAACAGGATTTTATGCATAACTTGATTAATTGCAAAAAATGAGCAGGTGTTTTAGAATAAAGTAGCTACTAAATCCGTCTGTTTATCTCTTTTACGTATTTATCTCTCTTCTCCTCTTTTTGGTGTGCAGCACTCTGCAGGACGACTTTATGATCCTTCATGAACAGGAGTATGACAGCCTGCTGGAGTGTGTCTTCAAGACCGAGTTCATCAGCTTGCTGTCACGCAGATATGAGGAAAAATCCCAGAGGAAGCTGCCTCTCAAATTTGCCAACACGTAGGTCCCCACAGAGCATGATCAACTAGAATAGACCGTGAGCAGTCTGAAAGAAGAGTAGTCATGTTAAGAGTTTGCTTCTGATGTCCAGGTTGGAGATGAAGCTGAAGAAGGAGAGCTGGGGGCCGTGGAGCAATGCAGGTTCTCGGCAGGTGCAGTTCATGCAAGGTCAGGGAGATGTAGCCACGCTGAAACCCTCCAACAAAATGCTGCAGGTCAGCATTGGCCCGGGCCTTCCGAAGAACTCGCGTGAGTATCAGCGCACCCACTCAATGCTTCTTATTCCCACGCATTTCTTTCTGCAGTTTCATTGCTATTAAGAGCAGCTGCTGTCCTGGGGATAATTGGAAGCTGGTGTAGCATCAGCAAAGATGTTCTTACAGAGAAATAAGGTGCAGTGTACAGATGTTGCAGCCTAATTAAGGCTCTTGTAGTAACTAAGAAAATAATCTAACATAAGGTGGTGTGGTGTTGCTGCCCGGAAGTCGATTTTTTTTAATAGAACATCATGTCCTGGACTGCTATTCTTCTTACACCACAGCAATTTTCCATTGACTCAACTGTTTTTTATTTATTAAGTCATGGAGACTTTTTTTTTTTTATTAGTTTTTAGTTCTTTTTAATCATGTGGAACATTTGCAAACTAATCAGTTCCTCTTATAACAACGATAAACTATTGACCGCTTACCAGCTTCTTGACGTTAGTAAGACAAAAACTGCAGCTTGTTACAGAGAAACTGCAAGACACAGCGTCCTCCATACTAAAAAGTTTATGCCCCAGCTTTAACAAAGTGTTACAAAGTGCTGACACTGGAGACTCCTTCCTTATATAAACATCACGTTACAGAAAGCCTATCGGACCTACTTTATGTGAGAAGTCTCCTCCATACAGGTCGCTGTAAATGAACTGTCAGAATGAACTACAGAAATGATCATTTCTTAGAACGTTAGAAAATTAGAAAATGAATCACTCCTTAATTGGATTCGAGCATTCATCAGTGCTTTGGTATAAAATAACATTTCAAAAGCAGATGTTTAAGAAGACATAAATATCTGGACTGATTGACTACATCTGGGCTGCAGGGGAAAATATGTACTTTTTTTGTAAAGTACAACATATAAATGTTGTACTTTTTCCCAAATCACCGGGAATCTCTTCACTGGTGAGGTCGATAACTAATTGGAGTGGACATGTGGAGTGGACAGGTAGTGCTATTGTGTTCAATAACAAAATAAAGTATGCTGTGTGTAACAGACTATATTGTTTTGTAGGACCCACTAAGAAAGGCCCCGTTGCAAACGCAATGAGAACACACCACCATATTCCAACACGGGTTGCTCCTGGCCCTCCAGGTAACTCACACACACACACACACAAAGTATGGAGGTCTATTTATACTTCTGTTACAGTGTTTCTATAGCCAAAAATGACATTTGTATCACTTTCTTATTTGTTTTTTTGTTTATTTCTAAATGATGAGCAATTTCCACAACCAAACTTATTAAGAGATTTATTAAGTAATGAAGACTGAGTAATGAAACTTTGACACTGTTGTCAAAAGACTATGACTAGGATCACTTCAAACAGTGAAAACGAACACTGTGCTGTTTTACATTTTACATATCCCCTCGGTAGTCCAAAAATACACGATTCATTTTGTTTTTCTATTTCAGTTGCTCATCAGAATGGTGGGCTGAAACATTCCAATCATAATGCCAGTCAGAGAAACATGCAGCATCAGAGGCCAGCACCAGGTAATCAGTCCCGCCCTTTCCTGCCCGTCACTGCCAATCAGCTGAAGGACAGAAGCAGCAGGCAAACGGCCCAGCAGCCCAACCTGGACTGCCTGAAGGTGCCTGATCAGGGAGCTGCTGGGTAAGTGTACATACACACGCACACACACACACACACACACACATTTTCACAAATACATGCTGTCCTTAAAAACAGAGACATCAGAGACAACATGGGAAGTTTTCATTAGAAGGTTTACAAACAGCATTGAACAAATGAGGAACTCGTAAATGTTTACATTAGATAACGTGTCCTTTGTCAGAACATCAGCCAGACAACATGACACAGTGTGTAACACAGCTGATGTATCTCTTTGCTATAACAGAAACCAGCGGACGGCTGCAAATGGAGGAATGTGAGTCTGTGTGTGTGTGTGTGTGTGCGCGCGTGTGTGCGCGCGCGTGTGTGTGTGTGTAGTGGTGTGGTGTCATCAATGGTAGTTCTGGTTATGGTTTCAATCTGCTTTAATGTAGTATGAGGTTTGACACAGATGCAATTCCAAATCAGTTCTAAAGCCTACATAGCACAGAAAGTTCCTTTACGCATTATACCAAAGGGATTTACATCAAAGTAGCGGAAAGCTGTTAACAATACCAAATGTGCTGATGGATGATCTGTTTCCAAATGAAAAGAAAAGGAACTATGTGTAGTAATTAATCACTTATTTAATCAAATTTCCCTCAGTCCATCAGCTGAGACACGATTATTTTGCTTCTTTAATTTTTGCACAGGAACTACAAAGTTCACGTAGCTCCAAGGGAAAAGGAAGTCGGTCTCAACCAAAACCTTTTTCCCAAATGTACACCCACATACAATACACCTCAAGCTACAAAAAAACCCCTCCATGTAGTTCTGTAACAAACATTTCTTTCTTACCACAGTCTCACTGTGAACCTATACACAGACTATCTCGGCTATTTTACAAAATAATTTATTTTTAAAAAATGATGTAGATTTACATTGATTAGAAGAGGTATATGTGCATGTATTTAGCCTCATAGCTCCACTGCTGAAGTAAAGAAGCATACCATGGGCATATCTCTTAGCTGTTGACTACATTGAGGGAAATTTGTCAGTTTGAACCATTTCGATGAATTCCTTTTTATCAGAAAGTAGAGATTTTAAAGCTTAAGCTGGTTTGGAATTGAATCATCTTCTGTTCTTGGCTTTGCTGTTGTCTTCCTGAGCCTCTCCTGGGTCCTCTGTACATCACACAAACACCTCCACAAGGCCCCAGGAGAGATGTTGGACTCAGCCTGTTCTCCCACTGAGAAAGGAAATCGGTGATGTTTCACCAATGACTGAAATGTTTTGATTTGGAGTTACGATTCTTTCATCTCTGCTCTGTAGAAAACTCGGCTTAGAAAAACACGAGCTGTTCAATGAATACTGCTGTGTTTTTATTCTAATCTCTTTCAACCACATCTGTAGAACGTGTGATTAACCGCAGATAATCGATTAGTCATGTTTCCCTTACTGAGACACTGTTTACTGTAAAAGACATGAGCTGTCTCCCCAAAGCAATTTTATCTGTTCACGATCAAAACAATTAATCGCACATATGCTACAGATGTGGTTGGAGTATTCCTTTGAGTTCACTATGTGGGTGTTTATACGTCATGTACAGTATATTTTACTTCACTTTAATACTACACTGTATTACATTAAACACCGATTATTTTACATATATTCAAATTTTGCCTTTCACATGTATTCAAATCAAACATAATTGGTCCTTTCATACTGTACTTTTGAGAAATGTTTGTGTCTCACGCCACCTTGTGGCAAACATGACATCAGCATGAAAGTCATTGGGTTGAAACTGAAGCAAATCACAGTCAGAACCACGCGACGCTTTAGTTTTGCGGCTGAAAGTAAAGTTAACTTCACCCTCTAGTTAACTTCACTTTGCTCTCTTAAAGCATGCTCACAGCAGCTTCTGTAATGTCTCGGGGGAGTCTCGAGCCCTGTGTGATCCTGAAGTGAGTCTGATTATTGTGTCATCTTGTGTTTTAGGGCTCACAGGCAGTCAGCTAACAGGCCCACCCCAGGAGGTGGACGGCCCAAACCTGCTCCTAAACCCAAGCCTCAGGTGCCTCAGTGTAAAGCTCTGTACGCCTACGACGCCCAGGACACAGACGAGCTTAGCTTCAATGCTGATGACATCATCGAAATCATCATGGAAGGTCAGCAAGCTGAGCAAATAGTGCAGCAATCACAGGCACAAAAACACACAGTCACATGATCAGCTGAGAGGAGTTTGCAATCAAACCACACACCAGCAAGCCCCATGATGAACACATAGGATCTATCAAAGCAATACTTTAGAGCTTGGTTTAAAAAAAACATCCCAAACTTTGACCATCCTGTAGAGCACACATTAACATCCCTGGCTCAGGTGAGGAGTAAGTCTTATCCTGTGCATTTGTCTGCTTTTTCTGCTCTAACACACCCTCCTCATCTCTGGATGGACCATTAAATAACAAATCAGTTGAATTGAATGTTTTAGACTAGGGAAGACCATTAAATGTGCAGGATAGAGGGTACTACAGGACCAGGATGACATAGAGCACCATTAAAGCCAATATTTATAACATTTAGAGAACATCACACACCCGCAATTGTGGCCAGAGGTGCACGTCCACTTAAAGTCAGCAACCGGCTGTTAGTCCGAGACGCATGAAAAGAAATGCAGTGCTGTCGTTTTAAATCCACTTTTTATCTGCTCAGTGATCAAACATACAGACGCTTCAGACGTACGGTAATGGAAACAGACTCTATTGTACAAAAAGACAGAAAGATTTTGCAAGGCGAGAGACTGACTACACTTTTTCCCTTGTGCCTTTGCTCCTCAGACGCCTCAGGCTGGTGGACGGGGAGGCTGAGAGGTAAACAGGGCCTTTTCCCCAACAACTACGTCACCAAGATCTAACTCCATCTACTGCAGCCGAGCGGCCAGTCGGAGAATCACACGTACCTCAAAGACTCCTAATGCAGTGGAAATGGACAAATGAGAGAAAGAGGGTGAAGACAGCGACGTGGACATCTTGCTGTATCTGTAGTCACAGTGAGGTTTGCAGCGGAGTCCTTCAGTCTTATAAAGCACAAGGACGCTGGCCCTCCAGGGACATGAGTAATACAGTCCCTGTGAGCACTGATCAAAACTATTTATTGTATTTATAGCTTTTGACATTTTATTTTCCTTCCTTTGGTTCAGCCATCAGTGATATTTAAAGTCATTTGAAGACGCAAAGCAACCGTTGTACGTGGGACCTGAAATCTTTTTTTTTTTTTTCCGGTTGAATTGGAAGGATTTTCTTGTGTAAATGAAGGTGCTTTACTGTAGATTATCGTGGTTTATGATCTCTTATAGCTCTACGTTCAAATCTAAGGTTTATATAGGGAAATTGTTTTGCTGCTAATGCCTGATAGATTTTAATGATTGCATCTCAAAAATGTACATTGAACTGAAAATTTTTGAAGCATTAGTCTTTAGAAGTCAATGAAGCCCCACAACAGCCACAAAGCGCATGTGTTACTGCATAAATATCCAGGATACTGTGTGCACTGCACGTGGTTACAAAGCACTTTATCGGTATGAAGTACTGGCCGCTCATGCCTCTGCCGGACACCCCAGGATGTATATATATGAAGGTTTGCCAAAGATGCACCATTTACTGAAGGGAACTGTTATAAAACCAATTTGTTTACATAAAAAAAAAACACACACACAGGCATTTTGCATCGATGTATCTAGAATATTTTGTACGAAAATGTTAATAATAGGATGGAAAGATTGTTGTACTGTTTCCCAGCATTCTTAAGTTGGCGGTTTGTCTATTTATGCACAATACTGGTTGGTTGAAGTGTTGTGTTTAGATGAAAATTGGACCAAAGTTCACCTCTTAACACGAACTGTAAGCATTCAATGATTTAATACATATCCACTATTGACAAAATACATTTATTTTTCATTTGGTAACAATTGCTTCTTGTATCGTTATTGTGAGTGAATTTTCCACACATGTATAAGTTGCATTAGTAGTTTCTATCCATTTTCTTATTTGTGCAATATCTCATATTATGGATTTATTTTCCGTTTTCCTACTCGGTTTTCCAATTGAAATGGGATGTTACTTCATCGTTTTTTGGCATCTGAAGGGTTAGCTGTGTAGCTCCAGTGCAAAACTAGGGTTTTCTCTGGTTTTTGTCGTGGAGCTACACAGCCAAGAGAAGCTGAGGAATAGTTTGATGCTGTTCGTTCATTCTATGTATGTAGCTATTAGCAAGCCCTTTTACGTTTAATTCCATTTTCAGTAGCAAAGGGGTTACATTGCCATTTTTCTTCATATACAATTTATATTTTTAATATACATTGGTGAAATAGCTTCTTGTCTGTTGCTTGAAAGCAAGTTTTACATACATTATATATATATATATATATATATATATATATATACACACACATATACACACACACTAGAATATATACATAATCTTTTGTCGACTAAGACTGTTAAGAATGCCTTTGACAGAAGAATGTATTGAAGTCATTCTCATGGCTGCACCAGGAAGCTGTCACAAGGTTGCGATGGACTGTAACAGGAATCATGGCACGCACATCACACACACAATACTATTGCCGAACTTATTACATAAGCTCAAACAGACTGGAAGTGTTGTGGACCAGCCGAAGTGGATGCCCATGACAAAATCCACTGACAAAGGCACAACCGACGTATTACTGTTAACAGCCTGCTATATATGAAAATGTTTGGGTCAGGCTGTAGTTCATGCTGGCCAGCAAGTGCTATTTTGGTCAACAATGAATGAAACATTTTGGCTGTACTACTTGAACTATACTGCATATTTTGTTTACAACAGCCTAACACCCAAAGTGTGATTTAACCATGCAGTGTGCAAAAGACTAAACTGGTGGCTATAAGCATCTTGTCTTGACTGGTATTTTGGGATGAGCTGTGTACCTTAAAGTTGTTTGATAGAGGAAGCTATGAATGCAATCTAAAATCTCCCCTGGTGACCCAAAACATATCCTCATATCTTGGAGGAACAGCACATTGAGCAAAGTCTTCCTTTAGGACTTTAAACTTGAAGGCCCATGTTGGAGTGTGGAGCTTGATAACCTTCATAGATAAAAATAAAGCCAGTGCTGGGAACACAATGTGGTAGAATTTTGCTTACATGGGTCTAATAGCATAAAGAAGACCTTACAGTAGGAAAGAACAATCAAGAGAATCAGGGACTAGTATTTTAACAGCCACTGAAGAATACAAACTATTAGGTTCTATGCCAGGAGTATCCAAAGCTTATCCAGAGGGAGGTCCAGTGTGGATGCAGGCTTTTATTCCATCCAAGCAGAAGCCACACCTGAGTATGAATTCCAAGATCAACTGAAACAGGAGGAATCATCTGGTTCCCGCTTGTTTAGAATAAACAGTCCTTTAAAGATAAGACTGGACACTGCTATCACAAGCCCCATTACTAATTTATACACGTTTTCCCAAACAATTTGTAGCCAGTTAGAACATCTTTGGACTTTTATTGAAACGTTCCATCAATTCACGTCAGAAAATTCAGCTCAAGAACATCTAAAAAGGTCAAAAATGAGCAGTAAAATTACTTAAAAGAATGAACTTGAATTGTAAGTGGTACATGTTCATTAAAAAAACAAAAAAGTAAAAATCCTGTAATTAATTTGCACATATATACACATAAGAATCCTTAAAGCAGCAGTCCATTTCCAATGGCTGATCAGGAATAAAGTGCAGATCGGCAGTGTTGATTATCTGTGAAACGCTCAAGCGGTGAGCAGAGGGGCAGCGAGGTCCTTCAACAGCGCAGACTTCAGCTGAGGAAACGTGCTGACCTTCATTAGCCTGCTGCTTGAGTACTTTTTCTTCACAGCCTGGAACAAAAATGCAATCAGAGGAAGCCATAAAAATCATTCTGTATGCTAGCAATTTAACTTCACTTACCACATATTTAGTGAGTCCCTCATTAATCTTGACTACATTTTTGGCCATGTGTCTCATTATGGGCTTCAGATGGGTCTCACTGTAGGTGGTGTAGTACTCCTGTGTCAGAGACTAGAACACAGGATAAAGCAATTTGCATACTGCTTTAAAAAATAAAAGCCACTTTAAAAAAAAAAAAAAAAAAAAAAAAACCCCGCAGTGTCTTACCCATTTCTGTCCATCAAGCACAAGCTGAGAGAGGCACAGGGCAGCTGCACCAGTTTCTGATGGATGGTAATGTACCATATCATAGTCCAACAGGGTCAGCTCAAGAAAATATTTAGCGAGGGTGTGCTTCTCTGCATCAGCCTTGAGGACAAAGCAAGTCAGCAAGACAAACTGAACTGTTAGAAATGCAGGAAGCAAGGGAGTGGCCTTAACACCAAGTGTTTCATTTCAAATCACAACCTCTTGGTACTTTGTACCATCATGCTGTTACAAGTATCTATCCATTACAAGCATGAAGATCTTAAATCTGATCAGGTTTAGTGCTTAATGTAATTCAAATGAGAAGTGCAAACCTATGGTCAGTAATAAACTGATACAAAACTGGCAACATTATCTGTAATGCGATACTCATGCAACATTTACAGAAATCAATTTAAGAAGTCTCAGGCATACAGATGCAGCAAATCAGGTTTTCAGCCACAGGCATGTCTTTAGGACAGGACAGAGCTTTCCGGTTTCTCAGTAACAAGAATCATTTCTGAAGGGGGATGTAGAAAAAGTATCAATTACTGTTGCCACATGACCTCGGCCTACAACAAAAATGTGTGATGGCATGCCCACTCATGTTTCATTCTATTTTCAAGTGCATGTTGAGACTTCATTACCACTTAGATGTACAATACTTGCAGAGCACTACACCAAGTGTGTTGTAGAGGAAACGAGCCCTTACATTTCCAGCTTTTGATGCCCTCCTGAGGAAGTGAAGGGGCAGTGGGCGTCCAAGCTCAAAGTTCAGCTCTCTGAGAACCAGCATCTCCATTTCTCGAATCTGGGGTTTAGTGAAGGCGTTGTCTGTGATGTAAGCAAAGTCTCCGACCTCTGGGACATACATTTCTTCATACTTTGAGGCGAGCAACATTGCAGTGACTCCGACCAGCTGCAGCTTCCTTCGAGAAACTGGTTGGGCCTGTGGAAACAGAACTTATAATATCTGATAGGACCTAGAAGGTGCAAACTACGATGACTACAAGTTTTACCTGGAGAAACCGATCAAGGATGGCTATGGTCATGTACAAAGTCTCCTGGAGCAGCTGGAACCTTGAGTGCACTTGAATGAGCCAGTCAATCAGAAGAGCACGCATGCGCTCGTTGATCTCATAACCGTCCATGTACCTTGGCCGGATTGCCTGCTGGGTCTGCAAAAGAAAGCAGCACAGTTGTGGTGGAATGGTTTCAATGGGAAAAGTCAGGGCAAAGAACCATCCTCAGCTAGTACTCATACCCACCTCAAGGCTACGCAGGTACACATAAATGTCCTTTACATATTCGGAGCACAACTGTGGGATTTCTGCATCACCTCCATCAATGTCCTCGATGGGACACAGGGCATCAGAAAAGGCTTGGCACAGGTCATCTTCCTCTTTCATGGAGACATCAGCCTGAACTGGAGGAACGACTGGAGCTGGAGCAGGAGGAAGGGCCTCTGGTACAACTGGAACACGTTTAGGCTGCACAGCAGCTGGCTGAACTGCTGGCTTAACACCCTTCTGAACAAGACAAGAGAGCATGAAGAAAGCCAGGTAATATCAAAAGGAAAAGGGGGATGTAGAAATGGAGACGTACCGTTGTCTTTGCAGGTTTGGCAGCAAAGTTGGACAGTTCACCCAGGACAGCCCTCCTTACAGCAACATTTGCAGCCCCAGCCTTGCCACCAACAAGTGCAGGGTTCTCTGCATTACGGTGCTACGAGAGTACAGAAACAGGTTAGTACACAAGAGACCAAAACAAACCCTGTTAAAAAAAAGCTCCAACAATCAGACCCAGGGCAAGCAAGTGAAGCAGAGGCACCATCATTTCCTAGTGGGAAGTTATTTCCAGCTTCCTTATATCACTAATCCAGACTGATCCTTCTACCAACACCTTCCCAGGAAGGACTTCTCTTAATAGTGAATTAAAAACCGACATTAAATGGTAAGTGTTTCAGAGACCCTTGATATGGGAATCAGATATCTAACCAGGCGCAGATGCTTAAACTTGATTAACCAGATAACCCTCATCTTAAGTCGCACGATATTTTGTGCCTCCGACAAAAAAATATCACCAAAATAGCAAACACGGGAAGGTCGTATTTTCCCCACGCGTGACCTGGACAACGTGAAATAACAGTAAGAGCCCTTAACGAGGCCACTATGTAGTGCACTAAGACCAGTGTCCACACTGCATTACAGCTATCGTTAAATAGGGAGCCATTTTGGAATGGAGGACGCGAAAAGGCTGTGTATATTTAAGCTTAAAAATCACAACCTGTAGGTTAAAGGTTTTTAATAAGAAGTTAACGGGTACATTTTATATACAGAAAACAATAATTAAAAAAATAAAATAAATTGAACAAGTTTAGTGATAAAAAAAAAAAAAAAAACTAGACGATGTTTGCTAATGCTAACAAATTCGTTGCTAACGTTACCATAACCACAAGATAAATACACAGAGCAAAATGAATAAAACTAGACGTCTTTTGTAAGTACTCACAACAGCACGGAGATCCATGGTAATTAGTGTTTACTACAATTGCTGGAGTTTTTTAAAAAACCTTTTAAAAAAAAAAAAGTCGTGCAATCTTCACTCTCCTTTTCCGTTTAAGCGTTCAAAAACAAATGAGATATTCAGAACAATGCACCCCCTTCGACGATTCAAATACCGCTCCCTCTATTCCCATTGGATATCTCGTCATAGGATTCTCAATTTTAATTGGACGTGGTGAAAGTCAATCAACTTGGGAACGTCATGATTTAGAGGCGGTCCCTATTTACACATCTCTTTCCTATTGGATATCGCATTATGGGACGCTTCCGCTTTAATCCCATAAATGTTTATATAAAAATATATATATATATATATATATATAAAATTCCAAAACAGCATTTTATTGTATCTTATAAAATCTTTATTTATTATGTGTATAAATTATGACATTGCGTGTTATATTAATAGTAATGATAGTATTGTAGATTCACGTCCAAGATCTATGAGATGAGTACAGATAAAGAATCACAAACAGATAAATCATCAGTACGAAACAGTTAGGTAACAAAAACAATAATGTAAAATGCTGAAGGTTATTTTTAATAGATGATACGTATGTATGAAACGCTATAACGCTTCGATATCCCCTTATTCCGCTAGAGGGCATACATCGACAAGTCTCAAAAGTAGGTTACATGAGTAAGATCGGGTTTTATTTTAATCAAAGAGCTATGTAACACGTTTTGTATGGAAAAATAAGTATACAAAAACTATGAATGGCTTTCAGACGATATGGTTCATGCGTTTTATTTGTGATAGTTGACTGATCAAAACAGTTTAAGGAGTTGTTTTTGTTTTTCGGTCGTCAAGTGTGCATAGAGTGTCGCAAAAAGTGTCGGAAATATGCCCGCTCTGGTAACATTATTTTTTACCCACCGCCATTCCGACAAATCCCGCCTCTTGTGGTAGAAAATGGCAGGGAAGGTGTCTAATGAGAGAAACGCCCTGTGAGTGTCACCTTGTTGAACCAATCGTACCACAGGAGGCGCTAGGGAATGGACCAATCGCACCGAAGAAAACGTGAGTCTACTAGCCAATTATAGTCTTGCAAGGCGGGCTTATCAGGAATACGGGCGGTGGAAAAAAAACCGCCCCTGTAGGATAAGCTAATTTGCATACTGGTCCTGCGAGAGAGAGCGCGAGCAGCGAGTCGCGAGAGTTTGGCCTCCACTAGACGCTGGTGTAATGGACGCCGCGGAGAGGCAGGAATGGGGACTTCAGCTCGGCGCCGACGGCAAACGGCGAGGAAATCGATGTTATATTTGACAAACAGATAAAACATGGTCGCCGTAGATCCGTCTTGCTTTGAGTAAAGGTTATTTTAAACCGTCACGCGAGTTTGTTTGCGTACGTTTTATAAGCTGGATTGTCGAGATAAGCGGGCGAGCTAACGGTTAGCTTAGCTAGGTTTGCTAACCGCAGGCCTCTTTTGGGGTTTTTGTGACTTGTCAGTTTCACAACCCCGACACCCCCCTCCCCCTCCCCCTCCTCCTCCTCCGCGTGACGTTTTAGATTAGCCTTTTTCACTTTTTAGGCTTATTTTCGACGGAGTGGCCGGTCCGCATGCCCTGGGAACGAGTTGAGGAGGAGCACAGCGTCTTTAAAAGTGAAAAGAGGTAAAGTGATCACGGGCCAGTGTTAGGTGTGTGTGTGTATGTGTATACGTGTGTGTATGTGTATACGTGTGTGTGTGTGTGTGTGTGTGTATACGTGTGTGTGTGTGTATACGTGTGTGTGTGTGTATACGTGTGTGTGTGTGTATACGTGTGTGTGTGTGTGTATACGTGTGTGTGTGTGTGTATACGTGTGTGTGTGTGTGTATACGTGTGTGTGTGTGTATACGTGTGTGTACACACGGTATGAGGACTCAGTAGCTAACGCACTGCTATTGTTTGGCTCCCGGAGCCGCCGAGCTCGCGGCCCTGGCTGTGTGTGTGTATTTGTCTATATTTATATCCGCTACCGCGACTTCACTCTGTTGTGTTTATTTCTATTTCTCTCGGACCCAAATAGTCATGTGTTTACTGTTCATATAAGACTGGATAGTATTTATTATTCACTTCTGCTTAATGAAATTTCTTGAGTGAAAACGCGTGAAGCGTGAAGACGGTGTTATTTCCCTGCTCGTTAAGCGCCTAAGAAGCATTAAGCAGGCTCTTCTTCGAGTTAGCGTTAGCTATAATATCCGTGTCTTAAAAAAAAAAAAAAAACAACTTTTATTCGCAACTCGATATGCTGTGTATGTTTAGTACATGGCTTTGCGATTCCGTGGCGTAAATACGACTCTCTTGGACAGCGTTTGATTTTATTCTACGTAAAAGCTCCGTGTTGTGGCTTATGTATGTACACTTCTGTCAAACATATCACGCATCAGCGTCGCTGTCTCATTCCGCCGAGTCCTACACTAAATAGTGCACTGTGTACTGCTGTTCTGACACACTATGTAGTGCTCTAGTGCGCTGGTTTCTGACCTGAATAGGATTAAACCTTCTACATTGTGTACGCAGAGTTTTCCCCAGCTGATGATTCTAATATGTAGGTATTAGTAGGGCTAATGTGTGATTTTTTTTTTTATATTAAAAGGCCAAACTACCAAATCTGGTGTTGCTGACTGGATTCATCTGAAAGTATATTAGCAATGGGTGTTCATTTCAAGCAGAATGAATTGTCAGTATACATCTTTAGCAGGCTAACATAATGCAGTCTGAAGTGCTGAACTGATGACTACTGCTGTTTATTTGAAATTTTTCAATATTTAGATGTACCCCAGTCCTCAGACAGCATGCAGCAGAATGTCGCCTGTGTAATGTGTTTTGCTGACAGTGAGGTAACTCGACATCTATAGGATCTACACGGGGATCCTCCAGAGAGGGAATTAAAACAGTCTCTTGCAATCCTCTACGTTCTGAAATCTGTATCCACCTTGGTGCCAGGGGGGCGTTGCTGTTGTTGCCGGCCCCGCGGGCGGAGAGTGCGCTCGGCTCAGTGGCACAGCGCAGGCTCAGGAGTCGAACCCCAGAGGAGCCTGGGACGGCGCTGCACATCTCACTAGTGGCATCTTTTATCATCACACTCCCCGCATTAACCGAGGTTGTAGTCCAGGCTTGACATTTAAATGTTGTACCTGCACTGTGGTAGGTAAGGAAGATCGTGTTCTTTTTTTGTGCTGTGCTGTAGGAAAGGGAGACATTTCTGTGGTTATTATTATTATTATTAGGAAAACAAATCTAAGCAATTTCAAGAAATCTTTCTCGTTCTAGTTAAAGCATCGAAAGATCCAAAGCTGCTGATGAGCTTGTACTAACTTGGCTCTGATAATCTTCCATTTCTGTATCGTCTTGGGTAATATATGAATAAGCAACTTGCCTCTTGTGCCTGTTTGTTATTTTGCTGACCCTTTTTCACACGTTAATCTGAACTAGGTCATGTTTTTTTTTTTGCAGGGCGATAGGCAGGTCTTGGAGATGCAAATTGTTTTCAGCACCAGAATCACATTGTTATTATTTGCAGCATGATCAGAGTTAGAGATGATTTTCATTAAACACTTATTGGAAGTTCATGTTTTTCATGAATACAATAATCAGAAACTACACCCAGGAGGACGCCTGACCTTCCCCTTTAGTTTTGTCTAAATTATGGACTTTTAGAAGATCTAGATGGCTGGGATATATTAGGCAGCAAGTGAACATTTTGTCCTCAAAGTTGATGTGTTAGAAGCAGGAAAAATGGGCAAGCATAAGGAATTAAAGCGAGTTTGACAAGGGTCAAATTGTGATGGCTAGACGACTGGATCAGAGCTTCTCCAAAACTACAGCTCTTGTGGGGTGTTCCCGGTCTGCAGTGGTCAGTATCTATCAAAAGTGGTTCAAGGAAGGAACAGTGGTGAACCGGCAACAGGGTCATGGGCGGCCAAGGCTCATTGATGCACGTGGGGAGTGAAGGCTGGCCTGTTTGGTGCGATCCAACAGACGAGCTACTGTTGCTCAAATTGTTGAAGTAGTTAATGCTGGTTCTGATAGAAAGGTGTCAGAATACACAGTGCATGATGGGTCAGGGCTGTTTTGGCAGCAAAAGGGGGACCAACACAATATTAGGCAGGTGGTCATAATGTTGTGCCTGATCTGTGTATGTTAATTACTACTGTTTGGGTAAACACTGAAATTGTGACCTATAATGAATGAAACCAGCAAGTAAAATAACCCTTTAATTAACATTTTTTTTGCATACAGTCAGCATATAAATGGAATCACCTAGGAATACAACAAACTAAAAACAAGACAAATTTCAAATGTCTTTTTTTTTTGTGTAAATATTGATCAAATGTTACCTTGCAGCGTTGTACATGTTCTCATATTGTTCAGCTTTTCTGCTTCTTCACAGCTGGACCAGAATCAAACATCTAGATGATCCCAAACATGTTCCTCGATGTTTCAATGAAGTCAATCAGTGTTGCTAGTTTTTATGAAGAAATTTGAGTCTCTTGATTCACCATTGTACGTTCAGCTTCAACCCATTTATATTGACTATTTGTGGATAGGTATCAGTAACAGCAGCCTTGATGTGGCAGAAATTGTTTAGTTTTTCAGTTGAATAATCGCTTCGGCAGGAAGTTCTGCCTAGGAGAACACCCAGAGAGTTCCTCAAACAAAACCGTGACAGGCGGCGCTAGCGTTATTTAACTAAGCTGTGTGCTTTGCTGGCTGTCTAATTTTCTCAAATAAAAAAGGATATCAAAAAGGAATTGGGAACCATTTAACCACCTACGAAATCACAGTTTAATTTCTGTTTCATGACCGAGTTAGATTTAATAGAAAACAGTGTGTCCACAGCAGTAGCCGTATGAGTTAGTCGCAGTGAGGGTAAACAACTACACTTAAGCAGTGGGGTTTTTCCTTCAGTCTATCGGCTATATCGGTCTAAAGAGACATGCATTATTGAATTTAAACGGGAAATACGTCAAACATCATTTGTATTTTATTTACTTGGAAATTTGTAGCTCCTGTAGATGAATATTTTTACAGGGCGCCGTCAGAGAGGATCTGAATTTGCCAGTCAAAATATTTACCGGCTAACAGAAGCCCTGGTTTTAAAGTGTCCATGCTTATAATATTACACGTACAGGCGATCGTGATGTGTTTTATAACCAATGATCAGCACATACCATGATGACTGTGCTGATGTTTAGTGCTATTTGTTCTAGACAGCGGTGATGTTAATGTATGACGCTGATTAACTTTTTATGATGTGACTTGTGTTTATTTGGTCAATCTTGTTTTGACCTAAAGCTCATATCAGCATTAGTGTTTATAGCGTGAGGTTTTCACCTTTTTCTTATGGAAGGATATTGTCTAATCGCTAATGCTGCTACCACTGCAATGAACAGAGGGGCTGTGGGCCTCTTCTGAACAGCTGGCTGCTTTCATAATTTATGGAAACGCAGAAGCTGCATTGGAAATGTTGTGCTGCTTTGGTGGCACTGACATGTGAGGGATTTTGCTGGTTTATTTGTTTCAGGTTTCATATTATTTTTTTGTTCTGGGAAGGGTGATAGGGTTTAGATGGATGTTGAATAAAGAATGAGATTATTGAGATTATTCTTAAAGGTAGATACACAATTGATCACAGAAAATAGAACAGGAAGTGGCTTTGTTGAAATCATTTTTCAACCATAATTACTAGAAATACATTTTGATGGCTTTAATGTCTGTAAATGCTCAGTTTCTTTATAACCTACTATCCTATAGCTGACGTCTTCTTTCTGAGATTAAAATGTAAATAGATGCTATGAGTAGCTCTATGAGGATTGAACAGCTTTTGCAGCTCCTGCATTGATATTGAACAGCTGTTATGAAATAGCTAGGCTGTTAGACCTCCTTTGTGAGAGGCACTTTTTGTGTTTCCGCCTATTGTCACACCAACAGAAAGCCTGTACAGAAGCTTGTAATGTCCTCGGCTCCATTATCTTGTGTATTCCCCTTGATTTATTACATTAATAATGGGCAGAAGGCATTAGCCAGCCGATAGGTGTGGGCTTGTTTATTTTCTCGGCTTGTATATAGAGCCTGTGATGACCTTACTTTAATTCAGTGATTTCAGAAGGTCTGGTCCATGCTGAGAACTGATTTATAATCTGAACTGATTATTCTGAACTGATTATTATTATACAACTGATATTCTGTGTTCTAAATACAGGAGAAATCGTGTTAACTGACGCGGTTATTGTAATGTTTTTTTTCCTTTTCATTTTTCTTGACAAATGCCTCACTTTTTCTTCTATGTTCCCTTTCACACAGTTGTGGGATCACTGGCCTGCTGATGGACACATAGGAACTGCTGTGTTCGTATTGTTTCCAGCCACTCGCAATGAAGAGCGAGGTCCAGACCGATGCACGCCGCAAACAGGACCCGCTGAAAGGGCCTCTGGTTAATCCTGAGCCCATGGAGACGGCTAAAAGTTTCCCATCCGAGGTGGATGTGATTGGCAAGGCTGGAGGAGATTTCACAACGCTTTGTGGCGAGACAAGGCATCGACCCCTGAGAGACGCTGGGGGGCGCAGAGACTCTGAAAGGAGCAGGAAGAAGAGAAAAAGCCAGCAGCCTGGACCCTCGGACTGCTCTCTAAAGGAAGGCAGACTGAGCGCTGCAGCGATTCCTCCGCCCCGTCTGGAGACGCGCAGCGAGGACGAACGTAATGCAGAATCCTCGTTTAGTGACTGTGCGTCCTCGCCCTCATCCAGCCTGCGTTTTGGCGATTCGGACACTTTGAGCTCGGAGGACGATGGTCGACAACAGCAGCACATTAAAGCCTCATCAGCAAGTGCAGGAGGAGGAACAGGGGCGACACGCACCCTCCTCAGTCGAACTCGTGCCAGCCGATCACACAAATGGGCACGACTTGAAAATCCAGAAGCTAATCATGTGAAACGACCATGTCTGAGCTCGCGGAGGCAACTTAACAGGAAGAGATTTGCAAAGGGTGGGAATGGAGGTGGAGCTCAGCGCACTCCAAAGCAGAAGGAGCGTCTGCTGCTACAGAGGAAGAAAAGAGAGGTGATCGCGCGCAGGAAGTATGAACTCTTGCATAGCAGCAGTAGCTCTAGTGAGGAGCTGACCTCCGACTCCTCCTCATCCTCTTCCACTGAGGGGGATGATGAGCTGTATGTGGGTGTGAGCACCAGCGCTGGTAGTCAAATGAACAGCACCACTGTGGCCTCAGGTAAACTTCTACAGATATGTTTCTCTATATTACCCTAAAGACTAAAATTTTGCATTAATTTGAAGTGATTGTTTCACCTTATGCCACTCAGATCATTGCAAACATGTTGCCGGTGGGTGTTCTGACTTTTAGGTAATAGACACTTGCCACGATTTCATAGTAGCACAACATAACGTCTACACAAGCTAGGACCAAATGCACACACTGTATGGAATGCATCCGTGCATCACATGAGTTCCTATTAGTTTTAGAATGAGCTTAAATTTGTGCTCTTTATGATTCCTGTCAACTATTAAATGGTTTGATGTACTGGAATAGAATAGTGAAAAGGCAGACACTGTTGTAATTTAAGTAAATCAAACACTTCAACCTGTAGCAGCACAGAAAGCATTGCCAGCTAGTTCAGGAGCTGTGGGTAGGTCTGAATATGTGTGGGATCATGCCTCTTTTGGTAGAACTTAAATTTAAATTGCTATTCATTTGCATAAAGCAAAACCTTGACACTTGCATCTCTTGCTCCGTTCGCTTTGTTACAAACAACTGATAGACCTACTTTCTCTGGAAATTACCAGCCTTTGTTAATAATAAACTACTTCTGGCTGCTGCAGTGCGTAGTATCAGTGTCGATGCAAATGTTGGATAAAACATATTTTTAACTTTATTCCATTTTGTATTTGCTGTCCCCTCAGAAAGCATTGGAACAACAAGATCAGTAGTTTTTGCTATACCCCGAAGACATTTAGGATTGAGATTGAAAGATCAGACTTGTAACTTTTGTGCCCTGATATTTATTTGTAGCTGTCTTAAGCAGCTTGGGACATTGCACCTATCGTTTGCAACCACCCATTTTTCAAGTGACTCCTATTGCCCAGATGTGTCCTGTTTAAACAATTAATATCTCTGAATATCTACTCTTAATTTAAGCCCTGTGAACCTTCAACTGTGACGATGGCATTTGTTAGAGAAAAAGTTAAACCAACAGGAAGACCAGAGAGCTGTTTGCCATGTTCAATCTAAGAAAAGAGGGACACCAATACAATCATTTTGGATTGTTTAAAAAGGACTGGAATTCACAAAGAAACACAGAAGTTACAGAGTGATGGAAAGGCCACAGGATCTGCTCATGATCCAAAACATCCAAGCTGATGGATGGAGCACTGTGGAGATAGTGTTATGGTCTGGGCTTGCGTGGCTGCCTGTGGAATAGGCTCTGTAATATTTTTATTGTCTACCAGTTTACAGAGAAATGCATCAAATATAATTGGGAAGAACTTTGTCATGCTGCAAGACAGTGACCCAAAAACACAGTGCCATCACAATAAATATTAAGGAATTTAATTTGTGTTAAGGCTTTGTTATAATCTGTTATAATACTTTTGCTCACATAAAAACTGGGTGTCAATATAGATGTAAATATCCGGGAAAAAGCTGACATTATTATCTATTACTTTGTGTTCACCTTTTTATCTCAAACCCAGTTGTCCTCAGTGTATATTAAAAACAAAATGATTGGTCTTTCCAGTCTAGTGCTTTTCAAGGGGGTTGTATTTTCAACTTTCCTACACCAAAGCTTTACAGTAAAAGGTGCTTCTGGTTACTTTCCCCGAATACTTTGCGGCATTCATGCGCGACCAGACCCACCGCACTGCATTAATAATTCATAAGTTCTCTCTTGCCATGTATGAAAGGATGAGTTTTACTGGCTTAGAGCGTAATTTATAAACGTCTGTGACTGTAGAATTTATGAACACGTTTACTGAGATATGCACTACACATAACTCTTCATTGATTGAGTTCAGCAGCTGCCCTTTGACTGCTGTTATAAAGGAGTTTCAAATAAACCGGTTTTCCATTCTTTCTTCAGTGCAGAGAAATGTCAATACCTGTCTATGACATGCGCAACAGATATGATGGAAATTATCCTGAAAAACTCTGGAGCATTTCTTAAAAGAGAGGGGAAGAGCCTGGATATATGTACCATGGTCCTTTTTGTAAACGTTCTCAGGCACTTCAGCTCTTCTTTATGTGCCATAAACCCAAATCTGATGGTAACGTGTCACAGCTGTTAGAACAGGCTGCTGCCTGTGGTTCAGAAGCAGTCCGCTTGACACACTCACACACCACAGTGTTTCTTCATCCAGCTGTTTGCTGTACTCATTACTAGCACAGGCGGAGGAGGCAAGTGAAGGCCAGGGACTTTCTGAGCCAGCTGTCGCATGGAAAGGTTTGGCCTCGGTTCACGTGCAATTTTGTCCCACGCCTTCTTTATTAAGCCTTGGAATTTCGACCTTCAAATTATTTATGACTTATTTGCATCGAGGAAGCATTACAGATCACTCAAACTGGTTTTCCTTTTGTAGAGAAATAAGACACAATTATAGTAAACATTTTCAGATGATTTTCAGACTCGCCTCCGCTCACTTTAAATCCATCATTGTCATAGATACAGCACACTTGGCACGTTTTGCCTTAAAGAAGAACATAACCAAATTTTGAACCTTACAAGACAGTCAAGCTCTCATCGATTATAAATTACAGAATGGTTTTAAGTCTGAGTTCTATGTTAAGGTTGTCGTTTTCAAACAACTGTCTTTCATGGTTTATAATCAACTAAAGGTCTGCTGGATCTTTCTCATTAGTTAGAGCGACATGGGGCATAAATCCCACTGACAAATGGCTTTATGGGTGATGTAAGAAAGTGTTTACTAAAGTAAAGGAGGACTTAAATGTATATGAAAGAAGCTATCTTCTTTCATATTCCACCTGAAAGTGGCACTGAAGATCACAATTTGATTAAAATGCAAGATTAATCTATATAAAGATATTTATAATTTATGTGCAAGTCATTCAGGTTGGCTTTTTCCTTTGACAAATCTGTCATTTGCAGACTCTTACTGTAGTCATTGTGGTGTTGCAACGTAAGAAAGCGAACTAAATCTCCAGCGATGCTGCTAAAAATGCGGAAAAGGTGGAATTATAAATGCAGTACGTTCTGATATGCTTTCATGCCGCAGTAAATGCCTGACTCTGTGTCAAGGTTTATGATCATCAGTGTGTTAAGGCATGCTGTGTGCCTGTTCACACTGATCTCGTTGTATGTCTACACAAATAGACCGCACATGGTGCAGTGTACCTTGGTGACAAAGTGGCAACGAGTTTATCTTTAGGTGCTCATGGGAACTATATATATATATATTATGAATTTATGAATTTATGACAGATTATGAATGTCTGTCTGCTATTAAGTGTCTGCTATTAAGTGAGGAAGCAATTGAGTGACTCTGACAGCTGTTTTACATTTGGACTGCGAGAACTCAGAGCTGGTAACAATATAAACAACCACTTTCTGTGTATTTTGACAAACCAGCTGAGAGCCAACAGGGCCATTTAAAAACATTTAGAATCCTGATGTGTGTTTGATTTAAGTAAACATTTTCTGAAAATTTTATAATAAGCATTAATTGATGTAAAACGTTTTTACATATAAGCATCTCTGACTCCTTTTTAAATGGTGACGAACCAGGATACCAGTGAGGAATACCAGTGAGGAAGATTTATTCTCTTCAATTTTACATTCATGCTGGTGCAGTTTTATCCTCTGTGGAGTGTTTCAGACCAGACATTTCTCTTCTATAGACAGTGTAGTGTGTAAGTCACACAGTTTGGATGGAGGACTGTTTGTCCCCATGCATTCTCTCTTTCACACATGCCTCCTCTTTTACTCTATACTCTGTATAAAGTTCAGGTTTCAGACACCCACATCATGTGCTTGCTATCTCTTCTCTCTGTTTCTCTCTCTCTTTCCGTTTTTTTGTTTGTGACATCGACTAGGCGTGTGCCGATTAATCCTTCATAGATTACGTCACGGTTTGCAACAATCACAATGTTGTTGGTGTGGTCACTTGAGAATATTGTCACTACCCCTGCATAGCCTTTCAAAAAGAGGTGGCTTTACATAGACTTGCTGAAGCAGATGCAGACTAGATGAAGCAGACATGAGAGCTGTTTGCAGTTACATCCACATGATGTGCAGTATGCTTAAGGTCAATTAGCCTGCAGTATTCATCTCTGATTGTATTACGTTTCTTTGAAACACCCACAACACACATAGCGATGGTGACGGCACAGTAAAAGGATGATCACAGTTTACCTTCCAGACTATTTAGTGATTTACAATAATGATTCCTGCTACACTGATGTAAGCTTCTTTTCTGTTTCTCAGAATTTTGAATGTCTATAAATGGAATGTGTTTCCTTTGAGTATGAGTGTGAGTAGTGCTTGAATAGCAGAATGTAAGTTCTATAAAAGTTTGTGAAGCTTGACAGATGAAACCATCCCTGAGGCAGTAACGTGGATTGTAAAATATCAGAATATATATATATACAAATAATAATAATAATTAATGTGCTCTTTATAACATAGGAATCTTGAAGATCCTTTACAGTTTTGCCTGACCTTTTATATTTCTTCTAGAAGCTGTTTTACATTTCGTTTTCTTTCTGCATCTCTTTAGAAACCTCAGAAGCCAAAGCTCAATTCTGTGCTTATGATTATGGGTTGTATGATTGGTTCTATTTCAAAGAAGGTCACGGCAAAACGCAATGGAAAAAACTGTATGACTGAAGTCTTCATATTCCTCACGCATGGCTGTGTGTGTGTGTGTGTTTCCTGTTGAGCAATAGCATCTACTCTCCCACCAGTCTCCCTGCTGTTATTTGACTGTGCAAGCTTACTTAAGCATGATTTTCTGGTTTGAGCCTAACTTACCCTTACGCTCACGCAGCACACCCTTTAAGACCTGAAGAGACAAGGTGTGAAAATCTGGTATCTAGATGACATTATGAAGCTACCCCATTGTGGGCCTCCAGAATGTAACAGGCTTTAACAGTTAACACCTTTCTCCATAACTGTTCCTCTCTTTATGAAAGACTGAACTGCTGCCAACTAAGACCAAGACCCAAGTGTTCAAATTCTTTACAGTTTTTAGCTGTCTCGTAATGAGTGCCTGTGAGTTACAGTAAACAGCCTTCACTGAGATTGGAGTCCAGAACACTTATACAACTTGTGTGGCAGAAACACTAAATATTTAAAGGCGTCTGTGTTCGCTGAGGACATTAACTACTGAGATCATCTCAGGCAGTGTTCACCACACAAATGGTTTATTGATGGCTTATTTGAAGACTTGGTATGGTTAATGAATTTGTTGCTCAACTCAAACCCCATACTTATGCATATAATAAACTGTACATATAAATAATACATAATTGTCGACTAAGAAATGAGAGTAGCCCATTACACGTGTGTGTGTAGCCCAGACCCATGTTTAAATTGCACAGAAACCCAGCTGGTTCAAACTGTAAGTGCAAATGGAATCGTAGTAATGTAACAACCTTTGGCCAGCTAGTTAAGTGCATTAATACGTCCTAACGAACGAGCATATGATCTGGGGATATAGTAATTGCCTTTATACACTCCTGATGGAAGTGAACACCTTTCTGCACCGTGCCTCCAGGTTGTAGTGAACGATTCAGCTATGAGCTGTGGTCTTCTCTTCTTACATAAGCATCTTGTCTCTCTGTATGTGTATCTGTGATGTGCGTGCAGTTCTTGCAAGAGAGTTATACGAGAGCTGTGTATGTACTGCACTCTATTTCGCTTGGTTTCATCAGTGTTTTCACATATCTGCATGTTATTGATTCTGAGAAGCCCGCCTGTCCTCCATGTTTGCTAATTAATCCACATTAAAAGTCGTTCCACTGTTGTAGCTCGGCTGGTGTGTGTAGTGGAGCTGAAGGCAGGATTCAGAAGCATATACTATATACACATCATAGGTGTTTGTTGTGTTTAAATATACATAGAAAGATTTTTTTGGTTTTCATGGTAAATTTTGTGCTGTTAAACTTACTTTGAACAACTAGGGAATAAAAAAAAAAAACCGCGGAAGTTGTTCTTTACATACTGGTTTCTGATTTGTCAATCATAAACGATGCTCCAGATATAATTAGAAGAACAAGTATATGTGGAGAGCGAAAGCGGAGGAGCTTCCTCTGACGTCTTGAACTATACTGTGACTTTGCACACATCAGAGTATCTGCGCCGTGTCTCATCTCTGACTCACACAGCCTTATCTGAGAAGTTTTATGTGCATCAGCAGCGTAACCACAACTAGATATTCTTTCCAGCTAAGACAGCTTTCTTTATCTAGTAGCCAGAGTGTTAACTGATAATGCAGCACAGTTTGGTAGCATTTTTCTACTAGCAACTCAACAGAAGACATTAATCTATTTTTTATTGTGTGTTAGTTTCTTGCAAGTTTCTACCTCGTGTAACCTTTGTGTAAGAAACACTGCAACCATATTATTCTTTTAAACTATTTATTGCAGTACTTTGAGTTTCACATTGCCCACATGTAATCTGCAGGTGATACTGATGCCCTTCCTGTTTCTTGAAGTTAGTTGTGTGAGCTGTGACTTCATGCGGACACACCTGCTGCTCCGAGTCCACAGAATACTGAGATCTGTCACGCACAGACGCCTGTAGCACCAGCTTTGCTGCTGGAAAGGAATGTTAGCTTTTATATAGCTTTATGTAGTCATTTTACGGAAGAATCTGGAAATGTTGGTTATAAAAGATCAGGCACATTATGGGAAAGTTGATTTTCTCTCTCGCTCTCTCTTTCCTTCTTTTTTTCTCTTTCTCTGTGTGTCTGCATCCTGTTTTACTCACCAGCTCTCTTTTTACACTTGGTCACTGTTAATTTCTGCTTCATGGGAAGTAAGTGGGAGTAGATGAGTGGTGTGGTCCAAAGCAACTCCTCTGAGCTCTGGGGCTTTTCCCTTTTACCCCACACCCTGCTCCTGGAGGGCTGATTCTAGTCTCGCTTTCCATTCTCTGAGTTGAAATATTTCAAATATAAAAGCTCAGGGCTGTTAATTTTGGCATTACTGTAAAGCCAGGCCCTGATTGTGAAAGGATCGGTATACTTTTTGTCCTCCTTATTTTTCTAGATCATGGCTTCTTGGCTATTGGACTAGGTTGGTTGGTTGGTTGGTTATTTATTAATTTATTTATTATATATTAGCACAAAGCATGTCTGCTGTAAATGCTGTTACACACAGGGATATCGGATTAAAACAAATGATTACATGCAGCAGGGGTTCCCAAACTAGGGGCCGTTAACCTATGACCCCATGGCATTCCCTTTAGAGTCACTTTCAGACAAGCCACATTTAAACTAGTGCTATTTTATCTTTTTACTATGCTTGCATGCTGCACTACTGAAGGTAAGCGGTAAAAACCGACACATTGTCCCTTCCATCTGCATCTGCTGTCCACTTTAATAGGAATGCCCGTACACCTGCACATTTATGTGCTTATCCAATCAATCAGTTATGTGCCAGCAGCACAATGCATAAACTCGTGCAGATACAGATCAAGAGCGTCAGTTAAAGTTCACATCAAACATCGGAATGAAATGGCGATCTTTGTGACTTTCATTGTGGTATGGTTGTTATTACCAGATGGGCTGGTTTGAGTATTTAAGAAACTGCTGATCTCCTAGGATTTTCACACACAACAGTCTTTATTTTTTTACACAAAGTGGCGAGAAAAACAAAAGAAATACCTGTGGTTTGAAATACCTTGTATATATCGTTATATGTTTATAACATTAACTACAGCTTTTGACCTGTATCTGCATATTGTTACTGTATACTAGCATGTCTGAAATTATATACTTGTGTCAAATTCTAGCCCACAGTTGAGTACTACCTCGAATACAATCAATGTTTGAATTTTAACCTACTGAAAAGACTATGTACCAGTATTCTGGATTTTCTAGATTAGTACTTTAAGTTTCACTTAGGAACATGATGGACAGGAATGTTTTGCTCTAGTACGGTGCCTTTTAAATCCTCTTTATGTACGTCAGATATACATAGTGAGTGTGAATAATAATGCAAAATTTTGTTCAGGCACCAAAGTGTACATTACAGCATCCTGGCATGGATTATTTTCAAATAACACCACAACACTTCCCACTAGACTGTGAAGTTAGTGCAAGGCTATTCCTTTTGTTTTTGTTCACTTACAATACATACACGCATGCAAGTGACATCATAAAATGTTACAGTAGTGGCCTTTTGGGGTCATTTGCGAAGAAGGTTTGGGAACCGGTGGAGTCTACACTAGCATGCTGTATAAATCTCAGCAGCTCCTAGAAGGACAGAAACCAAAGTATATCAGTGTTCTGCATCTAATAACTATAACTATTATTTATAGCAGATGCAGACCTGAACTTCATCAGCTGTGCAAATAGCACATAATGTGCTGGCAATCTATTATTTGTTAAAGCAGTGTGGTGCAGGCATCATATCAGCTTTGCTTGTTTGCTCCTCATACTGAAGAGAGGTGAAGCTGCTAAGCAGCAGCACTCAGTAAGGTTCACCACCCTGACAACACACCCAGGAGGATGCTGGGTACTCGCAAGAGTCACACGCTTCTACCTCAGAACACTCAGATATTTGGAAAAGCAAAAGCCAGGCGTTCACGTAAAGCACTGAGTTTATTTCATTTGGACAAAATGAACGTCCTATAAGGAGTAATTCATTTGAATTTGCTTAATTAGTTTTTCTGAGATGGTGGGTTGTTATGGCAAAATGTACCATTACATGTAGTTCAGCAGCCCAGGTTTTTCAAAACTGTTTAAGTTGGTCCGTGTCATGTATTCAGTTATGTTTATTGTAATGAACATTGTCATAGAATCAGAATCAGAAAAAGTTTTATTGCCAGGTACAGCAAAGGGTCAGCAAAGAGCACTTTACAGTACTAGGAATTTGTCTTGGTGTCAGGTGCAAACATATACACGGGTATGAAATGTCTACAAATGTACACAATTTTAGAAAAGAGCTAGAATAAGTTAAATAAATACTGTATAAAGTGACTTGCATGAGAAGTCACTTTATACAGTATTTATTTAACTTATTCCTGCTCTTTTCTAAAATTGTGTAATATATTCATACTACCCAGCCTTCCTTTAAAGACAAAATCTCACGCGCTCTCTCTCTCTCTCTCTCTCTCTCTCTCTCTCTCTCTCACTCTCACTCTATCTTGCTCTCTCTCTCATGCTCACTCACTCTCTCTCTCTCTCATGCTCACTCACTCACTCTCTCTCACACACACACACACACACACACACACACTTTTCTATGTATATTTACTCCTAATTAACTGAAGAGATCTTGCAGTGTTGTCTCTTTTGCCACAAATGCAGTCTGTGACTAGTCTTGAAAACACCCAGATTTCTCATGGGAGGTAAAAGGCAGGACAGGCAGCCAATCGGAGGCCAGATACAGAGATGGCACAATGAAAACGCAAGCGTTTGCAAACAGTGAAGTGCAGCTTTTGCATGGCCTACATTTGTACTCTGGGACCGAACACACGCTGGCTTCATGGCCGAGCCTAAACTAGGCACAACTAAAGCAAATGTAACTGTAAATGAGAGAGAGATAAGAGAGAAAAGGAGGGCAGATGATGATCACATGTCCCTTATGTGTGGCTGTCTCTTGGTATTTGAGAAACTCATGTGGGTTATTTCAGATGTTGTGTGCTCTTGCACAAATATGGCGCTTTTTTTAAATGTGGTTGTTCTAACAGCAAACAGAGCAAATTTGCTTTGCCCTTCTCCTTTATTTTGCAGTCTCCTTACTGTTTGTTTAGTTTTCACACTCTGATCACTGAACACACATTTTTGGGCAATCATCTCATAAAATCACTCTAAAATAATACCTTGCTTTATTAATAAACCTGGCACAAGGCTGAAAATTTTATTATTTTTGCTTGCAATATATTCATTTAGTGTACACACTTTAAAAGAAGTGACTCTAACATGTCTTAGCATCTTCTTTTTTGGTTCGGAAAAACATGATACTTGCTCACACCATGGCATGGTACGACAACCCACTGCAGTTTGTAACCTACTCAAAACTGGGATTCACTTTTTGTGGACGTTGTACTATTATTGATGCATTGAAAGCTTGAATATATTTGGCTTTTAAATTTATGACCATTATTGATGGATGTACAGATAAGATTCATGTAAAGCTTGAGTATGCTTACCACAAAACACTAACAAATGGACAGTTACATAAATGAGAATATTTTTATTGATATGCAACATTATAAAAATGTTTAGTCGGAATGCATAGATGAAAACAACACAATAGTCGTCTTATTGTAAGAATAACCAGGCAAACCTTTTTTTTTTGTATCAGCTGCACTGGATGAAGATGTGGTGGTGATCGAAGCTACTCCTGCTCCTCCGGTTCCAGCTAGCGAAGAGATCAACGTCACTTCCACCGACAGTGAGGTAGAAATTGTAGGAGATGCCTACAGGTGAGTTCCCAACTTCTTACCTATATTGAAATGTCTTGTTACTCATAACACCTTGGGATTTTACCTTTTTGTGTCTGGAATATTCCAGTTTGTAGTTTTCGCAAATGAACTCAAATGCCCTCAGCCATTAAAAATAAAATAATTATAATTTTGTAACCTAAATTGTAGCTTTCCTGCCATTAAACATGGTAGTAATTGTCTGATCCTCATTGTATCTGGGACTCAGAGTGAGGACTGTGAGAATGTACCTTGGCCTTGATATGAAGCTGACAGGCTCCACTTGTGTGTAGGCATTCATGGCTCTCCCAGCTGTTGCCTTGGACTACAAGGTCAAGCTCAGTCAGTGCTAATGTGTTTTTTCCCCTCACTTCCCAGGCCTCTCTCTCTCTCTCTCTCTCCAGCTGACTGCTTCTCTTTTAGCATTAAAGATAGAACAAGGTCTTTGTATCTTTTGACAGGCTAGCTTCAGAGACCCAAGCTTATTGGTGAATTCTGCGATTTTTCCCCAGTATTGTGTGCATTGTGTCTGCTAAAACATGTAACATTTAAGATATATCTTCAACCACATCACAATCCATGATATAGGGTTTGTAACACTTTAGCTCCTCCTAAACTGAGCAAAAGCTAATGTCAGCCATGGCATTTACCAGAACAGACTCTGGTAACTAGACAAGCTAACCAAAGTCCTATTTGGGCTATATATTAGGAGGGAGGGTGAAGTTATCACTTCACCTGAGTATCACTGAGATTTTAATTCCATCTAAATTTGTTAGCTATGGAGTGTTTTAATTATATAATAAATATTGACCTAAGTTACTATCATAATGATCGAGTGATTTACAATAAAGGTCAAAACAGTTTGTATTAATGTGAGGTGATCTGAGAGATCACTTAACCCATGCATATTGATCATAATTGCTACACACCTCCTCTGTTAACATTGCATATGTCCGGAAATCTTATTCTATCCAGGTAGTATTATAAAATGCAGCAAAAATGCCATATGGTTGTGCCCTAAATTTTGTAGTTAAGGATGATGCTTGCTAGTGTTTTGGAGGTTACTGCAGTGCCTGGTGTCCATCACATCTTTAAGAGTCCTACTTGAATCTGTACCCCACTGATGTACCCCATTGTACCCCATTGATTTTTCCTCCATGAATAGTCATGGAAGTGCTACCATTCCCAAACACAAAAGAGCTTGCATGGATCTAAACACCAGGTTAGGCTTCTTTTCTTGAAAAAGCCACCAGTTGGTATTTTGATACCTGTGTCATTTTGGGTTTTAAGTGGTTGTGAAAAGCTTTTTGTTGTTCTTGCAGTTGTAATGGTGTTATGTTATTTGTATTTATTATATTGCTGTTATTAGCATAGTATTTTGGTGTTGGTTTTGATTTGTGTGTGTGGTGGGTAATGTAACAAATGTCCTGTTTTTACTCACTAAGTTGTATTATATCAGTAAGGGAGGCTGTTTAAAAATGCCTTATCTTGAAGCTTTCCAAAAAACTTTCACTTTTCTGTGTCTCGTCTTAATTATTCTCTCCACCCTGTACTGATCCCAACGATGACTCATTATCCTTACTGATATTGTGTGCCTGTTTGTGGACCCCCGAATAATTTCCAACAGCTTTATTTTTTATTATTTATTAGTATTATTTCCATCACTACTGCCAAAAGTGCCTCTGCTCAACCCTTTATAGTCACTTTGTCAGACTCTATATGCAGTTCTATGTCTTGTGCCACCATGACTGTTATATAAAATTAGTTAAAGCAGGTATAGTAATGTTGCACTACTGTATTACCTCACTGTTTTGTCACACACTCTCTTGTTTGTACTCTAAAATTTGAAGTGAAGCTTGTTTTCTCTGTCTATCTGTGCATTTGCTGCTGGAGCCACTAGCTAGACAGTATCTCCCATCCAAGTCAAATTAGCAGACTTAATTTGCCTTTAAGTAAAATATAACGTCAAATTAGTTTTGGCCTGTTGAAAGGAAGCATCAAAAGTAGTCAAACAGTATAGTATTGACAATGTATTGAACATTTAATGGCTTGTGCAGCTCTATACGGGAACATTTTTACAATTGTTTTGTTTTGTTTTTTTGCATCATTTATGATATTTTCATGATCCATTAGACTTTTATTGGCTCTATCTAATGCTGGCTTTGTACAGGGGGGAAAAAGAACCAATAAGCAAAAGGCTTTACAATACAGCACTGTGGAATTCTTTTGTTTGCATATCCCAGCATGCTGGGAAGTTTGGTTCAGAGCGCAGGTCCAGCCGTGGTACAGCGCCTCTGAAGCAGAGAAGGTTTAGAGCTCAAGAGCCAAACAGTGTCAGCTTGGCAGTCCTGGGGCTTAAACACCTAATCGGTAACATGATAAGTATCTCAGAGCTTGAACCGTTGAGGCACCGCTGCCTTTGATAGTGTCCGCGGTAACAGTACTGCGCCAGGGATTTTCCCTGTTCAGAATTAGGTCAAGGTGGCCCAAGTTGTCATTTGTGCAATGTCAACATCAAGAAGTACTTCACTCATTGGCCAAAAAAATAGGCCAAGCAAAAAAAAAAAGAGATGCAATATGTTAAAATTTTAAAAACACTGTTATCATTTCCTGGTAGATGAGTAATTCAGTTGTATGTAAGAGCCAGCTTTTGTTATCCTGTCAGCCAATGAACACCACTCACATCTGTCTGCATGGGTAGCTGTGCTCATTATGGCAATGCTGCACTCATAATTGATGCCTTTTAAAGCTGTTCTTCCAAAGAGTATGCTCTACCACATTCTAAATATTTTAACTAAAATATATATTTGTGCTGATTATTTTACATTTTACTGTCTTTGGCTACAGCTAAAGGATATTTTTTAACCAATTCATCTCTTCACTGCCCAATACTGCTTCATGTCATGAACTTTGAAATGAGAAAAGGTTAATCTTCTAGACTGATCATTTATTTGAAATCTTCTTTCAGTCCCTCATGTGATCATGAACAGTACTGTTTTAGTTAAAGTAGCACAAGGCAATATTTTCTGATAGGACTGGAAAGGCAGATAAATATATGACTGTAAATGAATGATAGAGCTATAAAACGGATAAGGGAGATCAAGTCAGTACATGTTGGTTATAAATCACGATTCAACCAGGGACGGTGAGCTTCTAATGTTTCTCAAATTCCCACAAATGAAACATTAAAATATTACTCACACGAAAGTACAAGTTATTTCAAGAGGCCATCAGTGTAGTCTAATGTAAAGAGTTCCTACTTTAAAGGTTGTTCTCCATTGTAATTGTAATGCGCTGCCATTTCGGTCGTATGTGTTTTTAGTTTAAGTAAAGTGACTGTGTGCGTCATATCACAGGCCAAATAAATGATAATGTACACTTTATGTAGACTCACTTGGGTGCTTTTTTTTTTAACTTCCCATTCCAGATTTAGTCTACGTTTGCTGTCGTTATGGCTTCCACTTTTCTGTAAAGGCTTTTCACTACATTTTGGAGCATAGCTGTAGGAATTTGTGTTTATTTAGTACGAAGAGCAATAGCAAAGCCAAACGCTGGTGTTAACTGAGAAGGGTCTGGGGTGCAGTCTGCATTCCAGGTGTTGAGTGAGGTTGAGGTCAGAGCTCTGTGCAGGTCACTTGAGTTCCTTCAGTCTGACCTTGGCAAGTCACGTCTTCATGGACCATGCTTTGTCCCCAGGGGTAAGGTCATGCTGGAACAGGTTTAAGCCGCTTGGTTTTAGAGAAGGGGAACTATAATGCTATAGCATACAAAGACATTCAGTAAACCATATATCCACAAGCTTTTTGCCATGCAGTGTATGGTTGTTATGGCGGTTAATACTGTATGCAATAAGCAATATTAGCCTGTTGTATAATTTAATAAGTTTGTGTGATTTATAAGGCAGTATTCATCACATGACCGTGATTCTTGGGAGTTATGAGTTTGGGGGAATCATGTAATGCAGTACATAGGGTGGAGAAACCACTTTTTTGTCTTCATGATGCATATGTATATGGAGTAGGAAGGTAAAGACTAATCATCTGAATTATAAATGGAGAATAGATATATAAATAGAACAGAAACCTAGTGACCTTTGAGTATTATGATGGTCCAGCCCTAATTTTTACCCCAAAACAATAAGCGCATTTGTTACCTTGATCTGTGTTATAAATTATACTTCCTGCATGCTGTTGTCATAAGACCAACAAGTAAGACATTGCCTCTGTGCTTTAACAGCATCCACCCAGATCCTGCACCGCAGCCAGTTCTACCACTCAGCAGCCCTGATGAGCCTCTGGCTTGTTTACTGTGCTCCCCTCCCCCTCTATGGCACATATCTCTCTCTCGCTTTCTCTCTCTCTCTCTCTCTCTCTCTCTCTCTCTCACACACATATATACACACACACACACACACTGGCTTTATTTCAGTATCATCGACTCTGTTTTGCCTGTTTTTGTAAAGGTCAGGAAGCCTATTATTCTTGATAACATGGTAGGCAGCACCACCACCGTGCTGGTGCACTTCTGTAGACTCTCGTTCCGATGGGGGAGGGAGGACGTGTGAGTGTGCATATATGTGCGCATGCGTGTGCATGTGTGCTTGTGTGTGTGGCAGAGGATGTGACTGCTGGGGTTAGGTAGTGGATATGAATGCCAATCTGCCTCATCGACTGAGGAATGTAGGAAAGCAGTTAATGGCAAAGAGAGTGTGTGTGTGTGTGTGTGTGTGTGTGTGTAGAGCATATTTGTGTGCATGTAAAGATATAGATGTGTGTGTGTGTGTGTGTGTTAGGGAGTGTGAGTGATTAATGGCTGATGGTCTTTGCAGCTCAGAAAAGCAAGTGACCTGTGGGGGCAGATGAAAAATGGTGTGTGTGTGTAGACTTGTACATGCAGAGTGTTTGAAGAGTAGTCTGCACTCTGTGTGCATGTGTGTCATGCACATCGGTATGCATTTTTGCCTATGCTCATTGATTACAATGAAAGACCTGCCAAGCAATGCAGGCTTATTCTTAATATTAATAAAACATTTTAACAGTAAGATTGATGGGATCTGCAGGATCTGAGTGTGTGTACAGCTTTGTTATTCCTGCAGTGTGTTTAATGGAGAATGCCAGTCAGCACAGTCACTCTGGCTGGGGCCAAAGCCTCTCTGTGGCATGCAGATGCCTAGCTGTATTTAGCAGTGCTGGGCTTACAACACCCCAACAGCACTGACAGATATCACTCTAAAGCAAAACCTGCTTTGAGCATAAAGCTGGATGTTTAGAATTCATTTCATTCTTCTCTTTTACTTTGTATACACTTTCCCTGAGTGACAAGGTCTAGCTTTGATGATCTTGTTATATAGCTTAGGCTAACTGCATTTAATTTCAACTTGTAACAGTTTGACAACTTATTAAGCTAGCCAACTACGTGAACTCACCTATCATGTAATGTTAGCTAACTGTTTAGCTTTTAGTAGCTAGCCAGGTTTGTTAGGAGCCTAGGTAAAACAGGGACAAAACATTACGGCTATGCCATAAGGGGAAGCCAGTCAGTATGACTGGCTGGACAAAACTGACCTAAGCGCTGCCCTACACATCAAAGTCAGCATGTGGTCTGTATATGTTTAGGACACTTGTTTAGGACTGTTTATCGACACAGGCAGGATCATGATATGTCTTTCACAAACATGCTAAGAAGGCCAACAGTGTGTGTGGTGTGTAATTTAAATATTGATAGACGTGAAATGTTTTCACAACCCTTCTAAATTCTCTCCTGTTTCTCAGTGTATATCTTTTTGTTGCTTTCTCAGTTCTCTCCCACACCCACATGCTTGTCATTTTTCTCTCAGATCTCTCTCTCTCTCTCTCTCTCTCTCTCTCTCTCTCTTTGCACTTTTGCTGTGGCTGCTTTACCATGTTCTCAGAAATGGCATTTCCGGGAACAGGGAATTCTGTGAGAGAGAGAGAGTGGGGCCTTATTTATGCTTTCCGGTTGCCCCGACTTGCCTGAGAATGTAGAGAATGGCAGCCATTTTCTTTGTTGACCAGGTGGGCGGGGGGTGGTTGGTTGAGGGTGTGGGGGTCAGATGTCAACAGGATGACTGATGTACATCTTTCATTTGAAGATCATTTAAAGAAGGGTAAAAAGAGGTTAGTGAGAAACTGCTGCTTCATTCAAAACTCTACTTTAAATGATAAATTTTATCGGTTTTTAATATATATCATAAATGTTTGTTATAGTTTGTTCTTGTATTTTCATGTATTCTCCTTATCTCATGATCCACTGTCCCAGTTTATTTCCAAATCTAAAGAACATGAGTATAATGAGAGAAGAAATCGAAAGGCTTATTATTCAGGATAATTCCTGACCGTGTTACATGGTATAAAGCGTGAAAGAGTTACACAGGCGTTGAACGCTTATACATTGCTTGTACCAAATGAACAAATATTCATCATATGGAGGTTCTAATTAGCTAACTTAGCAAGCTGGCAATAAGTTGTACACAATATCTCATTAACTCAGTTTTTTCCACACATTGGGTAACATGAGCTTGGGTAATATATTTTGTAAGGGATTTGACTGGTTCATTTGGACAGAACGTCGTTTGCACATATTGCACCAGTATTCCAAATACATTGAAGCCAAGATGTACACATTAGTATTATGTGACCGACTCAACACTTACTAACTATTGGGCACAGTACTTTTCTAGTGCGTCATAATCAGGTCACGTTAAGCAGGACCACTGTTACTGAGGGAGCAGCTTGGTGGTCAAGGGCAGAAGCTAATTTGTTCCAGAATTATTAATTTTCTTAATCATAAAATTGACCAGCAGATTCTTGCAGGATGAAATGTGTAATCTCATTGGCATTTCTGCATGTACATTGAGTCCAGCTAAAACAGGGACATTTTGGTTTAACAAACCTACTGAATTAGGTGTTTTTAAGAATGAATAGTCGAACCTTTTACCTGCAAATGCCTATTCGCAGAAATGTGCCTGAGATGCAAAAAGCTGGTAGTGGGTAACCTTAAGAATTCACCAACAATCAGTAGAAGGTATTGGGGTGGTGTTCCTACCACTCTGGCACCTAGGAAGCTCCCCTAGTGCCTGTGTTTACAGTTTTCCACTCACCAAAGTCTCAGAAGACCAAAGTGGTAAACAGGTATTTACAAAATAATCCCTGGCCTACTTGTGGGTAATTAGAAACTCTTCCCAGGAGGTGGTGCCCTCTCGCTGGGATCTTAGCAACGCTGCAGTGGTGTTGAGCAGGTAACTAGTCTTACTGAATATTTACCTCAGTGATGCTCTTCCCCACATTACATTAAGCAGTCTTAAAATACTTTTTGTACTCTCCTCCTTTTCATTACTAGTCCCTCCTTTGTCTATCGATTTGCATATTACAGCTTATTCAGAATTTTGAAGAAGCCTTTCTTCCTTATTACAGAATGCCTGGGGAGGATCCTGTCATTGCTGTATGTGTTTGTTGAGCAGCTTTTTCACCAGACTGTTTCAGCCATACTGAGTACACTTCTATGCTCCAGTTTAATTTTAGTGTTATTGAGTATTGCAATTCAGCTTCGTTATTTATGTTGATGTGTAAATAAGAACTCAACAGCCTGTTTGCTGTTTTACATATCACATGCGTGCACACACTGGTGGTCTCGTGGCGCCTCCCCGAGGCCCTGTGCACTTGTTGGTAATCATTTTGTTTTGATGTTTTAATGATGCAATCTGAGGTTAAGGGTCTAGGTGGGAGGGTTGGGAGTCAGGGAGATTTGCGGGTCTCTAGACAGGGAGCATAAAGCCCCCAAAGCCCTTCCTGAGTTACACCTCTGTTCTCTGCTTCCCACAATGCCCTGCTTTACGGCAGCCAGTGCTGCTGGGCCATTCCTATGGATTCAGTCCCCATGCACGTCTACCCAATTTCCACAGTCTCTAAAGAATTAATCCCAATTAAGTGAGAATTTTGGACATTTGCCACAATGCCTCATGTTATTTCTGAATTAATGTCGGTTTTTCCCTTCCTGTGGAATTTAAGTCCATTGTCAGTGGCTGAGTAGATTGCTTTGAAGGTATAATAAGATACACTGGGGACATACGGAAACATCATTCACTCATTGCTCCTGGCTGTGCTGCTTAATAAACATTATACAAAATAAAAAATATCGGCTACGTTAATGCACTTCCAAAATGATGCAGTGTGTACCTGCATGTGTTCTGTAAGGTGACAGAAATGAACAGAGTTTGTCTTTGGTACGCTAATAGTGTGTCTTAGCTTCAGCTTTCTGTGCTAGCAGGCTTTACATTGCGTATGTTCATTTCAGCTAGGGCTTTAGGATGTGGCGATACATATTGTAGGGTGACAAAAGCCACCTTCGACAGCTGATGTTTGGGCAGCAAATTTAAGGTCAGACATAAGATTTAAGGAGCTACTGCCGATTTTAACAAAAACAGAAGGCTGGAAAAGCATGACGCAGAGCAAAACTCCTCACAACACTGAGACACAGAACAGACATGAGCCCAATTAAATGATGATGAACTTGTAATGAAATGTATGGTGGTATTGTCCACTGGATTCATGAAACCTGGAGTTAAGTAGTGTTATAATATTTACTTTTTATGTTTTGTATTCATATTGTTCCCATCTTGTCTTGACTGTGATAGTACTGATTGTTTAGAATATTACTTGAAAGGCTTGTGTGTGACCAAGGCACTGTGATCGGGCATTGGTTAATGTTCTATTTCCTCTGTGTTTGTGCTTAAGGCCGCGGTCAGTAGGGGGTCATGGCCGAATGCACTGGGGGCCGAGTTGCTCTCAGAGTCGTGCTCAGGAGGGCCGAGGACGCCATCGTCTCTCCACAGTCATCCAGCCCCTCAGACAGAGTGCCAGCGAGGTAGTGGACCTCACCGTGGACGAAGACGGTAAGGCCGCTGAATCATATACAGCCAAAGTTAATGCCATTTGGAACAATAATAAAATACATCTTTTCCCTTACCCCAACTGTGCTTACTCAAAAATTAAACAAAGTGAAACGCTAGGATATGGTTTGGAGTAATGGATGAATTGTTGAATGAGCATGTCTCTCCCTGAATTTATATGCTGTTTGTGTGTGTGGGAGGAGAAGAAATGAGGCAAATTTAATATTCTTTAGTCATGAATATTCCTGCACTGTAAGCTACTAGTAAGTAGGCATCATTAATAGAGATTTATCTGTAACTTTGTATAATGTATAAATAGCCTCAGCAGCTGAAGTAATGTTTGCTACATCCAAAGGTTTCTGTGATGTTCTCGGTTTGTAATTGTGTATATTCTTAATTTCATTTGCAGGCAGCATAATGAAGTCTGTCTGTTATGCAAGCTGCCTGTGCTCTCTGAGTCAGAATGAGCTGTGCTATTAAAACCAATTAAGCTGCCACTCTGGATAAAGGTGGTTTTATGTGTACGAGTCTCTCGCCTTATTTAGCCATATGATCTTAAGATCAAGGTTAATAAAAGGAAAATAATTTTCAGTCACTCATATTTGATTGCTAGTTGAAAGTGTGTAGTGTTTGGAGGGGGGCACGGGGTGAAAGCAGACAGATGTGAGGGAAGAAACCTAGCACGCTAAAAGATATGGATGGATTTGCATTTCTTTTGAGGAGGAGAAATTAATTTGTGAATATGAAAAGCAGACGGAATGCTCACTGTGGAATGTTAATCAGCAGCAATCCTCCTGGGGTCCCTGGCCACTGATGCAAGTCTAACACACACACCCCACACACAGTTTCATACCCAAATTAGCAATTTAAAGACAGGCATCTGGTTTGGAAACACGTATCTACATATTATTCTCATTTTGTTTGTTTGTTTGTGTGCGTGCGTGTGTGTGTGTGTGCGCGGGGATGTGTGCATGTATTTGGGTATCTTCTCAGATCTTTCAGTCGTGCCAACCACTTCTGACAGTGTGCGCGTGCAGCCTGCCAGCTCCTCCGCCTCCTCTGCTTCCTCCCTCCTTGCCTCTACCTCAGAGCCTTCCCAGGATGCCCCAGGCCCCTCCACTAGCTGCCCTGCTGTGGCCCCTGACAGTACGATGGAGGTCCACAGTGTGGCCCCAGGGCCCAGCAACACCACCACTCCTACAGAAGGTGAGGAGAAGCTGGACAGTGCACTGTTTGAATTCTGTGTGGTGGTCATATCATCTTAGTCTAGTGCATACAGTAAGACATGTTGGGCTTTGCTTCATTTAACTAGGCTTTAAGTGAAAATTGCCTTACGATTAAAAATTTGATAAAATTTAAATTTGAGGCAGCGTTTTCTCTGAGAGGGACAATTTTACAGACCAGAACATGCATTAAAACTTAGAAAGCGGTGTGGCCTTTTATGCCAGTTTGTCATGGCAGTGTGGAAAGGTGGTGTGGAAACTGCTCCTGACTGGTACAATCAGTACACAAGTCCCTGTACAGAATGTCTCTCTTTCACTTTGCAGGACAAGTACAGTAGCCACACCTCTGTCACAAGAAACTCTTTTGATATGCCTGAATAACAGAACACTATTTTATGTTGTTTGTGTGTTTGTTTTTTCATCAGAAGACAATAGAAGAGGTTCATCTGGTGAGAGTGGTGGCGTTGCAATGCCCAGGTTGCCGTCATGCTGCCCTCAGCACTCTCCCTGCAGTGGCCCTTCCTCAGGGCATCTCTCCCTGAATCACTCGCACTCAGGGTGCATGCAGGCTGGGCAGGCACAGCAGCATGGCCCCCCACAACCTGGATCTCAGCATTCACACGGCCACTCGCATCACTTCCACCATCACCACCATCACCATGCAGGCACTGCGCCCTCTTCTTTGCCTTTCCCTGAGCCCAGCTGCCCCCTGGAGAGGCCCGGTGCCATGCCTGTACCCTGTGCAGGGGTCAGCACCAGCGCCCAGTACCATGACCAGGTACAGTGGGTCTGTTTTTAACCCTCTTATTTACTGCTTACTAACTAAGTAGAGCTTGTGAGCAGTAAGTGTGCATGATTTAGAAAGTGTGCTTTATTATGCCTCTGCCCCTACCTGACGAAGACATTGTTGCATTGTTATCCCTCTGCCTTTGATTTGTTACAGCATCAGTGATTGAATTTTTATAATATTTGCAGTCATTGCATCCGAAGTGATACGAACAGGGTGAAATGTTTGATTTGTTGGCGGCAGAGGTATCCCAGACGTAGAGTTTTATTATAGCATGAAATGTGGGTGTTTTGTGTTAGTTTGTCTAAACCTTTTGGGAGTGAAGCTTACAACACAAGCAATTAGTGCACAAAAAGAGAAAATCACAATGCAACAAAATGTTTAGAACAGAGCTTTCTAACATTTTACAGCTTGCCTACATAAACGAACACCAGAACCGATCTGTACAAGCGGCAGTGCTGCTTTTCACTGACCTAACTTGGAGTAAAGAAGGCGAAGCTCAGTCAACTTTCCACAGAATTTTGGATTATAACAGAATATGATCAAATAGTCAAACAACATTATAATTGTGTGCCACTATCTAAAATTATTGAAGCCCCGGGTTTCGGCTTTAACTAGCAACCCTCCTGTTTAAAAATGGACTTTTACTTTAAGCATAAATTAGAATTTCACTTGGTTGTCTGCTGCTTTATTTATGCTTAAACCACCTCTTCAGATTTATTACTTTTATAGGTAATGAATGTAATCTGTGTTTAACAATAAAAGAGAAGAAAGGACATATGATAGGAGGGTTAACACTGCAGTCCTGGTGTCCCCGATGCTTACTCTTCTTTTCTTTTTCTTTTTTTTCTCCTTTGAATAAAGCCCTTTTGAAAACGAATTAAAAGTTCTCTTGAAATTTATTTTTTTAATAATGAAAAATTAAGACTCCATGGTAATATTTTTAGGGTTGAGGGAAAACCGTCATGGTGGCATTTGTTTGAAGCAACACTTGAAAAACAGCTGAGCTCTAAATAATTCATATGGAGCTAATTGTCTGAGGTCCTTTGTTGTATTATATGAAAGAAAAAATACAGTGCCTAGTAGCCTAAACCAGTTAATTGAAAATCTTATTAACATGAATCCTTATTCACCCATTTGGAAAAGTAATTTTCATAAAGTAATCAGTATTTTTAATTTAAGACATTTGCATGTTTATAATTATTTTTGGCTGTGTCACTGTGTATCACTGTAGTCCACAGATTAAAACCTATATTGATAATGCTCTACACTCCTTCCCTTCAAGGGTTCTGTGTGCCGCTGCTCCTTTGTCACAACACATTGTTCAATAATGCAAGGGGAGTTTTAGGCTATTATATATAAAAGGGAGCCGTCAGGATTAGTAAGATGGCATAATTTCCAAGTGGAATGCATTACGTGAAGCATGGTGAAGCTTTTGATGATGGGGCCCACAGCCACTGTTCAGATATGCACAGACAGGAGACAGCTGGGTGACGTGTACTCATGTTTTATACATCAAAGCATTAAATGGGATTAGATATGGGCCACCTCATGAAGCGATTTAGGATGTCCAATTTTAAGACATTACCAGCTCCTTCATTATCAGCTTATTATCTTAGATTCATTTTAGATGTTTTCTAATGGTTCATTAGTACCTGGTACCTGGGCTGACCTTGTTCCTTTGCATTTCTACATTTTACATTACCTTTCTCTTGTTCTCTCTCTCTTTCCCAGCAGACCCTCCCAGTGGATCTAAGTAGCAGTGCTGTACGTAGCAGTGGCTCCAGCAGTAGCAGTTTCAGCAGCACCTCTGCCTTTGACCCATGCTGTCCAGGCAATACCTCTCGGCCTCCTGCTTTTGTTTCCCAGGCCACTCCAGGGCCAAGCCAGCCTAGTGTGGTGGATACTTTCAGCCCGGCCATGGTGGCACAACCACAGCCCCAGTCTCAGCTTTCATCCTGCAGGCACTACATGCATCCCTCCTGTAAGTGCCATTCCTCATCCATTTACTGGCATCCTTTTATTTAGCAGTTAAACACGTAGTGTGGCATTAATGCCTGGCATCATGATGTTTTGATGCTTCAGTCTTTCGTTGTTTGTCCTGAGCCTTGTTATTGAAACTAAATCACGGAAACAATGAAGCTACACCAGAAATGTACGCTATTGTCTAGGAAGACAAAGATGTAATGTGGAAATAGTAACTTAAAGAATTGTATCATTGTAAGCTTCATTGTATTGGGGCAGCATTTCTAGTCAGACCAGTAACCCGGGACAGAGCTGGACTGCAGGACGCACATGTACCGGCAAATAGTGCATGATTTTTCTAGAAAGGGGTATTACTAATTGAAATAAACCAGTAAGTCATCTCTTGTGAACATGCATACACTTTGGCACAAGAAAGAAAAAATTGTTTCTAAAATTAAAAAAGTATTTAGCATGTAATTTAATGTTACAAAATCACTGATTAATATCAAGTGAGTATACTGTTCTGCACGCAGTACTGTTCAGCAAGCAGTCTTTTATGTTCTGTGCCTCTCGTTTGGTCATTTCTCTGGGGGGCTGGGTAGAAATAGCTAAAATTTGCACTAGTACCCGGCTCCAGTGCTGATGGTAATTAGGCAAAGCACCTGGTGTTTAATGTGTTAATTGCTGCAGGTAGTATGTGGCCAGCAGTCAGCTTTAATTGTTGCTTCTCCTCAGAATAGAGGTGTGTAGAATATGAATGAGTGTGCTGCCTCCCTGGTGGGCCTGTGTTTAGAGGGATAATAGCTGCACATTACAGCACCTGCCTTCTCATTCACTCTTTACCTGTATCTATGTCTCTCTCTCTCTCTCTCTCTCTCTCTCTCCCCCCATCCTTTTTATCAGTTATATTCATTTCTGCTTTCATCTCTACAATTGGCCAGTTATTTCCTCTCATATTTGCTCATGCATATAGCAGGAATTCAGACTCCCCTTCATCCTACACACACAGCCCATGAAGTCCTTAGCTAACCTCTTTAGTGCTTAAAAGACATTTCCTCGTGTTTATTTGTGATTAAAGGTAAAGAACCCTTACTATGTTCCTGTAATATGTCTCAGAATTCTAACTGCATAGACCATATCAATGAAGTAAGCCAGATGTTCTAAATTGCACATTTCAGATTCTTCAAATTTTAGATTCATATTGTGAATATCTCTCTCTTTGTGTGTCTGTCCTTACAGATGGTTCTCTGGCACGTTCTTTACACCATCAGTCCTCCTCATCATGTCCCCACTCTCACAGTAACCCTCCTCCCCCTCCTCAGCCACCTCCTCAAAGTGACTACGTCATTCCCCACCCCGTGATCCCCTACCATACCCCATTACCCTCTCATGGCCCGGGTCACACTGTGCCTACTGCCCCTGCTCCCTCTCTCCCTGCCCACCACCTCCCAGGCTCTGCTGCACCCCTGCCACAGCACCTGGCCCCTGAGCACCAGGCGCTGCAGCACCACCTGCCTGTGTTGGGCCCCAACGCTGTGCAGCGGCTCCACCAGCACGACATTCTGCAGAGGATGGAGGTTCAAAGAAGGAGAATGATGCAGCACCCCACGTGAGTGACGCTGGGCCTTTACTTGGCATCAGACCTTCTGTGTATGTGTGTTTTGCATCCTTGTGAGCAAGGAAGCATAACAGTATATTTCTGTTATGTATATTACAATTATGTAATTGTTTATTACTATTAAGGCTGATTTACTTCTCAGAGCGTTTGTAAAATAATTTTAATCATTTATCTCATGGAACTGATGTGTTCCCATTTTCAGCAGCTTATTAATCCACACCAACTCTGAGGCATGCGATCGTTCCTGTTCTTCTTCTTTTTTTATTCTTCTTCTTCTTATTATTATTATTATTTTTTATTTATTTTTAAATCAATCTGAGTGGGTGTATATAATTGAAGCATAAATTGCCTTCAATTTACATATATCCATTCATGTAATAAAAGGCACTATAAAATATGTGTAACAAGATTGTATAGACAGAGAAACAGATGGAAAATGGTTTGGATTTGGCAGAGGGCATTTGCAATGGTGCTTATGTGTCTTGTGTGAAATGTAGTGAACACTATAACATTTGGCTTTTTGGGGGGGGGATATATTGGTCTGTGGGTTTTTCATAATGCTAACCTTTTGTTTTAATTTCGAGGAGCAGTTTTAACATGTAGCTTTCTTCTTTTCTGCAGTCGAGCACATGAAAGACCTCCCCCTCACCCTCACAGAATGCACCCCAACTACGGTCATGGACACCATATCCATGTCCCCCAGACTATGTCTTCACACCCACGCCAAACTGACCAGAGAACCACATGGTAAGAAAAATGAATTTGGTAAAAACTACATACGATTCCATTAGTGATATATACACCCACTGTCCACTTTATTAGGAACACCGGTACAAAAACTCACATATTTAGGTGGATAGACTACAACAACAGATTAAGTGCCACTATTGTCAGTTAAGAACAGGAATCTGTGACTATCATGGGCACAGACTCACCCAAACCTCACCTGATCTAACTGCACAGTTCAGGTGAGTCTGTGCCCACTACAGCCTCAGATTCTTGTTCTTGACTGACAGAAGTAGAACCTGATGTTGTCTTCTGTTGTATGCTGTGCAGCCTGATATGCCTGCAGATCACAGCTGTATAGCTTGATTATTTAAGTTACTGTATACTTCCTGTCAGCTCAAACCAGTCTGGTACTTCTTTTCTGATCTCTCTCATCATCAAGGTCTTACAGGGTTAAAGTCGGAGATCATTTTCTTCTTTCTGATGTTTGGACATTTAACTAAAGCTCTTGGCCTGTATAAGCATGATTTGTCTTGTAGCCACATCTTTGGCTGATTTGATAACTGGATAAATGAGCAGGTGTAATAATAAAGTGGACAGTTTATGTATCTTTCTGCCACTTCACGTAACTATACAGTTCATTAGCAGTTTTGCTAAACTTCTTATGTTTCACGATAACACAGTGATTGTCCTTTGTATATAAATATGTTAATTTTTGGGGAACAAAAATGAATATCGGCATCTTCCTACATCATTGTGTCTTAAATAGGTTTTTATGTCGTCCATACTGATGTTGCTGTATGTCTGTGTTTTTTTTTTTGTTTGTTTTTTTTTTCAGGGAGCTGGGCATCGAGGCTGGTGTGACTGTAGCTCCATATCCTTCAGGGCATTTGCATCCTCATCTGCCCCACTACCATCCCCCACCTAGACTGCACCACTTCCCCATCCCACTGATGGTAAGTTCTCCTTCCGCCCTCACTTCCACCTATCGTTATAAACATTAACAAGCATTAACATAACTAATGAAGGGTTGGGCAGGTGCAGATATCTCCTTTATTAATCATGACAAGCCCTAGCCCACAACTACCCCAACCCCTCCGACACACATCTGTTATTTTATTATTAAGCTTAGTGTATTGTCATTTATTATGGACACTGAACAGCCATTTTTGAAGATTATTTCAAGGTACATAACTATAGTTGGTGGTTTTTTGAAAATAAACAATTAGAAACAGTGTACATCTGTCTAGTTGTGTTCTCCAGAGACCCTGATACACGTCGTTCTTTGGTTTTGTTTATGTCTATGTGTAGATAGGTATTTAATTTTTTTTTTTTTTTCTCGCTCTCAGCACCCTGGCATGTCTGAGGTAACCTATCCTCACATTCGCTACATCTCATCTAGAATGACATTTGGCCGAACCTACGAGGTAAGTGCAGGAATTTAGATGGAACACTTCAGTTAAACGAAACGTCTTCATACACGTTTCAAATAACATTTATAAGCATTTCTAAATAGCACCTGTGAAATTGCAAAGTAGTCTATATTTACAGATGTAACGTTAATGTGAAACTGTTTTGTCATCTAAAATTTCTAGCTTTTTTGTACATTTACACCTTCAGCATTTTTAAATTCCACCACCTGCCACATTACACCAATAAAACTGATTCCAGTTTCTAAGCATTCTGATTGTGTTTAACTCGTATATTTCTGGAAAAGATCTTTGATGAGACAAACCCACCGACACTGCTACCTCCTAGCACTAACGAATCAAACTTTAGTTGTGAGACTGTATTTGAAGTGAGGGGGAAGAATGTGTAAATGATATTTTTGTTGAACCGTTCTTCTAATAGGTGTTCTTCAGAGACCCCTTATGCTACCGGCAACGTTCTGAATATTAGAGCAGTGCACACAGTTAAATCTATAATTAAAAAAAAGTTCTTCACTTAAATGATTGATAAGCCTGTGGCTTTGGACCTAATTACTTATTTGGGTTTGTTTTGTAGGATCTGCTGCATTTAGAGGAGCGGCTGGGGACTGTGAACCGAGGAGCCTCTCAGGGAACTATAGAGAGGTGCACTTATCCGCACAAATACAAGAAGGTGAGCCAACACACATCGGGTCTGCGATGGAAAAAGCATATGGTATGGCGATACTGTTAGACACATTCATGTACTAGGCATTTTTATCTTGTAATGATTGTACTTGATTTGAGACAACATATTTTGTTTTGTTGTGATGTTTGCCGAGGACAAAATAATTGGATAGCACAGCTATGAAATCTAGAGAGCTAATGCTTCCTATAACTAATAATATCCGCTGGAATAATACACCTACTATAAAAACATTTTGACTAAAACACTTTTCTGCACAGGTCTTAGCTAGGAGCAACTCAAAAACAAAATCTCATAGTATCGAAAATACAATAGAAGCTTTGTGCAGAAAGTCTCACTGAACCCCTTGCAGATGTTGCTTATGGAAGGCAAACTGGTCAATAAAGATATGTTCCACCTCGACCTAACCTGTACTAATTTTTGTGATCTCCTTGTTTGCCAAATATCTGCTTGTTTTTTTATAACTCAGCAGAGCATCATGTTTTCATGATCCAGTAGGTTTTAGGTGTGTTGCATGCTAAAGACTTCAGTTAATTCTCATAAAGGTGTTCCCGGAATAGATGTTGCCGTTTCCGATAGAAATTCGTAGAACGCTCCCCTATGATGCCTGTGTTCATGTGCTTGTTCGATCCAGTCTTGTGTGTGATGTTTTGACCATGTGTAATGTATCCTCCTGTCTTGCACACAGAGAAAGCTGCATGGTAAGCAGGATGAGGAGGAGGGCGCAGAGGAAGACACAGAGGAGAAATGCACCATCTGTCTGTCTATACTGGAGGAAGGAGAGGACGTCAGGTAAAGTCTTTGTGCACGTCTGCTTGCACCGATTTGTTGGTCAGACCCACAATTTTTAGAAGGATGCTATAAGATCGTCTGTTGCTGTATCTCTTCATCTCTGTAGCCGTTCCTTTCTTTCTGACTATTTGTCTCACTATTCCGTCTGTTGCTTTCTTTATTTCCGTCTTTCTCTCTGTTGCTGTCACTCTTTCTGATACTATCTGTCTTTCTCTCTTGATTCACTTTCTGCTCTATCACTTTCTATTTGTTGCTCTTTCTCTTTCTGTTCCTTTATCTGTCTGTCTCTCTCTGCATTCTCTCGTTATTCATCTTTCTGTCTGTCCCCATTTCAGCTTGCTGTTGCTGATTCTTCTTCCTCCTCGTCTCTCTCTCTGTGTGCTTTCTCTCCCGTCACTTTCTCTGCTTACTGTCTGTCAAGTTATCTTTTTCTGTAACTGTAGCTGTCTCCCTGTCTGTCACGTCTCTTGCTTGCTTTTTGCATGGATCTCGCTCTCGTTTATGTCTGTTGTAGTCGTACTTGGTGTCTGTCAGACCTTAAAATCACGATCTTGTTGTCTGTCTGTCTTTGCAGGCGCCTCCCCTGTATGCACCTCTTCCATCAGCTGTGCGTGGATCAGTGGCTCCTCACTAACAAAAAGTGCCCCATCTGTAGAGTGGACATAGAGGCGCAGTTATCCTCTGAAAGTTGATGCTGTTTTTCTAGTGACTTTTTTTTTTTTTTTGTCGTTGTACTGTTTTCTGTTTTGTTTTATTTTCTTTCTTTTTTTCTCCAGTAACACATTCAACCAAAGATGGCATGAAATTACCTGTGCAGAGCCAATACCGAAAAACAACAAAACAAAACAAAAAAAAATAGAAAAAAATTGACTGCCAGCTATCATAGTACCAATAATGCTAGAAATGACATTTTCATTAAGGGTTTCAAATTTTATTGTATTTATAAAGCTTTTATGTAGCTTTTAATTGTTTCACAAGTGTCATAGTTTTTTTGTTTTTGTTTTTATTTTTATTTTATTTGCATGGATCCTTGCAATGCATTTCTTTGCACATATAAATGATAACAGGCCTGTCAGGCTTTACAGACTTGCAGGCAAGAAGAGCTGCTCTGGTAAAGAAGCATTTTTATATACCTAATGCCTTGCTTTACTGGAATAGAAAATCAACCTCCATTATAAAACATTGCAGGACTCATTTTATCGATCAGTATATTGATTAGGTTCATGTTTTAGAAAGTGTGGTCTGCAAATGATTTTTTTTTTTGTTTTTTTTTGTTTTTTGTTTTTTTAAGTGAATCAACACACATTCCTTAATTAGGAAGTGAGATCATGTTTGAGATGGGCTCTTGTTATCAGTGTTCACCTTCCCACAGCGTTCATCATCACTCTTCTCACCTCCGGGGATCAGCGTACATTTGTGTCCCGATGGATCCCACTGTGCACCTCAACCTCGCCATCGAGGGGGGGGGGAAACCTGAATGTCGCCCGTTATCTGTTGTATCCATTTTTAATATCATTACAATCAGAGCTGTGTTAGGCCACATGCTCGCTTGATGAACTGTCACTGCTTGGTTCAGTGGGGATCTCTGGCACAAACACACTCACCACACAGCCTGGAGGAATTATAGAACTGAGTATTGATTTCTTCATGCTTTCCTGGATATATATATATATATATTTTTTTTTTTTATTCCCATTGTCTCTCGTCTCTTCACATCTTGAAACAAAGTGACTCTTACAGGCTGATTACTCTGTTCAGATTAACACAAACTCTCAGATTAACACACTCTTATGAACGCATTCTTATTTCTCTCTCTAGAGCTGTGCAGCAAACTGTTGTTTTATGATTTATCTCTGTTTTCTTTTTGCTGCTGTGAAAGCCTAACACTAATATTATTCTTAACTAGCTAACTTGCATATACTTGCACATGAGAGACAAAAAAAAAAAAACAGGAGTGCATTGAAAAAGAAGTGTGCTGAGGCCATGGATTTCCTCTGTTTGCTGAGTTTTAGGAGGAAAGAAACTGTAATTTTGAATGGAGTGTGGGAATACAGTACTTAATGGCAGGTATCCATGCATTCATAGACTTAATGATCCCAGGGTCGATGCACCTTGGGATTTACGTTAGTTTTAAAATAATAATATTAATAAAGTTAGGTAACTCTTTCTAATGTGTGTTGTGTTTCCTTTATAATAAAATGGTATGTGCATGTAGCATCCCGTACACCATAAAGGCCGCTGCCATCAATAGGATGAAAAATCCAAACAAACCGTTTGGTAAAAAACAATTGGTGGGGTCAAATTAATTATGTAGGGCATTCTTAAACAGAAACTATGCACCTGAGAGCTCAGGGACACCAAAAGACCTGAAGGACCACAGAAAAGAACCTGTGGTGGATGAATGAAAGCAGGCAGTAGGTATATGTGACCATATTAATAATTAAGAAAAGGCAAGATGTAAACTAGTTCCTGGTTATCCTAAAAATCCAAAAAGGCTAGATTAGGGTTTGCCAGAACAGTTTTAAAAAAAAAATCCATAAGGGCTCTGAAACAACATCCTATGGATAGATGAGACAAAAGATGCATGTCGAGCCCTAGAAGAGTTTGGAGAAGGGAAGGAACTGCTTATGGATGCCAATGGAACTGGTTTCTTGTATTATGTGACTGCTGACAAAAGCAGCAGAAGGAATTCTGAAGTGTATAGGGCTATATTATTTGTTCAAAGAATTTGAAATGACAAGGTCTGTCACCTGACCTGAATTCAAGTGAGCATGCATTTCACTTACTGAAGGCAAAATGCCCAAACAATCATGAAACTGAACACAACTGTATCTTATATATATATATAAGATATAATGGGGACAAGGTGTACTCTGACTATAGCTGTGGTGTGGATGTTGCTACCAGGTGGGTCAGTTTGAGTATTTCAGAAACTGTTGTTCTGGGATTTTCACACACAACAGTCTCTATAGAGTGTCCTTTCTGTGGTTTTGGATTGCCCTGCTGTCACATCAGCTGATTAGATAACCGCAGTGTATAGTGTACAGGTGATCCTATTAAAGTGGACGATGAGTATATATATAAAAGTGCTATTGCACTTTAAGTAAATAAATATTTGTTTTAATTCAGAGAAATTCTTAATCTTCTCATAATAATTATTATTAACAATATATACAGTATAATAAATAAATATAAAATAAATAATATAAATATAATATTAATATTACTATTTATTATAATATGATAAATATATAATAAAAAATAATAAATGCAGTAGTTAATAAGAATTATTATTGTTATTATTAATAATAAATAAATATAAAATAAATAATATAAATATAATATTAATATTACTATTTATTATAATATGATAAATATATAATAAAAAATAATAAATGCAGTAGTTAACAATAAGAATTATTATTGTTATTATTAATAATAAATAAATATAAAATAAATAATATAAATATAATATTAATATTACTATTTATTATAATATGATAAATATATAATAAAAAATAAATGCAGTAGTTAACAATAAGAATTATTATTATTATTATTGTTATTATTAATAATAAATAAATATAAAATAAATTATATAAATATAATATAATAATAATATTACTATTTATTATAATATGATAAATATATAATAAAAAATAACAAATGCAGTAGTTAGCAATAATAAGAATTATTATTATTATTGTTGTTGTTGTTATTTATTATTATGGTGGTGGTGGTGGCGGTTCTGTTGGTGGCGGTTCTGTTGGTGGCGTAAAAAAAACGTATTTACGTCGTAACGTCACCGCGCTGAAACGTAGCGTCAACTCTGGCGTCGCTTCGCCGTACAGAAGTGGAGAACTAAAATGGCGTCCGGTGCCATTTCAGCAGAGACCAAGAAGATAACGGATTTGCGCGTTGTTGATTTAAAAACTGAACTCAAGCGGAGGAACCTGGACGTTACCGGAGTGAAAAATGTTCTCATTGCGAGGCTGAAACAGGTAAATTCGCTGAAACGTAAAAAAAAGGCCAGTCTGAAGCTAATGCTAGCATGCTAGCTCTGCATAAACCGAGGAGTGAGATAGTTTGCTCTCCAGGAGTTAAAGCTAAAGCATAAAAACGCGCTTGTTGTAACTAGCTTTTTTTTTTTTTTTAGCTTAAATGCACGAATTCTAAATACATTTATATATGTAGGCGAATAATCAGAGGCGATCAAAATATATTTATATATATTTTTGCATAATTTATTCTTCGGCATCCAGCTAGTTAATGGCGTAGCTTTGAGTATGCTAGCTCGTGATTCAACTAGCTGCGCGTGCCTGGCCTATATTTATGTGCTAAGCTCCCTGACTAATGTTTAGCATTTTCGAAAAATTTCACCCGCGTTATGATTTACACGCACAGAGGTGTTCTGCAAAGAGCAATGCACAAATAAACTCATTTGTATTTTTTTTTAATATATATCGTGAATCTGCGTTTCTAAATCTACACACACCGCAAGGCCTCGACCCAGATCGGTGATGTTTATCAGCATCTGTTTTGTAGCAGATGTGGTTTGTGAGGTTATTTGTGCACCAGTCTCTCATTTTTATATTGTTCTCTGTCTGCAGTTGTTTACAGACCACAGGAAAAGCCTCGCTGGGTTTGAAATTGTCCTGAGACCTGGTTTTAGGGAGTATAAAAACACCTCTGAGACCAAGGCAGAAAATTGGGAGATACTCCAAGTGGCTCTAAAGAGGGTTTAAAGTGACTAGATTGGTTGATGGTTTTAGGACAGACCAAGGTCCAAGAGCCTGTAAGACTTAAAAAAAAAAAGACATTACCACTCAGCCACATCAGCATGGAGTCTGTGCTTCCATTCAGACAAATATTTAACTATGAATATTTAACTTCTTAATTATATTCAACCCTGAGGAGTCGCATATATATATATATATATATATATATATATATATATATATATATATATATATATATATATATATATATATATATATACATGCATGCATGCATACATACATACATACATACATACATGCATACAAATATTGGGAGCATGAAATGTCTTGGTATGCCGGAGCATTAAGAGTTCCTTCCACTGGAACCCCTGAAGTCAATGATTTGGACAGGTGTCCCAAAACTTTTGGCAGTATAGTATATAAATGTGTGTGTGTAAAGTAGTCCCTGGTGAACTTTAAGGGGCAGTGTTTATCTTTTAAGGATGTGATGTCATGCATAGAAAATGGGCAGAAACGTAAATTGGGTCAGTTTGTGCAATAGACAGGAAGGTTTAGAAAGAAAGTATAGAGCTCCTGGATAAATGTGCACAGTGTTGATAAATGGTGCCATTTTGGAGTTCATCCTTACAGAATGTTTTTTTTGTTGCTTTAATCACATGAAAGTTAAATTCCCATAATAAAACATATATTACTGTGTGAGAATAAAACCAAACTGAAAACCTACATCTTGTAATGACCAATATAAAGATGTTGTATTATATCTTGAGTGATTTTTTGTAAAGGGAAACTTCATTACTATTGAAGGTGATTGTTCAGAAATTCGTTTCTAACCCAACCACTGACCGTGCATGCTGTTATTTATGTATGATTGAGATGTAATATTTTATTATTTCCTAACGATAGGCATTAGAAGATGAAGGCGGTGATCCAGAGAACATTGAGATCCCTGTGTCAGCTGACACAAGTACCCGGAAGAATACAAAATCCAAAGGTAAATAGGATTTAATCATAAACCTTTGAAGATGATTAGTAAAAAAAAAAAAAAAAAAAAAAAATATCCATGCATTAAAAATTACTGTCTGAACAGGAAAACCAAACTGTATGTAACCTAGTTTAATGCTCGAGCAGTGTATTGTGCCGAGTGCCTCTCAAAACCTTTTGACTGTGCCGCTTGCTGTTTCTGTTCAGGAAGGAGGAACGACTCGGATGTTGACCTCACAATGGAAGAGGAGTCATTTTCCAAGGCAAGTGTCTTTATGGAAGAAATATTTGCCATGCTTTTTCGTCAGACATCTTGAGTTCATGAAGGATCACTTTGACTTTATGTAGCCCTTTGTATGGTCATAAAAAAAACCTACATGTAGCAAATCTTAAATCAACACCTTAAGGATAAAATGATCTCTGTTCCTCAATTACTCTCTTCTTTTTTAGGAGCCTGAAGAGGAGGAATCTGAGAAAGGTATGTTTGGTCTCAAGTTAGTGTGGATTGATAACATTTTTAGGCTCCACAGGTTCTTTGCCTCTCTGAAGGTGGGACTCTCCTTCTGCATTTTGCTTTCTGCTTTTGAACCTCCACACAACCTCACTGTTCCTCGTCTCTCACTATGGACAGACCACAAAACCGCCACAACAAAAAACATTTTCACATAATGTCCAGCACAACTGCTGCATCAAATGAGAGGTCTTATACTTACAGGTTCTCTTCAAATGCATTATATCAAACGAATTATAAATAGGACTCATTTCATGAAAAGTGCCATCGTCCTGCAGCTTCTGCATCACAGAGGATACTTCTCAAAAACGCAAGGACGCATCAACATCATTCTTCACTACAGGTCAAGCAACACTGCATCAACAGTAATTCTCAGCTATGGACATTAAATCTGACTGATGGGAAGCAGAGTCACGATACATGCCCTGGATAAAAGTACAGAAGATTGGCATGCTATTGTCTCGACTGTCTTTTTGACAGTAGTGCATCATGGCTGCAAGGCAGAAATGACCGTCATTCTGATCTGCTTTTGCCAGGAACACACTCAAGAATGGAAAGGCACAGAAGGTGCAGATTTTTAATAGCGTTGTGGACACAGTGCTGTGGCACGGACAGACTGTCTCTCTCCTGTGCATCAGAAAGTTTGAGGTGCTCTGTTTTCCCTCCTTTACCCGATGACGAGTTCTGGACTCTCCAGGGCACCCTTCCACAGATGATGCTGAACATGGCCTTGAAAAGCCTCATGGCTTCCCTGAGGCTGATGGAAAAGTGGACTTGTTAGCACATTCATCTATCCCCCAGAGAAGTACATGCCAGGCATTTCATCTAATTGGGGGAAAAGGATCCTTTAAAGATTGAACCAAGGAAGAATACTGTTGGATTGTATTCGCAACACTATAAGAAAGATGACTTAGAAGATTGTTGAATCCCACCATTTTTCTAAGGAATGTATGTTTTGTGTTAAACATGTGGTTTCCTCACCCCCGATGACCACTAACATTAAACTTGCTCTCTATTCTACTTTCTAGGTGACGTAGCTCTCAGAGGTGTGAATGCTAAACAATGTGTTTGTGCCATGTTTTATCCTTGTTAAATCCCTCAGATATAACTGATACTGATGATGCTACTCGTGAAAATACTAAATCCTTCTCCGACGGGGATGGCCTCGTCGAGCCTGAGGCACAGCCAGACCTGGAGGCAGAGTCTGAGATTGAGGCCGAGGCAGAGCCTGAGATTGAGGCAGAGCTGGAGCCTGATCTTGAGGCTGAGGCAGAAGTCGAACCTGAAGTCCCAGCGATGGAGGCCTTGGAGAGCGAAGCCGCTTCCGAACCTGCCAAAGAGGTCGAAGATGATAACATATCCGTCACCATCCAGGCAGAAGATGCCATCACGCTGGATGTGGATGGCGACGACCTCCTGGAAACAGGTAAACATGTGAAACTTCCAGATTCTGAGGCAGACAAGGGCTGCGAGGAGCCGGAAGCCTCTGCCGAGACGAGGCAGGAGGCAGACTCGATGGCCGAAGTAAAGGACAGCCACAAAGATTGTAAGAGAGACGACAGCCCGAAGACTGATACCACCAAGAAGGACGGCAGGGAGGCCTTGAAGAAAGCTGAAACGGGAGACAAAGAAAAGGATTCTGGGAAGAAAGGCCCCTCTTCTGCTGGGGCAGCAGGTCAAGCAAAGAGGTTTGTCTTTCTATGTCAGTTCTTTAAGATACTTCTACCAGGTTCCAGATCTCTAAAAACTCAGCATTGTGAGTAGCTGCAAGATTTTTTCCCCATAACGAGTTGCTCATTGTACCTAATCCCTGCCATTGGTTTCCTTTGATTTGTTTGGCCATTTTTTGAAGTTGGGTAATGGGTGGCATAAAGCGAGGAGATGAGAACACCGCTGTTTCTCGCATATCCAGCACTTTTATTGCCTTTTCCAGTCCATACTTATGGGTTAAAAAGAGCAATAGTCCCAGAGATGACAGAGGGGTTTATCAGTCCAATGAAGTGATTCGCTGTGAAGTTGAGCACACTCCAGAAGATTTCATTGATCAAGAGAATAAATTGGCAGAAAACTTGACCCACCTTGCTTCTGTGGAAAAGCAATGAAAGAAGCCTTATTGGAGTGTTACGCAAGTGCAAGCCTTACCTATGGGGGATTGTTTCTCTTTTTTTTCTCCTTTTTTTCCTTTCTTTTTTTTTGTAATGCACCAAACCAACATTTTGACAGATGGATGTTTATATGAACGTGTACCTCACTGCCCAAAAAAAAGATCATGTTCTTGTATGATTTGCTCACTTATCTCTTTGTTGCTCTCACAATACTTACATTTTAGTGCCTCAAAAGACCGAGATGGGAAGACCGCAAAAGATGAAAAAGGTAAAAATGCCTTTCTTACACTTCATTTTTAGAATCTTGCAGAAATCTGGGGTGCAGTTTGTAATGTTTAAAATAACTCAAATTTGCCCCAATCCCTGCCCCAAAACATCTTTTGTTATTCAGCTCTGCCCCTTTTCCATTGGAATTTGAAAGGGATCTGTAGTTTTAAATTAATTTTCCAAAAATTTTAGAGATGATCCTACAAATGCCGTGATTATAGCTTACCTTGTATGTTTATTAAAATAATCATGGTGAAGTGTGAAAACTGTCATCACTGCTGTAATGATGAGTGTAACTACAGTTTTTAAACAGCAGGTTAATCATTGAGGCTGAAGAGCATCTATCTATAACAATATGGCCTTTTTTGAAACATCTTTAAACATGCATATTGTATTAAAAGTGAAGTTTGTGGAAATGATGTGTACCTGTGACAGCCGTTTATTTAAGATGTGTGAAAGGGTAAGCCCCAAATAATAAGTTGTAATGCGCTGTCCCATGTCTGTTTAATTCCAATAGGGGCATCGTTTTATGGCATAATACGTAATACTGGCTTTTTTGTTAGTCAGTCATTGTAGCTAAGGCCACACTAATGCGCACCTTCTGTCCACACTGAGATGGCGTTTTTAGTCAACGAAAGCGTATATTTTTGATAACGCTCTCCAAAGTGGATAGATTTGCAGTGTGGACTGTGGAAACGGAGGCTTTCGAAAGCGATGGCGCATTTTTTGTCACGTGACCAATTCCTCGATGTATTGCTGCGACAGGTCAAAGAGCCGGAAATGAAATAAACGCCAGGCAGAAATGATGCAGGTCGAAGCATCTTACGCTTTACTCGTGCACAGTACATCAGGGACATCAGCGTTTTCAGACGTTTCAGTGACGTTTTGGAAAAAGGATCGAAAACGATAATGTGGACGCGGAGCGTTTATAGACGAAAACGCCGTTTATCCAGATTAGTGTAGATGCTGCCTAAATAAACAGTAACACAAAGGAAGATGTGCTTTTTTGCTGTTGTGAGTCACTTGTTTGCATGTGGTTTCTGTTCAGCAGGAAACAACAGCAGCACTAGCTCTACTCGGAATCTGTGGGTGAGCGGCCTGTCGTCCAACACCAAAGCAGCTGATTTAAAGAACCTTTTTGGCAAATATGGCAAGGTAAGGGCTCACTTTGTTGGGAACGGGGACATGATGTGCTTTGAGTTTAGTGTTTAATCTCAGGGCTGAAATTTTTTTTCCATTATGGTTTACCTGCTAATTATATAATGTTCTTCATTGTGACGAAGTATGAGTCAAAAGAATTCTCAAATTTACTTGCATTTTTCTTTACTTGTTTTAATCAAGGTTTTCAGTGCCAAAGTGGTCACCAATGCCCGCAGCCCAGGGGCTAAATGCTATGGCTTGGTGACAATGTCCTCCAGTGCTGAAGTGGCACGATGCATATCCCATCTGGACTGCACCGAGCTCCACGGTCAGCAGATATCTGTGGACAGAGTAAGGACTGAACCGCAATAAATCTTGTGCTACATTGACACTAGACTGTTGCTTGTTTTCTGTCTCGTCTTTAAAGGTTTCAGTTTATCCGGTGTCCTTTTTAAACCTGGACATAGCTATGTACAATGTTAATACAGCATTCCTGTGTGCAACTGGAATGTACTTGTGGTCATTTACACCACGTTGAATTGCTTGGCAGAAACGACTTCCCGGTTCAGTTAGTGTGTGTGCGCAAAAAGACCATTTCATTTCATCTCTTCTGTTTCAGTGTGGATGAGAAACATTTTCGTATGTACATATGAAAGTGTAGAAAGTATTTTAGCAAAATTTTTATTTAATATGAAAATTGTTTTTGATTTGTATCCCTATTGCTGTGGAATAAAACATTCTGAAACATCTCATGTCCAACGTACACAAAAATAACAAACAGTGCATGTTTTGCTTTCTTGTGGAACCTCATGGTGTTTGTCCCCTAGGTTAAAAGTGACCCTTTCAAGAAGGACTCTAAAAAAGAAGGAGAGGATAAAACAGGATCCAATAAAGCATCAGGGGAGAAGCGCATTTCTGCTGGACTGAAGGCCGCTAGCAAGTGAGAACTTGTAAATGTTCCTTGAACCTCTACATATGTTCTTGCATAGGGATGGTCTGTCTTATCTGCTTTTGAAACATCTCAGGGCTCAGGCCTCCTCTAAAAAGGAAGAAAAGAAGCCAACTGAGAAGGACGGCAAAGAATCTTCCAAGAAACAGGAGTCCAAGAGCACCAAGTCTGACGCTCCATCCTCTAGCTCTGCTTCTGACCCCAAGAAGGACGAGAAGAAACACGGGCGTAAGTACACCGATAGTTTGCATGTTTTTCCTTCTACCTTGTTCGGTTTGCATTTATGAGGCAATGAGTTAAACAAATTTTTATGCTTATTTTCCACAGGGAAGAGTCCAGGAAAGATGCTTGTGCTTGACCAGTCTAAAAGCCAGCAAGGCTTCAACAAACCTCGACCACCGTTCAGGAGGGGAGGACGTTTTGACAAGGTGCTGATGATGCATAATGCATAACTATTCTGATTGTTCTGTATTTTATGTAAACCTGGCTTTTATACTTTTATTATTTGAGATTTTAATAAAATCATGACTCATCAAAATATTAATTTTGTATTTTAGCCTGCTGCCCCCAATATGATGAACAGACGTCCTCGATGGCTCATTCCTCCTGAACAGGTTTGTGTTCTATATGCTTTTGTTCTGCTTTTGTCTTTTACATTAATATAAAACTGCAGAAGATTAAATCATTCACTATTAGTAACTAAACTATAGTGAAGTTAAAAGTGGAAATGCCCATGAAACTATGCTGTGAACTGTGGGGCATTACGGGAAATTTTAGTTGTTATGGAATAAAATAAACAAAAATGAAATGAAGATGGGATGTGCCCCAGCTTTGCCAGCCACCCCTGACAAGAATAAAGCTCTTACAGAAGATGGATGTTGCATGAAATCTAAACCTTTCTTGCTCAAGGGGTGGCATTGGATATTGTGTTCTTGTATAATAAAGTTAAATTAAATTGTAACAGAGTTTATTCTATTTGACTGAGGTGTTGCATTTCCTCCTAGTTTTTTTATGTGATGTTGTAATGTTGATTAATGTTCCCACAGATAGAAGCCATGAAGAAAGGGAGGCCTTTTCCCAACAAAGGTGGCAATAAGGACATCCTTCCTTTCGAGAAAATGAAGGAACAAAGGATGCGTGAGCGCATGGTTAGAATGGAAAGAGTCCGCAGGGCCATGGAACTGCGCAGGTGAGCCCTGTACACACGTCTTTCTCCGAGTTTTGATGTACAGTCTCAGCCATACATAAAAAGCATAGGTGTTTAAATACGTAAGATTGCCTCTTCACCCACAGGCGACGCGAGATGGCAGAACGGGAGCGCAGAGAACGCGAACGGCTGCGAGTAATGCGTGAGCGTGAGGAGAGGGAGAACCTGATGCGTGAGCGCCAGAGGCTGGAGATGGAGAGGCAGAAACTCGAGCGTGAACGCATGGAGCGAGAGCGCTTGGAGAGAGAGAGGATCCGCATCGAACAGGTCCGCTACCCTGCCGCTGCATGTGATTCTTCTTTGCATGTTTGACAGCCTTCTGATTTAATTTGGTGGTATGTGATTGGCAGGAGCGAAGAAAGGAAGCTGAGCGCATGGCTCGGGAGCGGGAAGAGCTGAGGAGGCAACAAGAACAGCTACGCTATGAGCAGGAGAAACGCAACAACCTGAAGAGAGGCCGTGACGTAGACCACAGGTACAACCCACTGCTGCCGAGGCATCGCATCACTACACTAGTATGAAAGAGCAGACCAGTTTTTACAGAAGTAAAAGGTTCATAAACTGAAATATAATATGCTTTAAGAAACATACAGACAGTATGCAGTTTACAGGTTATAAAAACATATAGCATATAAAAGATACATGCTAGATACAAAAGATATTTATATACCTGTAGATCTGTGTATCAGTGGTGGTTGTGGTAAAAGGTTTAAAAGCTCACTGACTTTTTGGATGTGTGAGTTATACAAGGGGAAAAAGGTGGTCAGTTTTTGCTTTCGAAATCCAAGTATAATGTACTTCATGTAATTTGAGGCATGTTTACTGATTTGTCTGCCTTTTTCAGGAGGGATGACTCTTACTGGAATGGCAATAAGAAGATTCAGCCAGAGTCAGAGGGTCGTATAAGCCAAGCTTCAGACTACAGCAACCGACAGCAGGGTCGCTTCAGTGACTTCAGCTCCAGAGACAGAACACGTTTCCCAGATAGTGCTCCAGTCCAGCCCTCTAACTTTGACAGGTATGATAAATATAAAAACTACTACTATTTTTATAATTGGGTATAGGGATTACCTAAAGGATGAATTTTTTTTTTTTAAGCAAGTGGAAGCTTTGTAAAGGGTCACGTTTTTGGGTGGTTTTTTTTTTAGGCGGAATCGATTTGACAGTGAACCTGAGGCTAAGAAGAATCGTCCTGACCCAAGGCGTGAAGGTTCTGGGTTTGAGCGTTACCCTAAAAGCTTTGAGGGTGTGCGCCGGGCCGAGCCCCCTCCCCCATCAGGCCGCTCCGATCTTCGTGACACAGACAGGAGGGATATTCGTGACAGAGATGAACGCCGTCCTGTGTCAATGCCTGAACGGCCAACAGGAGGCAGAGCTCCTCCTCCAGCCATGAGCCACTCTCGCTCGACTAGAGACACCGGCCACACTGGCTGGAAAAATGATGGTGGCATGAACACAAAACCGTCTGATGTCAGGTAAAAACATGGACCAGTAGGAACTGGATGTACACTTGTGCCGTAAAATGTATAGGAAAGATTATCCCTTAGGCACTATTGGATAATTAATTGTTTGGTTGCTATGGGTTTTAATAGTTCCTAGATCTGGGAAAACTGCTCCTGTAGTGGTTTAAACAGGCGAGGTGATGAAGTCACCTGCAGTGTTGCTTTATGTAGCAGTCTTTGTGCTGTGGTTTTAATGGTTGGCCAGTTTTGTATTAAATGAAGTGATGTGCATTGTACCAGGGGAGCAGTGCGGATGCGTCCAGAGCACTCGGGCCGAGACGGACCAGGCCCTAACATGAGAGGTGCCTCCTCAGCTAACCGTGGCAGGGGCAGCTTCAGTAGCAGAGACGGAGGTAGACCTTCAGTCATGGGTGATCAGGTAAGTCATGACACTTTTCACTTTGATTTTGCTTGCAAATAGCTATGCAGCATTTATTTCCTTTATTTATTGTATATATAAAAACCACTGTTTGTAGTGATCGTAGATTTTATTAATTAATAATTAACCTTATTGACATTGCTTCTTCTGTTTGTTTTTGAGCAGCATTTTAGCAGTGGAAGGCAGGTGGTGGTGGAGAGACACAGCCGGGATCAGGGACCCAGAAAGGAGTGGCATAGCAGCAGCTCCCAGAGTGGAGGTTTTCCTGATAACCGGTGCATGGGAGAAAGTCGACCTGCCATGATGGCTCCACATTCCAGGTACTGAGTGCATCTCATGGAGCTGCCTTATTCATACTATTTATTTAGCAAATGATAAATTCTCTACAAATTAGAGCAGTTGAGCACAGGTAGCTAGAAAACAATTATCTGTAGGAAAAAACATGGGTGTTAGGAGTGTGTGTGTGTGTATATGTAGCTACAAAGATGTTAAATACATGTTTTTGTGTTTGCAGCCACTCCTCCAGTGGCATGAACCGAATCGTCCAGATCACAAACGTCCCAATGACTGGCAGCAGTGGAGGATTCAAACCCTTCAAAGGAAGGTTCTAGCAACCCAGTCTTCTTTTCCAACAGGGAAAAAACCCCATACATTTTATAACTTAATTTCTTTGCTTTTTTTTAAGTTTGAGATATTTGATGTTTTTAAAATGGTTGGACTGAATATTGTAAACAAGCCTTTTTTGTATAGAGCCTTGTTAAAATAAATGTAGGACTTGTTCCTCAGCTGTTCTCCTGTGAGCTGTAAAAAAAAAAATGCACATCCCTGTTACTTTAGCACATCATACTGTACAAGCAGCTCGTGCAGTTTATGAGTTTTTTTTGTTTTTGTGTATTTAAACTGTGTTTGGAATAACTAGGCAGTGCAGTATTTGGGAACCCTGCTTTAGGGTTGAGGAACAGTGGTGTGTGTGTGTGTGTGTGTGTGTGTATATAGCAATAGACATGCAGTGTGTTCTTCCTGTTTCATAATTGCTCTGGGTTTGCCGCTTCATTAAATCCTACAGATTATTAACTGTTTGTATTCTGGTCAGAACACTAAAATACATTCTGCTGTGAAGTACCACAATGCAACAGGTCTCGCTGCGCGTATTTCTTTAATCAGAAGTTTTTGTCCTTCGTCTAAGGCTCGTGTTACAGATAATGTCCGTCTACTTTTACACACCATGTTGGGCTAACTTACACATTTTGGTCATATATATATACATAAACAATTAACCCATTTTAATGCAAAGGAACATTGACCTTTTTTTTTTTTTTAATATCCAGCCTTTATGCAACTGTAAAGATTAAGTGTAAATAGATATAGAAAGGTAGTACAAATAGAATGGATCACTGACTCAGTGACCGTTAGCGCTGAACATGCATGGCGAAATTTCGCTTCTTTCGACCAATCCGTCACACTGATCTCGAGAACGATGCACAGAGGTTCTCGCGAGATCCGATTTTGACCCATTTGTGGTAGACAGCATACATACATGCTAAATAACCCCAGCTTCCTCCCATGGAGGAATGGGGAGGTTTTGGCAAAGCAGGCACAGGATTTTTGTTTACAAACTCACCCCAGTGTGTATTAAAAAGCATAGCCTTAAATCATAGCTTTCCTGATCCTGCTCCTTTATTGAAGTTTTAACCCTTCTCTAAATCACCCACTTCAACTCAGCAGGGCTATTAGATTGATTGGTGACGTCAGGTGTATTTAAAGTAGGACAGAGGGGTTCTCCAGGACCAGGGTAAGGATGGACCTGTGCCTTAAACTATTAATTTGCTGACCAATTAAATTGAGAGTTGTGGTTGATCAGCCAAGTCATTTGATGTCTTGACTTTCTAAAGCCTTCTTCTGATACAAATAATGGAATTTTGTCTCTCCTAAAATTCTATCCTGCCTCAGACCATATCCAGTTCATTAGTAACATCACACAGACATGACGGTGGTTTAAGATGCATGAACAAAACGTCAGTGCAGCTAAACATTGAGTATGTTGCGTTACTGCCCGTTTAGTCTGAAATGATAAAAGCAGAGTTTGCTGTCATTCTAAAGAAAGAAAGCCTCAGCTTTTCTCCATACCAGCTTCATATTGTTTTGGAGCCCTGTAAATGTTTCTAATGGTCACATCCTCTTTCTTTAATCAGCATGATTCAGCTTTTCAGGGTGCTTTACACTAACTCTGGCATCTGATTCGGTAGAAAATGAGGTATTTTGCTCCTTATTAGTGCATTTCAATTGATATAACAGTGCAGAACCAATTACAATGGCAATAAAAAAAATGCACCTCGGCGATGTCCCACAACACGATTCAGTCATCGATATCGATGAAGCTTTCGGCACAAATTACAACAGAAAAAAATATTCACAATCGATTTAAGGTGAAACTCTCGGTATATAAATGAGGCCCCTGGTGCATGAAACGGCATCTATTAATCAAGGGGAAAAATCCTTACCAACATTGTTGATTAGAGGCGGGTGATATTTTTCATCTATGTTGATATTTCCATTGTTTAGCAGGGAGATTCTGCAAATTCTAACCAATCGTAGAAAGCCTGCAGATAGAAATGACTGATCTCGATTATAAAGTTTGATACCATTTCCTGCACAATTATATGACGTGAACACTGACATGAACAAATGATTCTGTTACTCATACATTTAGCAAAAACAATAATAAATATATATATTTTTTTTCCATATTGCCCTACTTGTTGAAGAAAATCTTGGTACTGTTTAATGTAACTGAACTGTAATACAGGTTAATGTTCTCTCTAACTAAATCTAATCAGTCTCCTGGAAGTCTCAAACATGGTCAGATTCACTGTTTGTGCTTCAAAATGTTAACTAGCAATGATGTGAAGCGCACTGCTGAGCTCCGCACGTGTACATGCGCTGTGTTCGGGGCGACGTGAAATGCGAGGGTGGGAATAACAGAAGGCCTGGTGCTCTGCTTCCTGTCAGTGACTCGATTCAGATCTCGTACCCTGTTCTGTGTACAAACCCACATTCTAACCCTGTATTTGACCACAGCTACCAAATTGTCCTTAAGCATGGCGAGACACACGAGGACGTGTTCCATTGCTGAAGGCCTGAGTGGTTATCTGTTTATGGAAAAGTCTACAGATTGTCTCAGTCTCTTCTCACACCTACTGCTGCGTGTGTGTGTGTGTTGTAGAAAAGTTACTGTAAAGGCTGAAAGCTGTGTTTCTGTACAGAGTGTTTGGCCACTAAAGGCCTGTATAAGACAAACGCGTCTCGCTCACCTGTAAGTAAATCTCAGACCTCGGAGATGCGTGCACACACACACACACCTCAGCAAAGCCTGCATGGTAGGATGCTTGGGCCCAGGACCAAACCTGATCTACTAATCAAAAATATTTTGTTCAAATAGGATGCACTGCTCACACATTCAGGTCATTATGCAGCACTCTGAAAACAGCTGTCAACTGGAAACTGACCCTTTCCTTACTGGATGGTGTTATCTACTTCTTTAGCAACTTCACACTAAAGTACTGATGGCCAAGTCCACCAGCAAGACACCTGACACCTTTTTGCTGATAATCAGGTGTTTGAAATAGAAATTTCATCCAATCAAGTAAATTTTCCTAAATTCGTGAAATCAGAGGATGTCAACAGAGGTGCGTTAAGAACAGCTGAGGTGTTTCAGAGAACATGAGCATGACTGGGCCTGAGCTCCTGCCCTCACCTACAATCTCATGGCCCTGTGTGTGTGTGTGTGTGTGCACACCTCGATGCGAAACATCCTGCTGGAATGTATCGAGAGTAAAAGTTTGTCAGGAGGAGGCAGTAACACGGATAATGTGCTGGGTTACACTGCGTAGCTATGGTGGCAAGAGCAATAAAGAAAAGAACACGAAGCGTATAAAGTTATCCGTTACAATCCGAAACAGCACTGAGGCTCAGAAAGTGGCAGCATATTAAAGACTAAAGTGGCAACTCACAGGGACAGGAAGCGTGACTAGGGAAATGTAACGCTTTAATGTTCAGGGCTGCTGAGCTGAGCGCTCGACTAGATTGGGGTTGGCAAAAAAAAAACACCCCACAAACTCCCGCAGGTACACACTGCGTTCGAAACAATCTCTCAGAGGGAGCGAGGAGAGATTCTATGTCTTGAATGTGGCTGCAGGAGACGTTAGTTGTAAGCGAGACGGAATACGGAGGAGGAAACCCCTAATAGGCAAACTGGATGTAGGACGGGCGATATGACGAGGTCTGTTTTGCTGAAAATATCACCAGAGCGCTGACCATCTGCATGTTTCAGGAAAGACTCATCACTCTATTTAACAAGCCGTCTTATTGTTCCTCGTTCCAGTATGTTCAACTCCAATACGTCTTACAAGCCCTGGTCTGTGATCGGTACCGACTCGTTTATTGTTAAATAAATTTCCTTAATATTTTAAATGTGGCACTACTCATTTTCTGGCACAAACGAATCCGTTAATTGACCGATGATATTTTTTGCCATATCGCCCACTCCTAAACTGATCCAGAACCCCGGACTGTAGTGCATAATAGCAAGGGTTTCAAGTGAAGATCAGGTTTGGCGCGATCCTCAGAAGCTGAAGGGCACGTAGTGCGACACTGTTACAGTGTGAAATGTAGACCTGCTACCGCTGCGTCCTCTCTGTCCCAGTGTAAAGATCCTGCCTGTAAAACCGTATCTGTGTATAACAAGTGTATGTGGTTGTGTGTGTAATATATATATATATATATATATATGCGCTATAAAACAGCTTATAAAACATCTTAGAAACAATTGCAGTAACGGAAATCAAGAAAAAGAAAAGAAGAAAACGGTGCCGTTATTTCTCCCTCTGGTGCATTTTGCTATAAAATCCACCATCCTGAAGCGTGAGGTCACTCCACACAAGCGCGGTGCACCGTGCGGCTGTAGGAAGGTCAGGCGAGCTTGATCAGAGACGTGGTGCGAGTTTATCCCCCCCCCCCGATCGGCTCTGCTGTGTGTGTGTGTTCAGAGCTCAGAGAGCAAACAGCATCAGGCACCAGTGGCTTAGGAACAGCAGATCCTCTCCTCCGTCACGCTCTCTCTCACTCCTTGTGCAGCTCTGAGTCAGTGTGGAACGACGAGCCTTCTGCCTTTCAGTCAGAACCGTGAGCAGGCTGCAGGGCTGTTACAGGATCACGCACTTCTCCTTCTCCTTGGCCTCTTTCTTGGCTTTGCGCTCCGTACTGGAACTGTGCTTTCCTGGACTGGGACACGATGCTGCTCCTCCTGCCGGGGCGGCGACTGCTCCTTCAGCCACAGCGCCTCCTCCTGCCTGAGCCTGTGGGACAGAGAGAGGGGAGAGAGCTCAGGTGCAGGAAATTAAAGCAGGGATCTGCAGGACAGCAGCAGTGACTGGAAAACAAACTGAATTTGACTTGCTGATTCCTGTAACCCAATAGTCCACTGCCTGAAAAACACCTGCTACAACTTTAAAGGACTTCACAACATTTGTATTTCCTATTTACATTATATTACTGAGCTTGAAATACACTGATCAGCCATAACATTATGAGCAGTGAGAGGTGAAGTGAATAACACTGATTATCTCCTCATCATGGTACCTGTTAGTGGGTGGGATATATTAGGCAGCAAGTGAACATTTTGTCCTCAAAGTTGATGTGTTAGAAGCAGGAAAAATGGGCAAGCGTAAGGATTTGAGCGAGTTTGACAAAGGACCAAATTGTGATGGCTAGACAACTGGAAAAAACTGCAGCTCTTGTGGGGTGTTCCCAGTCTGCAGTGGTCAGTATCTATCAAAAGTGGTCCAAGAAAGGAACAGTGGTGAACCAGCGACAGGGTCATGGGCGGCCAAGGCTCAATGATGCACGTGGGGAGAGAAGGCTGGCCTGTATATGATCCAACAGACGAGTTACTGTTGCTCAAATTGCTGGTTCTGATAGAAAGGTGTCAGAATGCACAGTGCATGATGGGTGACGGCTGTTTTGGTAGCAAAAGGGGAACCAACACAATATTAGGCAGGTGGTCATAATGTTATGCCTGACCGGTGTATATACACAAGCTTCTTTAATAGAACTGTGCCTCTGCTCATTCATGCAGTGATCCACTCAGCCAATCATGTGGCAGCAGCACAATCAATATCATCATGCAGAAACAGGTCAAGAGCTTCAGGTAATGTTCACAACAAACAGAAGGAAGTTTGTGCAAAATGTTGGTGTCATTCTTCAGTGTTCATTCCTGCAGTACACTTCCACAGACTTGTAGACTCTGTAAAGGTGCTCTGAAGCTGTCCTGGGAGTATGTGGTTACGAAAAAGCCTTTAGGGAGGTGTGTGTGTGTGTGCCTACCTGTGCGGCCTGTGCAGCTGCAGCAGCCTGTTCCTGCTCCTCCTCCTGCTCCTGATAGAACTCAGACGCCCTGCGATCTTCCTCCTCCTGCAGCTTCTTCGCTAACTCCAGATCACTGATTCCCTCAGGAAGCTGCTCCCAGCCCAGCTCTGACACCTGCTGCTCCTGCTGTAGCGACAGTGCCATCAGGTAATCCTGCATGTATACACACACACACAGTCATCAAATACATGTGTTAATAGTAAGATGGCTATCAAGTGCTCTGACAGTGGAAGGTATTTTGAGCATTAAAATGATGGGTATTTATTTTTGAATCTTCATGGAGTAACGTGTTTAGAGCTGTAACATTAGATGAGCAGCAGTTTGAACAGATGCAGTGCCTGGCTTGGAGTGTTGGAGAACGCATGTTAGAGCCTTCGCCTTCAGCAGTCAGCAGGGAGAAGTGGATGGAAATGATGACAAATAAACTGCACAATTGACAGAACTTTTACTGTGTGATAATGTTCACAGATATCTAATTATAATGAATGCAGCTGGTGTCCTGGTTTGAACGTGAGATCAGGTTACAGTGTGTGTGTGTGTATTCAGTGTGTGTACGGTGTGTGTGTGTGTGTGTATGTCTTTACCAAATTCCTACCAACCCCAAACACACATACACAGACTCACACAGACAGAAAAACAGACACACACACCAAGACAGATTCACACACAGAAACAGACACACACACCACCAACAGAGACACAGACACACAGAGACAGACACACACAGTTTTTTATTGTATGGCTTTATATAATATGTATGTATATATATATATATATATATATATATATATATATATATATATATATATATATATATATATATATATATATGAATGAAGTGTGTGATTGCAGCTCCCTCTGCTGCTCCTGCAAAGTAAAATCTGCACTCTAGTTCACCCTGCTGCCCATCAGAACACAGCAATGTCATGAACTGACAACTCAGGAAACATAAAAAAAAAAATAAAAATCATCTATTATTTAAGAGGCAATATAAGGCACAAGCACGAGGAGTAAACAGAGGGAGAGCATCACTAAACATCACTAAACCCTGTGAGCGCTTTGGAGCAGAATTCTGAGAGGCGATGAGGTAAAGACTGCACAGAATATTCTGGATAAAATAAAGCTCAGTGGATGCAGGGATACAAGACTAAAAGTTCACATGAAATCCAGGTTTCTCTTGCTGTGATGGGGATGAATAAGGGACTGGATAGGCAGACCTGGGATAAGTACACAGGTTTATTCATAACGAAGCTAATAAACCAGGCTTATTTTAATATTCAGCATTTTTAACAATGTAACTCACATCTTATCCAGCAGAGGGCAGCATTGTATTACGCCTGGCCTCACAGTCTGGATATCAGACACCAAGAATAGACGTAGCAGCACTAGGATTTTTACAGATGAATCATGTTTACGTCTTTATAAACCCAATTACAAGGTGCCTAAATCAATTTAGGGCTCTAAAATCAAGTCCTGCACATAAACAGTTAGCTACAATTGAGTAAAGTAAAGCGTTATCTAGCCATCTAACAATAAAAACAATAGCCTGTGAGCAGATATTTACTAAGGAGGACACTGTAAAGGTGACTATTAAAGTTAAAGGTGGTGCTGACCTGGTCAATCTGGTCCTGCTGGCCGTGGTAGACGCTCTCGGGGTCGGAGGGTCTCAGACGAAACTCTGAATCGCAGAAGTTTCCGTCTCCATCCACGTTATGTAGACTCTCCCACACCACCTTCTCCTCGGTCAGAAAGCCCTGATCTGTCACCAGCAGGTACAGCTGACCCTGCCACAGACACACACACACACAGCCCTGATCAGTGTAACCAGTTTGTAACCACAGACCCACCCAGCTCATCTCATACCTACCCCCAATGCCCTGAGCACTTCCTGAGCATCACATCGTTCTAGATTGGTCTGAAGGTTTATTTTTTTAGAACAGCAGTTTTGACAGTAGCTCCAGCTACATTAATTTGCCCGTTTAAATATATTACTATTTCTATAGTAACAGCTCCTGTTGACATGTATGGCAGATGCTCACATAATTTACAGCTAAATGATAAACTATAGTGTTAGTGTTTAAAAACCATGGTATTGTTGATATGGTAAAGCTTTCTGTAAGCAGTAGGTTTATTTAACATTGACGTAAGGAGACATCAGTGTCTCGCTACAGTCAGAGATAAAGCTGTAAGTTGTGATGCAGGTCTTCAGGATGGAGGATGTTGTGCTTTCTGGTTTTTGTAATAACGTGACAAGCTGCAGTTTGTATCTGTTTATAATGTAAGAGATAACAGCACCTTACTTGCCAGACATATATAATATATATATTTATAAACTGCTGATATACACCGATCAGCCATAACATGACCACCTGCCTAATATTGTGTTGGTCCCACTTTTGCTGCCAAAACAGCCCTGAGGCATGGACTCCACTAGATCCTCAAAGGTGTGCTGTGTTATCTGGCATCAAGATCTCAAAGCATACTTACAGGACTTGAGGATACTTTTGATAGATACTGACCACTGCAGACTGGGAACACTCCATAAAAGCTGCAGTTCTGGAGATGCTCTGATTCAGTGGTCTAGCCATCACAATCTGGCCCTTCGTCAAACTCACTCAAATCCTTACGCTTGCTCATTTTTCCTGCTTCTAACACATCAACTTTGAGGACAAAATGTTCACTTGCTGCCTAATATATCCCACCCACTAACAGGTGCCATGATGAGGAGATAATCAGTGTTATTCACGTCACCTGTCAGTGTTCATAATGTTATGCCTGATCGGTGAATAAAAAGAAGCAATGCTGTCTAGTGTAACAGTAACTCTGTCTCTCATCACAGTGTACTGTATATATAATGAGAGTTATATGTCAGTATTATGGTTGGTCCCCTGGTGGTCCTGCAGCAGGATCCTGTGCTCTCATTTCTGGGGCCTGGGTTCGATTTCTGGACAGAGAGCTAACCCAGCCACTGAGGAAATACCTCTTAGTGCTGGTCCCAAGCCCAGATAAAATGGGAGGATGGGGTCAGAAAGGGCATCCAGTGTAAAACCTGAGCCAAATCAAAATATGTGGACCAGATGATCTGCGGTGGCAACTCCAAACATGGGCGAGCCAAAAGCAGAAGAACGGCATAATGTAGGTTAGTGTCATGGCTCACCTTAAATTGCAATAAAGCAATTTTCTTGTTTCATATGTAGGTAAATTGGGTTTACTAGCAATTACATGCAACCATGAGCTGTTTGTGAGCATAAAGCACATGATCTCTCACCACTCAGACTAGAAACTAGAAGAGCATCAGGGCCACGCCTTGTGATTACACACTCAGAAGATGCATCTGGCTTTCTATTAGGCTTTTGCTGAGCCAGAGGAAAAGTGATGCGAAAGGCCTTTAAAAATCTACGAGTGTATCAGTATGTGAAGGCTTGGCTAATGACTTGCTCCGTGTTGTAGAAAATGTAGCCGAGATACATTGTGTTACTTAGCCACAGCAATATCTTTAAAAGGTTTCTGTCTCATTTTGGGACACTGAGCACATAACAGTACCGAATGCTAATTTATTGTCTTACTTAAGGACAGATCCCGAACTTCAGTAGAGCATCAGGACTGGCCTCGGACTGGACACGAGAGCGAGGAGTGAACTGACTTTTCCACCAAATATGCTCTTGCCTTTGCTTTCCTTGTTTGTTACAGACAAAGCCGTCTAAATGCTGAAGCACAGATTATAATACATATTATAAAAACTAATATAATCAGAAACTGTCAAAACTTTTGTGGACTCGGATCTGATTCTGGTATAGTTTACATCTAGAATGCTGTGACGCTACTGTTTTTTTAAATCCATAATAAAAAGGATAAATATATGGAACCTGCTTTCTAAGTGGCTTTCTGTATGACTTTATTTGTGAAACACGGGGCTGCTGATTATTATTATTTGTTTACACATCTAACCCAGCTAGCACCGATGTTCACCGAGACATTCCACCTCTCCCTGGAGCTGTCTGTAATCCCACAGGCGTCAAACTGTCCACCACATTTCCTGTTCCGAAGAAACCCCAGCCTGTATACCCTAGCGACTATCGCCCAGTAGCCCCGTGATGAAGTGCTTCGAAATACTGCTCAGAGATGTCATCACTTCTTCACTACCTGACACCCTGGACCCACTACAGTGTGCCTACCGTCCCAATCGCTCTACCCAGGACACCATTCATTGCACACCTCCATTACACTGCATTGCCACTTCCAAGTCCACGACCACCATCAAGTTTGTTGATGGCACAGTACCTGATCTCCGACACTGATCTTGAGGAGATTAAATATCTGGAGGTTTGGTGCCAGGAGAGCAATCTCCTCCTGAACATCAGCACACATCATGCTGGACGTGTGATGATCCTGACCATGGTAAAGAAAGCCTGGCAGTGTCTCTACCACCTGAGATGTTTAAAGGACTTTAAACTGCCCTCTCAGGTGCTAAGGCCTTTCTACACCTGCACTACTGAGATGGGAAGCATCACAGCCTGATTTGGGAACAGCACCAAACAGGACAGACGAGCTCTCCAGAGGGTGGTGTGATCAGCTGAGCACATCATCCACACTGAGCTCCCTGACCTAGAGTCCATCTACAGCAAGTGGTGCTGGATAAAGGCCAGGAAGATAGTAAAAAGTCCTCAGCTATCCCAACAATGCACTCTTTTCTCGGTTGCGATCAGGAAAGCGAACACGGAGAAAATGAGGAGGAGCTTCTTCCTGCAGGCCATTTGGACCCTTAAACAAAAGAACACCTAGAGCCTGGACTCTTTCTGGACTCACGCCATATCACTCACTAGCTCAGCCAGACTTTTACACAACTGCACAATAGTACATTCACTGCATGCACATAATTTGCACCTATTATATATAAAAATTGTATTCATTCTCATCAATCCATTCATACTACATATGCAGATTTAATCACTGTAACCACTGTATTCAGATACTAGCTTTTATATATTTATTTTCCTATTGTAAATTTCCACCATATTTTCCCTATATACCCTATATGTTCCATTTTATATCTAATTTGTATCTTTATATTTTCACATCATTGTTAATTGGCTCTATTTTCTAGATCAAATTTGAACCTGAGATTAGACATCCTTAGAAGAAGTGAAGGCGTCTTCCTCGAGTCATGCACATGACATGAATGTGTCCATTAGAGGGCAGAAAAATAAAACCTAAAATCAGAGTCTAGTCTTTCAGAGTGAATGGAGAAGTGAGACACTGAGAATCACTTCCAGCTTTTAAATCCCAGATACAGTACCACTTACTGCACAGTAAGGCAAGTTAAAGAGTCAGTGCAGATTTTTTTTTTACATTTCTATTTATTTATTTTATTTTAAAAGAAAAGCAGTGTCCCAAATGACAGACAGTACACTATGCACTATGTACTCTATCTAGTGTATGAATTTTAGAAGGGTAGTGTCACCTCAAATGGAGCACTTAGGTATTTTTTTTGGGGGAAAAAAAAAAGCAGTTATTAAGGCTAATGACGCCAAAAGCATGTAATGCTAACGCTAGCGGTGTGAAAATTCTGTAAAAATGTTGATAAATAAATCACACAATGTGCATAGGCTAATTTAAAAGATATTTGTATGATGCCTTTTTCCACAGGACTGTATTGGAATTTTCTTCTCATCCAGCGTGAGTGGGTCCAGTAGCTCCGCCCCTCCTCCACTACATAAACAAAGCTGCGGGTGCTGAGTGCATGAAGTGTCCAGCATTCCACACTTAGCTTTCGCCGTTAAATAAGTGGATCATTCAGGTACTTCATGAAGTGCACTTCATGCTGGCATTTTCAGTGTGAACGCACTACTCACACTATTTATACCACACAATAGGGTAGAGAAGAGCATCAGTATGTTATTTGGGACACACCTTTTATTTCACCTTGACAACGCAATGTATCTATCTACCTAACATGACCTCAAACACTACCTTCAGATTCATGTTATATATATGTACAAATAATTCTAGTTTTGTGAGCATGCATTTAAGAGCCCTGCTTCAATTTCTGAACCACAATGAGTTTGTATATTTACAGTGTTCACGTGTTTTACCTTGAATTTGGTCATGGTACTGAAGTGGTTGTTTCTGAAGAACACGCAGAGTTCCCCCTCCTGGACGGTGGACGTGAGCTCGCACAGGCCGTGGTAGGTCAGCTGCGTGGCCGTGCTGTGAAGGAACTGCTCCGCCACAAAGCCTGACACAACATACATCACAAAGATACACATTTCCCAGCCATGTTAGTGTCCTCAAGTTCAGTGTAGAAGCATGAGAACTTAATATGATACTAATTCTGCTTGCTCACTCACACACACATACAGCTGAATAGATAGAAATATAACAAACGCCCATAAAAACAAGCAGGTACATGTTATACTGTATGATTATACTGGTCTCAACCCTAACTTTGAGCCTGAGAGGGAGAAGGTGTGGATCATTTAGAGCTTTCAAAATAATACCTTTACAATAGAGCAGCTCTGCAACAGTTAGAGCCTCTGTTGACTGTGAAGAGAACTGAAAATGGAATAAAAACACTGACGAGCCTCAATCTTCTCCCTCACTGACCTCAGTGACGCTGCAGAAACTACTGATGAGCGATAAATGAAAGGAAAACCATAGAAAATGTTGGATAGTGTTGGGCCACAAGAACAGCTTCAGTGGGCATCGATTATTAAAAATATTCCTTCAGCTGGTGTTGTGATGATTGCGGAGGTCTAAACCTCAACAGGGCAAATATTAATGATTATATCAACAATCCTAAAAGGTGATAGAATATAAAGGTTTTTCTGGCTTTTTTATGGGATTCACTAAACCAAAACTATACAATTATATACACACATACAGACAGAGAGAGAGACACGCACAGACAGAGAGAGGGGACAGACAGACAGAGAGAGAGGACAGACAGACAGGTGCAGATAGAGAGAGGCAGACAGACAGACAGGCACAGATAGAGATAGAGAGAGAGAGAGAGAGAGAGAGAGAGAGAGAGAGAGAGAGAGAGAGAGAGAGAGAGAGAGAGGCAGACAGACAGGCACAGACAGAGAGAGGGGACAGACAGACAGAGAGAGAGAGGCAGACAGACAGGCACAGATAGAGAGAGAGAGGCAGACAGACAGGCACAGACAGAGAGAGGGGACAGAGAGAGAGAGAGAGAGAGAGAGAGAGGCAGACAGATGGGTACAGAGAGAGAGAGAGAGAGAGAGAGAGAGAGAGAGAGAGAGAGATGCAGACAGACAGACAGGTACAGATAGAGAGAGAGGGGACAGAGACAGGCAGACAGAGAGAGAGAGAGAGAGAGAGAGAGAGAGAGGCAGACAGATGGGTACAGAGAGAGAGAGAGAGAGATGCAGACAGACAGACAGGTACAGAGAGAGAGAGGGGACAGACAGACAGGCAGACACAGAGAGAGAGAGAGAGAGAGAGAGAGAGAGACAGACAGGTACAGATAGAGAGAGGGGACAGACAGACTGCGAGAGAGAGAGAGAGAGAGAGAGAGAGAGAGAGAGAGAGAGAGAGAGAGAGGCAGACAGGCAGAGAAGTAGAGTGTGGGCTGTTTCACTGCAGATCTATTCGGACAGAAAGAGTGTGATACAGCAGAAAGGAAGGGACACACCCAAACTGAAGAACAAAAGAAAAGCAGAGAAAAGACGAGTCTGTGTGTAGCTACAGACTTCATGAGTAACTTGTCCTGTCATTATTTAAATATTTATGTGATGCAAGAGGCATGAAATATTTATTTTAATGAAGACTGTGATGTAAAAACACACACAAGAAGAACAAATAACAGAGTGACCAAGCAAGAACAAGAGAGCATGTCAGTAATAAGTTATACCTCACAACACACACCCACACAAAGATGCACACACACACAGACACTCACATGCGAACACACAAAGAGACCCACACACAGACACATACAGAGACATACACAAAGACAAACACACACACAAACAGAGAGACACACACACAGAGAGACATAGAGAGACAGACACACACAGACAGAGAGAGAGAGAGACACATACAAACAGACACACAGAGTGAGAGAGACACACACAGAGACTCACACCACATGCGTCTTACATAAAGACTGTCCTATTCACACAACAGCCAGTGCCACAGTTACTCTCAGCAGATCAGCATATAAAAAAATCCTTGAAAAAGGTTCAGGAGACATAATGGGCTGGAGGTCATGAAAAAACCCTCACACCTTCTCCAGCCAGCTCGCTGTTCTCCGACTGCTTATAACTGATGATCTTCTCAACCAGCTGGTTATAACTGCAGTTCCCCACCGCCTTCACTATATCACTCATCTAGAGAGAGAGAGAGAAGTATGAAAAGTATCCTGTTTCTAATAACTCTTAGAAACTCAAACTCAGAAAGGATCCTGGGTTAATGAATGCAGCAGTGCAATTTCATGCATAATCAGTGTTCTTCTCCATTCATTATATACACTCAGTGGCCACATTAATAGGAACACATGCTAATTTAGAAAATTATGCCACATGATACAACGAACCCTGAGGCCACAAACGGGTTCTATTAAAGTCTGACAAGACATGGCTTCACTAAAACTGGACAGCTGAAGATTTCCAGCATTGCCTGGTCTCGATGGTTCGACAGGCGCTATAATAGTGGCTATTAGAGTTATTATAGCCGTCCTGTCAGCTCAAACCAGTCGTGTTGTTTTCCCCTGACGTCTCGAATTCAACAAGCACCTGCAGAACTGGCATTGAGTGAACATTTTTTCTTCTCACATCATTGAAACCCCAACAAACCAGCAGTTACTGAACTGTACAACTGACCTATATGCAGGACTTTACACATTACAATACTGCCACATGACTAGCTGACTGAATAACTGCTTTTGGAGTACAAACGTTTCTGTTAAATGTGTATATTTATATTAAAGCTGCAATCTAACTTTCTGATGATAGAAAATGTCTCTACGATGTGATGCTCTTATTGCTCTGAGAGCTGTCTCCGTTTTTTTATATGGTAGCTGAACTCAGTCTGGAGAAACAGTAGAGGATTTCTGCTCACTGTTTCCAGTAGAAACTGTGTTTAGCTGATGTCATGCTGTTAGGAGTCAAAACAAAATAGAAAACCTGTACAATGTGGCATATCTGATTTCATTGCATGCTCATAATGTTCAATAGATATGATGTGGCATTTTGAGTCTCTCTAGTTTTATTTTACACACCTGAGGTTCAACCAGCCAGCCATGGTACAGTGGGATGTCGAGCAGGTCGAAGACGATGCACTCAGGGGTGTATTCAAACACCCTGACGCCTGTGAACTTCACATTCACGTCCAAACCCGTCTGTAGCTTGTGGAGGACTGCCATGGCGTCGCTCATGTTCTACACACACACACACACACACACACACACACACACACACACAAACACACTTTTAGGAGAAATGAAAGCAGTACAATATACATGACCATGGTTCATTTTTACCCAAATCTTGACATTTGATTGCTGTTTTTTTGTTTTGCACTGAACCTAAGATTTTAATAGCTATTAAGGCAAGGGTTACAGCAACCATATGACTAAACCTAGACATGTGGACACAGCAGCTATTCAAGCAGCACTGTGCACATACTCATGTTTCATCCATCTGGAGGATTAAAAGCTTTTGCCCAATAACAGGCAGGTCAGAGCCAAAACACCACTCCGGCAGTGGAATTTCTTCTCCGACAACTTCATCTGATTTTAAATAACAAGGTAAGCAGTGCAGACAGTGGAAGAAGTAGTGAAGTGAGTCTAAAATAATGTGTAATCCTGAGAGAATGGTAGAGACACCTTGCAGCAGCTCCAACACGGATGTTATATCAGGCCGTTAAACAAATCTTAATGTGATGATGAAGGTTATATTTCACAATAGCTGCCATTTGTGTATCATTTAATGTGTTTCTAATTGGTGTGCTGAATGAAAGCAGGAAATGTGTTCCATCTTTCCTTCTTGAGTACACATGCATGAGGTTAAGAGCAGATACAACGGGGAACTGAGGGAGTCTTATAGACTGGTTTAGAAGTGAATGCATTGCAAATGACTAAATCATCATGCACACACATACACACACACTGATCAGGCATAATATTAGGCATAGACAAGTCATGGACTCCTCACGATCCCTGAAGGTGCATCAGTGGTATCTGGCACAGAGATGTTAGCAGCACATCCTTTAAGTCCTGTAAGTTGTGAGGTGGGGCCTCCATGAATCAGACTTGTTTGTTCAGCACATCCCACAGATGTATCGAGATCTGGGGAATTTGGAGGCCAAGTCAACACTTTAAACTCATTGTTGTGCTCATCAAACCTTTCCTGAACCATTTTTGCTTTGTGGCATGGTGCATTATCCTGCTGAAAGAGTCCACAGCCATCAGGGAATACTATTTCCATGAAAGGCTGTACATGGTCTGCAACAATGCTTAGGTAGGTGGTACGTGTCAAAATAACATCCACATGGATGGCAGGACCCAAGGTTTCCCTGCAGAACATTACCCAAAGCATGACACTGCCTCTGCTGGCTTGCCTTCTTCCCATAGTGCATCCTGGTGCCATGTGTTCCCCAGGTAAGCGATGCACACACACCCGGCCATCCATGTAATGTAAAAGAAAATGTGATTCATCAGAACAGGCCACCTTCTTCTATTGCTCTGTAGTCTAGTTCTGATGCTCACATACCCATTGTTGATGCTTCCGGTGGTGCACAGGGGTCAGCATGGGTTCCCTGACTGGTCTTTGGCTATGCAGCCCCATACACAACAAACTGTGATGCACTGTGTATTCTGACACCTTTCTATCAGAAATAGCATTAACTTCTTCAGCAGTCTGAGCAACAGTAGCTCATCTGTTGGATCGGATCACATGGGCCAGCCTTCACTCCCCACGTACATCACTGGGCCTAGGCCGCCCATGACCCTGTCACCAGTTCACCACTGTTCCATTCATGGACCACATTTGATAGATACTGACCACTACAGACCGGGAACACCCCACAAGAGCTGCAGTTCTGGAGATGCTCTGATCCAGTGGTCTAGCCATCACAATTTGGCCCTTTGTCAGACTCGCTCAAATCCTTACTCTTGTCCATTTTTCCTGCTTCTAACACATCAACTTTGAGGACAAAATGTTCACTTGCTGCCAAATATATCCCACCCACTAACAGGTGCCATGATGAGGAGGTAACCAGTGTTACTCACTTCACCTGTCACTGCTCAGGATGTTATCTGTGTATACTGTGCATACACATACACAGATGGAAAAAGACATATACACACACTGTCATTATTTTTTTATTCCTTTTCATGTTTTTTTCATCATTTGAACTTCCACTTCTTAGTACATCACTTCTCATTACCATGCTGCTTCTCATGAAGCTCAGTGATATGAACACAAGTGAGGGAAAAAGAGATGGAGAACAACCAGCAGACAAATAGAACAAGACCAGGAGTTAAAAGGAGAGGAAGAAAGAAGAGAAAGAGAGAGAGAGAGAAAACATTTACACAGCCAGGCCCATTTACTGCACAATAAAGCAAAGAGAGCTGAACTTTACAAAACTGCAGACCACTGAGCAGCAGCAAAATCAGCAAACATTCATGAACACACTCTCCCATCAGACCGAGGTCAACCGAAACCTGCTGTACTTCCTGCACACGGTCATGACCAGGAACTCAGCAGCTGCTACTGCACACTTATATATATCTATAAGTGAGATATATATATATATATATATATATATATATATATATATATATATATATATATATATATATATATATATATATATATATATATATATACACACACACTATATTGCCAAAAGTATTCACTCACCCATCCAAATAATCAGAATCAGGTGTTCCGATCACTTCCATGGCCACAGGTGTATAAAATCAAGCACCTAGGCATGCAGACTGTTTTTACAAACATTTGTGAAAGAATGGGTCGCTCTCAGGAGCTCAGTGAATTCCAGCGTGGAACTGTGATAGGATGCCACCTGTGCAACAAATCCAGTCTTGAAATTTCCTCGCTCCTAAATATTCCACAGTCAACTGTCAGCTGTATTATAAGAACGTGGAAGTGTTTGGGAATGACAGCAACTCAGCCACGAAGTGGTAGGCCACGTAAACTGACGGAGCGGGGTCAGCGGATGCTGAGGCGCATAGTGCGAAGAGGTCGCCAACTTTCTGCAGAGTCAATCGCTACAGACCTCCAAACTTCATGTGGCCTTCAGATTAGCTCAAGAACAGTGCGCAGAGAGCTTCATGGAATGGGTTTCCATGGCTGAGCAGCTGCATCCAAGCCATACATCACCAAGTGCAATGCAAAGCGTCGGATGCAGTGGTGTAAAGCACGCCGCCACTGGACTCTAGAGCAGTGGAGACGCGTTCTCTGGAGTGACGAATCGCGCTTCTCCATCTGGCAATCTGATGGATGAGTCTGGGTTTGGCGGTTGCCAGGAGAATGGTACTTGTCTGACTACATTGTGCCAAGTGTAAAGTTTGGTGGAGGGGGGATTATGGTGTGGGGTTGTTTTTCAGGAGCTGGGCTTGGCCCCTTAGTTCCAGTGAAAGGAACTCTGAATGCTTCAGCATACCAAGACATTTTGGACAATTCCATGCTCCCAACTTTGTGGGAACAGTTTGGAGCTGGCCCCTTCCTCTTCCAACATGACTGTGCACCAGTGCACAAAGCAAGGTCCATAAAGATATGGATGACAGAGTCTGGTGTGGATGAACTTGACTGGCCTGGACAGAGTCCTGACCTCAACCCGATAGAACACCTTTGGGATGAATTAGAGCGGAGACTGAGGGCCAGGCCTTCTCGTCCAACATCAGTGTGTGACCTCACAAATGCGCTTCTGGAAGAATGGTCAAAAATTCCCATAAACACACTCCTAAACTTCGTGGACAGCATTCCCAGAAGAGTTGAAGCTGTTATAGCTGCAAAGGGTGGACCGACGTCATATTGAACCCTATGGATTAGGAATGGGATGTCACTTAAGTTCATATGCGAATCAAGGCAGGTGAGCGAATACTTTTGGCAATATAGTGTGTATATATTATATTATATTATATTATATTATATTATATATATATATATATATATATATATATATATATATATATATATATATATATATATATATATATATATATATATATATATATATATATATATATACACACATACACACACACACAGTGTTTTGTCTATCCAGCTATCTGTCAAAATTATGACGTCCCACTAAACTAGCTTCTGAGAGCATGAGCCACCCAGAGAGCTGAAGCTAAACCTAGCCAGTATCACCTGCTGTGATGACACTGAAGTCTCTGTATGGTGAAGCAAACTGGGAATTTCAGATAAGGAGCTGTCAACCAAACTTACACATCAGGTCTTGTACAGCATGTTATCATATTTATCCATTGAATCTTAATCAAAGTTGGTTTCAAAGAAACGTTTAATATTATACACTGCATTCCTTAGATGTCTCAGTCTATTAAGCAAAGCATTTACTCACGCCTTTTCACTGATTCTCTCTCTCTCTCTCTCTCGCTCGCTCTCTCTCCCCTACTATAGTTTTATTCAGGCCATTTGGGCTTTACGCACAGCGTGTGAGTGAATCGCATTGCTCTTGCCTGCACCGATTATGTTCACAAACCATGAACTTGAATGTGATGATGCAGAAATAGCAGCCACATTAAAAATATTTTCTGAAAACTGCTTAGTTGTGCTGTGAGGGAACATGAGTCAGCGTCCTGTTGGAACATGTGCGAATATGATTCATTACGGCACCATCAGCTCCACTGGGCAGCCAGCCGCAACCCAAATCCATCTGCACAGCGACCTCATCCCGCCATGCTGTGCTACGTGCTCAGTACCCTCACCCACCCTCACGGTCCAGCTGAGCCTCTCATACATTCTCGCTTTCTGCTGCTTTACCAGCTTGTCCTGTGTGTGTGTGTGTGTGTGTGTCCACATCAGTCTACCTTCTCTCCTTGTTATTATAAACAGCTGTTATATAAATACTGTCTCACTGGTTTCCAGTAAACCTTCTATTAAGCTTCCTTCCAGCCCTCTCGCTCTCTCTCTCACACACACACACTCCATTAAAGACTTAAAGATGGTGTCAAAAAAGAATTCAGAACATTTTCTGTAATATTTTAAGTTCTCCTCACACCCTGATTGCTGACGATGTGAGAAACCAAAGACCCAACCAATCAAGTGCTTCTAGCCACCTATCAATCATGTGGTTTGCCTTTTGCACTTGTATTCGTGAGGTTCTAGCTTAAGTGGCCAAGGCTCTGCATCGTTGACCAGAAGATCGGGGTTCAAACCCCAGCACCACCAAGCTGCCACTGTTATGCACTTGAGCAAGGCCCCCAACGCACCCTGCTCCAGGGGCGCTGCATTATAGCTGACCCTGCGCTCTGACCCCAACCTCCAAGGATGTTTGCGCAATAATGTCTGTGTGACAAAGTTAACTTGACCTATCTTGCATTTGGAGGCGTATCTCTGGGGAAGTACATTGTGTTTACTTTTTCATTTCTATTTGTTTTGATCTGTATGAATAGAATATACAGTTGATCCAGCTGATCTGCATTCCCTGTATCATTTCCCTATTTCCTAGGACAGTAATTTGCTTATCAGAGAGTTCAGCTCCTGGTAAACTAGGTTTCAAAAGTAGAAATAAATAGCAAGACATGGGAATTTATCCCACAGGGAACTTTCCATCCTTGATTGAGCAGGTGTTGATTTTTCTGAACAGTGGAAGGAGTCTCCAGTGTCAGAGTCTGAGGTAAAGCTGCACTTTGAACACCTTTATGACAAAGGAAAAATCCTTAGGATGGAGGGCGCATGATGATAACATTCGGCCCCCATTTCATTCCAGTGCATCACTGCTACAGGGCTATTAGATGAGAGGATCAAAGAATAATCAAAACTCTGAAAGCCACTGAAGCCATTACACTGGAGGAACTAAAGCAGATGGGCTTTACTGAGCCAAAACATGTGGAGCAGGACAGACAGCAGCAGACATTAAACCGTCCTACAAAAAAGGCGAGGAGAGTGCTACGCCTGCCAGTCGATGCTCCCTGCTGAAGCATTTACAGTCGTGAAATGACAGCAGCACAGAAGAACATCTAACACTCAGCGACTGAGCCAGCCTTCAAGCTTGAGGCTGAGCTACAACATAAACACACACGAGCATCTGAGACACTTCTATTTTAATCCAGCTATTCTCATGCTTTCAGAGCCCACATACAAAAATAGACCCAAGTGCTCGGGCGTGCGAGTGGAGACAGGGAAGACGAACCTCACCTTAAACCGGCTCAGGAAAAGGACAATATGTGAGCTACAGTCACATCACAGCTGACAAGGGCAGAGAGAAAAGACCTTTGAAATCCTGACAGCTGTATCATAATTAGGCTTTATTTTCAGACGACGAACATGGTCGCTGTCAATGCTGATAAAGGGCGAGGAGACACATAGCAGCGCTGGATTTCTGAGCGTGCACGGTCTTTACTATGTACAGCATGTTCAGTACCGGAGAGCTGGCTCTGTACACTGTGATCCTCTCTCTCTCTCTCTCACACACACACACACACACGTACACAATTCTGGCCGGGTGCCACTGTCTTTGATTGAGGAGCAGAAAGCAGAGTAAGAGGAACAAAAGGAGGCTAACAGATAACAGGAAGGGATTCTCATTTTTTATTCTCTCCACCCCTTACTCTTTTCTACAGTCTCTCTAACCCCTCCTCCTCCTCTCCATCTAAGAACCTCTTCTTTGACCAGTAACATCTACGTTAGCATATCTCCTGCTCTAATCAAGCAGCTTCATGTTAAAACTGGACAATTTCGATTTGATGATGGAACTCGCAGTTCAATTTTTCACGTTTATTCAATTGACATTTGAACAGGAGTTTTCCTCTGTCCTTTGGAATAAAAAAAAATCTATACATAAAAGCAAACTCTCCTGACTTCAATTTACTTTTTAAAAGTCATTACCTGCTTAGTGCAAAAAGGAAAAGTTTTAATGTTTTATGCATTAGGCTGATGTCTATAACACTAATGTATCTTCAGTATTTTCCAGGTACGGAAAAGGGGCCTTATAATTTCCATACTTCTCCAGATCTGTGCAAGAAATCTGCCACATGAACGCAGCCAAATCATCACAATAATGAGCAAGAACACTGTTGTTCATTTCAACATGCATAGATTAACTGAAAAGACAATCAACCTGAACTAATATATCTGCAGCATGGACAAATTAAAATGATATTTGTTGTGAAAATATTACAAAACAAATATTAAAAAAAAGGACACTGCTATTAAAAATCTCCTTCATAAAGTTGCTCCTTATATTTTAAAAAATAAAACAAAAAACATAAATCATTGCACTGATATGAGTTTTGTACATTTGTTATGCAAATTAATTCAGCAATAAATAGCATTGTTAATCCCGCCTCCAAATACTAGCACTTCCTGTTTGTACTAATCATGAGCAGATACTAAAAACCACACTGATAGAAGCTCTGGTAGAAATCTTTTTGGCTTATGAAAGTGTCATTGAGATGAACGTAAGTCTAAAAGTCCATTTCCTGCTGATGTACGTCCCCCCCCCCTCAGTACTCACACTGCAACTTCATGAGGGGATGACAGCTATAATGAGAACAGGGGTGAGAAGGTGTAAATGGTCCCACTGTGCGAGTAAGACGGCTGGGTTCACGTGTGACTGCTAACACCTCCGATCCCTCTCACACAGCTCTGAGACCGTCCCTTCCTGCGTGCTGCCTTTCCCAGAGACCCCGTCATACGGCCCAAGCAAATACCTCTGCTGTGTGTCCAGATGTTTGGAAAACAGCACGGTTATAGAGCTCCTTACCTGCTCGTAGTTCAAACGCTGAGCTTCAGAGATCTCTTTTGGTTTGGCATCAAGGATGTAGTCTCCTGTTGTGGAGAGAAAAGAGAGAGAGAGAGGGAGGGGGAGAATAATGAGGGGAATGCACACATCAGAAACACTGTGCTCATTAAAACAGCCATACAAACGTAACATTGTCACAGCTCCGTCGGTATCCTCTGCCTAACGAACCATCTGCTCCTGTCAATTATCCACGAGCAGCAGCTCTTTCTATGCTCATTTCACTGATTTATTTATTTATTTTTTTTTAGGTCTAACATGCAGATGTTTTCCTGGAAACACTACAATGGGCCTAAAGGGTCAAATTGGTGTATTATGCCAGTATTAATGTGAGCTTGTATTTAGGCCTAAAAATCACATGGCAGTATGAGGAGGGTAGAAATACCCGATTAACTGCCCAAACAATCCGGCTCCGTTTATGCTGCTGAAGAAGTGAATAAATTTCTGATGTTACTCAGCTGACTCAAATTCAGGGACTGCATTTCTGGAATTTGTATTTAGGTGTGGCAATAGAAAAATAACACAAAAAAAACCCACACTGACAGACTAGCCCAAAGAGAATCCATTATATAGACAAAAGAAACACTTTTTCATCATTCTATCACACGGAGAGGAAGAGCCAAAGTGCAAAAAAATCTGTTGTACTGTATGTGTACCTATATGTCTGAAATTATTCATTGGCAGGGAGAGCTGTTCTTAAAGAAACAAGAAAAAAAAAAAACTGTACAGTATTGGAGCCTCGCTCAGACTTACATACCAGTGAAAAACAAAACAAAATTCCCTTAGCCATGGTAATCAAAGCAATCTGACACGCCAAAAGCTTAAAAGCTTGTGTTTATTTCAGTGAATCCTGTTTGGCACCACAGTGTGATTCAGCACGTCCTCCGAGAGCACTTTCTCCTGATTCTGATACCCAGCAGGGGCAGGACAGGCCTGACAGGGAAGCACACTCTCACTGTGACCAGCAGCGCTGGGTCAAACTCAAGCCATAAGGTACATGTCAACTACCTGATTAACATTCTCCACAGTTTCCTTCTTTCTCTCTTTCTCTCACTCACACACACACCATCACGGTGGCTCAGGAGCACAGGCATCGTTGCGGACCACTAAATCAAAACCTGTGTACAGTGACTAATACACTACTGCCTATTATTATTTATTATTATTTATTTATTATTTATATCGCATCCACTAAAATTAAACACTTGTGTAACTCACGGTACAAAGCCTGTGAACTCGCTGCTCTTTCACCTCCCTGTCCCAACCCTTGAGCTTTTACACATTTTATATGACCTGGAAATGAAAGGGACCCAATTGGGATTATTCAGTATGCCATAAATCTACACAACATACACCGATCAGCCATAACATTATGAACAGTGAGAGGTGACGTGAATAACACTTATCTCCTCATCATGGTACCTGTTAGTGGGTGGGATATATTAGGCAGCAAGTGAACATTTTGGCCTCAATGTTGATGTATTAGAAGCAGGAAAAATGGACAAGCCTGGTCTAGGCTGGTCCGTGTGGTCTGATCCAACAGACGAGCTACTGTTGCTCAAATTGCTGAAGAATGCTGGTTCTGACAGAAAGGTGTCAGAATACACAGTGCATGACGGGTCAGGGCTGTTTTGGCAGCAAAAGGGGGCCCAACACAATATTATGCAGGTGGTCATAATGTTATGCCTGGTCAGTGTACCTGATAATATAAAAGTGATGGGATCAATATAGTCAAATACAGCAAAATTCTTTATTAGATTTTGTAAATTATGGGATTGCGTAAGTGTTTGCTTTCAATTGCTGTGTAATTAGTTCTGGTGCAATCATGTGTCATCCAAATCACATTATTAGCTGATTGGAGTCCACCTATAATGCAGTTAAAGTGTCACATGATGGCATTATAAATACTGCAATTCCTGGAAGTCCACACGGTTTGTTAGAGAGTATACCTCAACAAACAACACCAGGAAGACCAAAGAGCCATCAAAACCAGTCCAGGCCAATGCTCTAGAATAGCACCTTTCAAGGACTGGCTAAAAAAATATATATAATCAATCATAGTTGATTCATCTGACAGCATACTTAAAAATGGAAAAGAAATACAGCACAGCCATGACAAATAATAGAAGAAACCCTACAACCCTACCCTTCAATACGACAACAACCCTAAGCATACAGAGAAGGCTAAAATGAAGCGTTACAAAAACAAGGACCTGAATATTTTAGAACGGCCCGGTCAAAATGCAGACGTCAATCCACATGAGATATCTGTCAAGCAAGAACTCCGGCAAGTCAGAATCGAAAATTACCGTTTACAAACAGTGTCCTGACAAATCTGACCGAGTGTGAGCAATTTAGTCAAGAAGAACTGGCAAAGATATTGAGATTGCGGATAGAGACGTGGCACAGAATACTTGTAGCCTTTCGTTCAGTGAAAACAAGCTGACAGCATGAGCGGTAGGGGTGTAGATTTTAAATTCAGTGCACTGTCATCAACTCTACACAAACGTTGAGAGGAGGTGTTGATCCCTCAAAGCTGCTGTCTGTCACATGTGCTTTGTTTTGTCCAATACACAATAGAAAGACCTACAGAAAAGAAATTAAACCTAAATCAGTTCCAAAAACCTCTATACTGCATGAATGTCTTCAGAATACGGACAGCAAACCGTTCAAGTCACCCAGAGTGAAGAGAAGAAGTGCCAAGCTGGTTAACTTGATTCTCACACACACTAGCTTCCTCTGCCAGCTGCCAAGAATGCAGACCCAGCACAAGCTGCTCCAGTCGGGCGCCTCAACCTTCTCTCTGCCCAGGAAACCCCTTGCTTCCAAATCCCTCCTCCTTCTACCCTCGCTCTTCCTCTCTTCATATAATCCCTCGATCCATCCAGCTCTGTAAAAAGCACTCTACTGTTCTTTAAATCTTCAAAATACAGGCTTTTCCATGCCATCCTTGGTGATTGCGACTACAAAAAAAAAAATCTATTTATTCTGATGCTTTCATCCAAAGCCAAACCACAAAAGGCTTGAGCTCCAAGCCCAGAGCTGAGCAGCTAAGGGGTTAAAGGTTCTGCTCACAGGCCCAACAGAAGCTCTCTGGCAGTTATCTTGGCACTGTTCAGTTACGATACGGAGAGAACTGAGGGACCTTATTATTATTCAATTCAATTTTATTCGTACAGAGTCCTTTTAACAATAGGCAATGTCACAAAGCTGCTTTTCAGAAATCCAGATGTAGATTCATAATTAGATCCCTGATGATTAAGCCGGAGGCAACAATAACAAGAAAAAAACCTCCAGAAACAACATGAGGGAGAAACCTCGAGAGGAACAAGATTCAAAAGGCAACCCACCCTCTTCTGAAGGACACCAGATAACAGATTATAAACCATTTATCTTCTGTAGAGTAGGCTTTCCGGATATTATCATCATTCATACACAATTTTACACTGCCACAATATCCAGTTCATTACCAGCCCTGCCAACTGTTATGTGTAGGTTATCTCTCAAAAAACTGTAGAAAGAGCAGTATTTTTCTTTCCCCCAGAAAATTGAGAAGAGCAAACAGACATGAGAATCTGGATTGAAACCCCCCACCACCACCCCTGTAGTATATGTTATATTGAGCAAACATAACTGCATATTTCACATCGTTTTTTTTTTTGCTGAAAGAAGAAAAATACCAAAGATTTTGACCCAAAATTAACTGTTTTTTAGTTGCTGCTCTACTGACATCTCTTAGCACTGAGCCGAATCAACGGAGACAATGCCATGTGAACATTAGACAAGTGATTTCTAAAGGAATTAATGTGATATGTTTTGTAAATTATGTTTACGACTTAAATTGCTTAAAAATTCCACCATCCAGCTGAGTTTCGGATTATAAGGCCAGTAACTAAGTGTACTTAGTTAATAGAAATAGCCTTTGTCACATATACATTACAGCACAGTGAAATTCTTTCTTCGCATATCCCATCCTTGGAGGTTGGAGTCAGAGCGCAGGGTCAGCCATGATACAGCACCCCTGGAGCAGAGAGGGTTAAGGGCCTTGCTCAAGGGCCCAACAGTGGCAACTTGGCAGTGCTTTTAGCCTTAACCACTTGAGCCACCAAGCTTGTGCTTGTGCACTCTACTTAAAGCTTAAAGTGGGTGGAAATGCTCATTTTCCTGATGCTGGATGATGAAATTGTTCACATTGATATATATATTAAATTGAAAAATTGCACAATACAAATATTGCACAAACATGCTGTTGAGTACAAGACTATCCAAGTAGAATTTTAGTTAAATCCCATGGTTTTAAATATTATTATATTAATATAATATGGTTCATTTATCTACTATTAACAAATCTTAGTGATACTAGAAACCTAATCAGTTAATAAGCATTTCTGAAAAGTGGATTAAATAAATTTCTCAGCACTGACTAATTCAGTAGATATTCATAAACTGTCTAGGACTACAGCTGGCCAGATGTTATTTATGTAGAGGATTAATCAGTGACGGTGTGTGTGGTATCAGTACTGGGACAAAAAAGGTTCATGGAAAACATTAACAACGTTAGCGAGACTCAGATCCGATCACGTTCACCGAGGTACAAACTGAAGCCGTGTCTGTTAGCCGAGAGCTGATGCAAGCATTTTTCTTGATTCTGATTTATTAATGACAAAACCTGACGTCACCTACTTCCAGTAAAAATCCTGCCTGACTCGAAGCATCCAGGAAAAAATGGCAGGGGGAAAAAAAAAAAAAAAAAAAAGAGAGAAAGATTCTAAAAACATCTGCGATTTTTTTGCAGTCAGTAATAAGTTCACCACAGATGCTTTAAATAACAGTAAGGGACGTTATAAAAAAGAAACGACAGGATCGGAACACACTCCAAAGAAACTGCAACTCAAATGACCTTTTGATTATAACCATGAGTAACAATCTTCAGTCTACTTTGAGAAGTGACTCTCGGCAGAATAGCTCATGCAGCTTTTACGGACTACTGGAAATAAAACTCCCCCAGAGCAGTGAGATACAAGCAGGGAGCAGTGGCCAGAATGCAGAATGCTTTCCACTGGAACCAAACCATTAATTAAGCTCTTATGACCATTCAGCGTTGTTAGCTAGAGCCTCCATCAGTGCAGGAAGAAATGGGGGAAGGGTGTTATGGATATACATTTCCAGTAAACATTTCATAGAACAGAACAGAAGTGATCTGTACAGGCATAAACACTGTGTGAACACAGGCAAAAAATAGAAGATCTAAACAGCAATGCATGCTTTCTTAGATTAGCTCTCTACCCAGGGTATTTTCTCAGCAGTGGAGGTAGAGAAACATCATAAGCGTTCCTCAGGGTGTGGAAGCTGCTCTCTAGCTATTCAGGTCCCCTTTCAAAAATAATCGAGATAAATCTCAGGCTTGGTGAGGTGGAACTCCTGATATAAGGCTGAGGCCCATAATCTCCTGCTCCTGTCCTCCATCATACTGCTCTCATCCCGGGAAACATGAGCCTCTTCATCCCCTCCTCGATTAAATTCCTTCCTCCAAACTATCTTTCTATACTAAAAATCATTATATGTTGTGGTCATTTAAATCTGGGTTTATGCTTTAAAATGATCGAGTTCGTTTTCTTCTCATGCAAAGTCAAGACTATATTTCCTATATGAACATTTCATTTTATTTAATCTTATACACAGAACACCACCAGTTGATGAAGCACATATACAAGCCTGCATCTAGACCATTTTCTTCAGAACGAGTACAAAAACAAGTAGACGCTTCTCAGTACTTGTTGATACTGATACAGAAATGAGTAACCTACTTACTATTAAGAGATCAGTGGCATCATGGAACATTTTATCTAGCTCTGTTTATGTTGGTTGTTGCCGCCCTTGCAATCTTGGGTATAGATAATGTTTAGGAAAAAGTTGTTAGTAGTTCAATCCTGATCATGTCCAGAGCTATCCATGGCTTCAGTCAAGAGAGCAAAACCTGAGAGGGATGGAACATCCTGTCCCGTGTCAATCACAGTGACACTAGCTAACTGTGTGAGCTCATGTATGTGGAAGAGGGCCGAAAACATGTTCCTCCGAGTGTGTTACTTTGCCCTGAGACACAGCATGAGCAGCAGTTTTAACAGATACAGTTGGCTTCACGTGTTTCGAACAGTTCACTGTTTGGTGTCATCTTTTCAACGCAAAAACATTTACTTTTCAGATCACATGGGATCGGATCACACGGGCCAGCCTTTGCTCCCCACGTTTATCCATGAACCTTGACCGTACATGTCGCTGGTTCACCACTGTTCCTTCCTTGGACCACATTTGATAGATACTGACCACTGCAGACAGGGAACACCCCACAAGAGCTGCAGTTTTGGAGATGCTCTGATCCAGTGGTCTAGCCATCACAATTTGGTCCTTGTCAAACTCGCTCAAATCCTTAAGCTTGTCCATTTTTCCTGCTTCTAATACATCAACTTTGGGGAAAAATGGTCACTTGCTGCCTAATATATCCCACCCACTAACAGGTGCCATGATGAGATAGTGTTATTCTCTTCACCTCTCAGTGGTCATAATGTTATGCCTGATCGATGTACCTGATCGCATATCCCATCCTTGGAGGGTTGGGGTCAGAGTGCAGGGTTGGCCCCTGGAGCAGGGGGGTTAAGGGTCTTGCTCATGGGCTCAACGGTGGTAATTTGGCAGTGCTGGGGCTTGAACCCCCGATCAACAACCCAAAGCCTTAACCACTTGAGCCACCACCACAGGTTAATAAATGCATCAAAGTCATGCTAGGGACACAATGGACAGGGTTCACATATCCCCACCACATTTTATATGCCTGATTGGGTTCCCTCACCCTTTCTAAACGGGAGACTATTTAAAGTCTTTTATTTAATAGCTCGCGGCAGAAACTGATCTTCCTAAAGGATCACTGAAGCAGTATTCCTGGTGTTTAGTTTCTCAGGGGAGCATCTGTACGAAAATGACTAAAATAAAACTCCCTTATTCGGCTATGTATAATGAACACCTTAAACAAGCAAGCTTCCTTTCCTTATCTGCAAACCTGTACGTATGTTTCATTCATGGTGATATGGTTATATTACTGTATATTGCAGTCGTTAGTTTGAAGCATATTTGAATATATAGTAAAGGGAGGCTTTACACTAGCTGTAGAGGATACTATAGCGGCCAGTTTGCAGCATTACGCAGTTTAATTTCATATCTCAGTGAAGGAAACATCAATCAACAGCCAATTTTACATTTAAGGACACTTTAGGGCAGGTGTTTATCATTCTGTGATTTTTTTTTTTCTTCACACAAAAAGTGTGTGGATTCAACACTGGTTAAAACAGAAGCAGATCTTTTCTCATTTTCATAGATTTCAACTAAACATCCTTCAGAAACACTTTTGATAAGAGTTGACACTGACCACATGAGTCAACCCGGCTTCTCATCCATAGCACAAAAAAAAAGGTACGGCCAAGTAACTTCAGTAGATCTGCAGCAAGCTGAATGACCAATTAAAATGCCAAAAGTGTGCGTCACTGAGGCACGAAGAAACAGGAAACAGTGAGCTGCAGCATAACCAGAAGCAGCATATTGATAGAAATGATAATCCACTAAAGCAGTGAAGTATAAAGGAAAGAGACCCTTCCTTTAATGGCAAAAGCAAATATTTAAAGAGTGTTCACGCAGTCATGTTCTCAGCTGAACCCGGACGGAGTTTTCATGCATGACTTGTGAACAAGCTGGCACTGAGGGATGAAAACGCCGCTAAATTCACCCGCGCAGGATCGCTGCCAATCATAGGAGCGTGCGGGCCAGGTCCGTCACTTCATAAAGCTAGCTGACGTAAATAAAAAGTTGGCTTTGAAATAAAATGATCGATTATCCTCATGATTCAATGAATACAGCTGGCTCTATAAATGATTAAACAGTAGTAGTCCAGATTGTGATATTATTTCCAATAGGGCTGTGTTTGAAGCATCCATGAGCATGCGCTCCTCTGAGGACGTGTAACGTTAAAGAGCCTCACGTCTCGAGAACATTTTCCAGGACTGAAAACGTGATTTCTGCCACAGAATGATGAGGTCACAGACACATAGGCAAGTCTGGTCCTGGTTCCTGACACACTTAGAGAGATGATAAGGTCCAATTTCAGAGTGTTAGAAGATTAATTACTGCGTTTCCAGCAGACATGGAGTGAAATTCAATTATTACTGCCAACTGCAAGGCAAATCTCAGCTTTAAATACTCTTCTAATACATTAAAATTTGTACTGTTCACAGAGATTTGTAAGGCTGACGTTGACGTCTATACAATGGATTTAAAAAAAAAAAAAAAAAAAAAGCATAATAAATGAAATTCAGATTTGTCTGAAATAAAATTGGATCATCCTGATGCTACCTTAAGAAGTGAAAGACTTTTCTACAGGAGTGTAAACACTACCTTTAAGCCTACTGCTGTATGAGACAATACACATAACACCAAATATAGTGTGTGATGAATATCTGGACATATCACATGCATCCATTCTAATTTGCTGTTTACATAAACAAGGCCTTGTTTTCCTGGCAACGGAACCGAAAGCCGTCCTCCATACAACAGCACGTCAACCCCAAGTCAGTGATTTTGGTCTAGTAAACCAAACAGACACAAAGACGTGAACCACATGTTTACTATTGAGTCATTATGGCTACCGAAAGTAACAGTCTCTCCACTCAACACTGCGGAAAAGACACAAAGTGAGCTCGTCATCGCAGAATTCAGGATTGTGACAACCGGCACCTGATGGCAAGATGATCTGGTTTAGCTACGAGAAGAACGTGAGCAGTTTCTTCTGTGGAGTTTGTCAGCCTGAGAAAAATGGGCACAATGTGATATGTGATGAGTATAAACAAATCTCTCTCTCTCTCTCTCTCTCTCGTCCCAGCATGACTAATCTGGACCCCTTTCAAAACTTCCCGGCTGTCACACAACTTAGCAGCTGCTGTATTTCATAGTTCTCATTGTAACATCAAGATAAATCAATAACAGTGCTAAACGTTTAAAACTACATAGTGCTACAGAAAAAAAAAAAAAAAAAGTTATGACCTTCGACACCAGGTGCAGAAGAAAGCCAAAGTATTTATCTGTAATAAGAAACACCCACACCCTTCAATCACATATTACAGAGTGAGTGCAGTGCCAGCAAAGTGCCTAGGAAGGGGCAGCGGGGCACGAATCGAGTTTCCCTGACGTGAAGGGAGTATTCCCCAGACCTGATGCTGTCCGTCAGAACGCCAGCCTCCCACACACACACCAGCTGCTTGTTTGTGATGGCTAATCTAAAGATTCCCTTTCTGACACCCAGTTCAGCCCCTTGACTCCTAGGTGGGGGAAGCGGAAGAAAAACAATGCGTTATTGGTTAATATTGTCCTCCATGCACAGAGATCCAGCGGTCAAAAATCTGAATAGTTTAGAAATGACCACAACCGCTGCATTGTCTAATGTGATACTGTTATCGCAATTTTGACATGAGGATGTCTTTATAAAATGTTTACACCACAGCGCTGTTAAATGCTGATTGGTCAGAAAGCGCTGATTTTCCAGTTTTATATTAATGCTCTTCTTCTGATACGTTATACTAACAACCCATTGACAGGAAATGCATGCATTTACGTTTCCTGTGAGAAGACGTTTAGGTATTTTTGGAAGAGTGTCAGCTCTTTCAACCAGTCAAAAGGTCAAATTCAGAGGAGGATTTTGCACTTTCTGGTTTCTCAGTAACAGGACAAGCTGCCTTTATGTCTGATTAACTCAATTAAACGGGGGGGGGGATGAAAGGCTTGTGAAAGAACAACGGCTTACAGCTGTTACAATGTAAGTGAAGACAAGAACCAACTTGCTTCGGGGAGGTTCCTCGATGTTAAGCTCAACAAAAGGTTTAAAACTACGTTAAGCCTTCGACATTAAGCAGGACATAGAGAATGTGTCCTAACAGAATCCACATAAGGTCTGCAGTCCACTATCCTGTAATTCTGATAACCACAGCATCTTAAGCTTGAATTACCACCCTGAAGACAAACTAGCAATCAGTAAGTGAGGCTTGAGGCTGTTTTAAGAGTTTCCTGCTTCAGAAATACTAAACCTGTGTGTCTGAGAGTGTTTCACTCCTCTCTTTAACAAAGTCGGGAAATAGTTGAACTGTGTGTTTCTCTATTAGCAATGCAATGCGCTTAGCAAACAAACAAACAAACAAACAAACAAACAAATAAATAAATAAACAGTTCATGTGTGTTAAGTCACAGACACAACAGCACCAACCTCACACTTTTGTGGCAATAATTCAATCAATTAAGTAAATGAATATCTCTCTCTTCTAATACAGAACAGTTTCAGGCTGATTTTCAGCCCCAACACTCGATATCCTTATTTCTAAACATTATTAGATTAGTAATAAAAAGAAAAGTGTGTGTATTCAACCTCATATCAATTCCTCATCATCACTTCCCAACATGTTGTCTCGACTGAATCGAACTGTGGTGCTGTGACGCGATTAATCGGATTTCTGCCTCGTTTCCGAATCACTAAAGAGAACTATTAGTGATATTCGTCGCTAACTCTGCTGTTGGCATTATGAAGACATAACAGAAACGACAAGCTGATATAAAGTGACAGAATGAATGAAATAAAATTTCTATTCACCCAGATACTCCATCAGCTGCTCTGCTGTTATGATCTCCATCATTGGTGGCAACTTGACCTGGAAAAAGACCAAAAACAGTGATGTTAAAAATCAAATTCGTAGCTGATCGGTTAACGTGTAGCTCCATGTTTAGTGTCTGATGTTTGCTGCTTTAAATTCACACTGGAGCCACAATATGACAGTAATGTTGCTTAAAGTAATGGAAATCTCTTGCGCAATATATTTTCTGGAAATATCTGCCTCAAATCTTCCAGTTTATCAAGGATTTGACATAAACTTGCTGGTGGAGTTTAAATAACTGTTTGATTCACAGCCGAGTAAAACTTCAGCTGAATGCTGTAATATTTTGGAGGCACTATATTTCCAATTCCACCTCCTCGGGCTCCTACTTTCAAAGTGTGAAAGTGGAATTGTCTGGGAAAGCTGAACATGATGTGGATAAAACAGTAGCACTAGCCATTTAGTAGCACTAAATCCTCCTAATAATACAATTGTAGCTTAACAATGTCATTTAATGCAAGCATATAAAGATTTGTGTGTGTGAATTAATGGAAACGATTTCCATTACATCTATTATTTATTAGATACATTAGCCTCAAAAGCTCCGGCGGAAAATTAAAGAAGCAAACATCGGGTGCTAATCGTGCGTTAGTGAATCTACTACGCTTGGAGAAAGTGGAACCGTTCCTCTACATTTCGTCCTTGATGTGCCAATCACTTCCACACAGGTAGGTTTTCAAAAGCAGTCGTGAAGCCGAGAGATAGCGAGCCTCATTTTGAAGATTAAAGCACAAGCACTCACACGGAGCCTTCTTTGCCTGCCAGGTAGCAGTCAAACGCAGTAATTAAACGTTATCTTTATGATGCAAATGAGCCTGAGGCTGAAATTCAGAAGAGAGCTGTACACTGGTGACCATGTATGGACCGCTTAACCAAGACACACATGCAGGACAGAGTGACAGCATGCCAGGGAAAAACAGCTCTAAATGAGCTTTGGAAAGGCTGTAGGATTTTGTGATGAGAAATCCAACAAACAGGACCTTTCTGGCCTGAACACATTTCCAGATGTGCTGCCGGTTTCAAGCTGTGATGGCAGAAGGCGTCTGATCGAAGAAAATATGTACTCGTTTTCCGTACAGGATCATCACTCTACTTTCACACCAAAAATTTGCCAGTGTTCATTAGAATTAACAGTTATTCATTTCAGATGACGCATATTAAGAGCTCCTTTGTGTTCACGCGAGTATGGTGTTTATGTTTCAATCAGTTCAGCTGGAGACAATTTCTTTCATAAAAATAACACACACTTGGCTGTAGATTTTTACATTCCATTAAAAACATTTGAAAAACAGAGTAGAACAGTGATGTGTGTGTGTGTGTGTCTTTAGTTGTGAAGGGTTATGTTGCAATATTCTGTGCAATAAACTATTGTTCGCGCAATCTGACTCACTCACAAGATGTGCAAGCCAAACCAAACATTAAATATTTCTTTCAATGCTTTGCATTACCAGCAAACACCTTCGGCGCTGATGCTGAAGATTTGTGATGATAATAATAATAATAACTTCTATTATCATTATTATTATTTACCTTCCAGGCCAAGAGAAGCACGTTCATAATAGCCAGCAGAGGGCATGGACCATTCTCATTCTGGGTGATGATAGGCGTGTTCTCCTCCTTCCACCTGATCCACTTGATGTGGTAGATGGACTGACCTGCACCACTTCGATCCTTGCAGCTCTGAGTTTTGCCCCCTTCTGCCCCATGCTGGCCCTGAGGGATCACTGTCAATCCCTTCTCCTGATCCTCCAAGCCTTCACTGACAGGTTCAGAGCTCGGACAGGAGGAGTTGAGATTAGAGAAGGACTCCAGGGAGTCCAGGCTGGGCAGCCCCTGAGACAGGGTGCCTTCATTAGACTCGGACTTGGCCTTGGCAGCACTGCTCTCAGCACACACACTGCTCGTTTTTGACAGCCTGCTCGCCTCCTGATGATCTGTAATATCCGCTCGCACACTTGTAGTCCCTGTAGAGGGCTCCTCTCTGCTCGGCTTGTTTACTAACTTCGAGTTTGGAGCGTCATGATTTCCGGCATCAGATTCACACGCACCGTGACCCAGCCCGTTCCCCGGTTCTTCTCCACTCTGCACGAGCTTTCCCGTCATTTCACAAACATCCGCGCGAGACGCGGCGTTAGCGCTAGCATTAGCATTAGCACTTGAAGTAGTAGTAGTAGTAGTAGTAGTAGTAGTGGCGCTTGTTGTGCAACTCGGACCCAAACTGCTGACCGACAGCTCTGCTTTGGCGCTGCTGTTCCCTCCCGTTTCTCCTGCCTCTGAAGCGTCTCCGTGCAGAGTTGCATTACTCTCCATCTCGACGGCTCGTCGACCGCAGCCCCGTTTTTTGAACTAAAAACACAGCTCCGGTCTCAGCAGCGCCGTCGACGCCATGACGACGACGTCTCTGCCTCTTACGTCACCGGTTTGGAGACTCCTAATAATTCACCATGGCCGTGTTCCGATTGTCGCGGCCCTTCCTGTACACTCGTGCACTAGCTTATGCGCACTACATAGGGACGCTTCTTCTTTTGGGGATGTTCGATCGGACATCACCATTGGGTTTTTTTTATTCCACTCAATTAAGGCGATAGCTAGCGAATTGTTTACTTTATATATAATATTTACGTTGAGTTTCAACGTTGGACATCGTGAAATACGTAAACATAACCCATGCATAATTTTTAAAGATATCCAGATGGGTTTCTTCAGACTGTCTGGCTGTTAATAGTGGAATGTATGTGTGTGTGTGTAACGGTTTAGAAACGCGCACGGATTTCACGCACGAGGTACATAAATTGGACACAAACAGACTCGTTCCGCGCATGCGCAACAACAACAACGATCAAAAACAAACACTGCGCATGCACAACAACGAAGACGATTATATTATTATTATTATTAATAATAATAATCATCATCATCATAATAATAATAAGGAGAAGTAGAAGAAGAAGAGACAAAACCTCTTTTCGCTTTGTGTCTTTCATTTTCTTTATTTACACATGTATTAAATATCTACGTCATTATATGGATCGGGGGTTATACAGTGCAGGATTTGTCAGATCATTGAAATCGATATTCACGATTTTCTTTTAATCCGTTAAGTGGCCGGACTTAAGCCTGACCACACCTACAGACTGAATCGAGTTTTGAGAAACACTGCCCCCATCCCACACACCACACAGCCTCTCTCTCTCTCTCTCTCTCTCTCTCTCTCTCTCTCACATATTAAAAATAATCATAATAAAAACTTTTGGAATTCACAAGTCAAATGATTTGAATGATCCATCTTTTCTCTTTAGTTGCAATTCCTTTACATTTTCAGACAAAACTCTAATACAATGTGATAGGTGTAAAGTGTAAAAGGTTAAAGTGTTGTATTGAATTTTACGTGAATTATGTTTTTTTTTTAATCTGAATAATCTAAACTATAATTAAATTTTTATTAGTCCTTTTTCGGACTAATGGAATTATAAATACGTTTGATTTTGTGCAATATTTATATTGACCACATGATGGCGACTTTAGCATGCAATATAGTAATGAGGTCGTTATTATTTGTTATTTATGAAAGTTTTGTTAAATTACATATGAGTTTGAGATTAAATGATATCTTAATCTCACACAATTGGAAGTATCCGTGGATATAAGAAGCAAATATATATATATATATATATATATATATATATATATATATATATATATATATGTATACATACTTGATGAACATTAGAAACTTAACTGACATATTAGTTCCTCAAGAGCTCTTGGTTGCTGTTGTAGAAAGGACATTATCAACATTTACATTATTTACTGTCCAGTGTCACCCAAATGAGGATGAGGTTCCCTTCTGAGTCTGGTTCCTCTTAAGGTCTCTTCCTCATATAATTTCAGGGACCACCATCACCTCAGGCTTGCTCATTAGGGATAAATAGTAACTTTATCATTTTTTCCTCTGTTTCTATACTTCTGTAAAGCTGCTTTGAGACAATGTCCATTGTTAAAAGCACTATCCATATAAATTAAATCGAATTGATTTACAAATAGAGAAAATTGAGCACCACAGTAACAACACCAAGTACAGGAGGTCCCTCCGTCCAGACAAAATCTTACCATAGAGGCTGTCAAGAGACCTATAGCATTATTAAAAGAGCTGCAGGGATATCTGACAAGCTTAACTAAATCACCCCAAACCATGTGGTAAAATGTGTTATGGTCTGATGGGGCCAATTCCAAAAAGGTATAATAATTCAATAATCCCAATAGTTATGCAAAAACTAACAATATATATATATATATACCACATGCACCATGGTGGTGTCAACGGATCTGGGGCGTTTATCAAGGTGGAGGAAATCATGAATTACTAAAAAAAAATACCAGTCAATTTTAGTGGAAAAAAAAACCCTTCAGTTTGACATCTGCTAGTAAACTGAGATGAAGAGCATACATCCAAATCAATAAAGGAAGAAGGTCTATATTTTTCAGTGACCTATAGCAGACTTCAGACCTGAATCCAACTGAAAATATGTGGTGTGACCTGAAACAAGCTGTACACAGGATCGAGAGTGTTCCTGCAAGAAAAAGTGATAAATATTGCCAAGTAAAGATGCAGACTCTACCCCCAAAAGACTAGAAAGTGTCATAAAATCAATTTTTTTGTATATATTTTGTTTATCAACAAAGTATTAGTTTATGGTTGGGCTTGTATTTATACAATTATGTTATTTTATGGGGTTTTTTTTATTTCTTTTTTCCCTAAGATTCTTGTTCTTTATTCACTTAATGTAATTTCACACTGACGGTGGAACAAAATCTGACACTTTATCTTGGTTTATTTGTATTGTTTACATCACAAAAAGCTGCAATATTACTCCCATAAACAACAGTCAATCTTTAAACAATTAAACTTCCAGCATTCCTTTCATGATTTCGCTATTATTTAATATCTCATTATACCATAGGGGCGGGGCTTGCGGCACTTCCTGACTCTGGCGTCACGCCTTTTCGGAGTCGGTGACGTTCGGTGGCTGGAGCCGAGGCGGTGACGTCACGCCGCAGAGGAGCAGCAGTCGCGGCCGCCGTAAACACGGACTTGCTGTGCCTTTAAGATTTTATAGGTATCGAAACTAAAAGGGGGAGAAAAAAAAAACACACACACACACACTCACGCACGCACACACACACACACACACACATATCCCTTCGCAGTGTCCAATGTGCGCGCGATGAATTTATTCGACATGGTTTTGTTCAAACTCTTGGTGCTGTGTTACTGCCTGAGTGATTCAATAGGTAAGTGCTGGATTTGTTTATCCTATGCGGTTGTTAGATAGAAAGTGTTTGGGGGCTTGTGTTGGTAATCGGCTTGTGGAGCAGCTCTGGGAGGGGTGACGGAGTAGTGCTGGGAAGAAGTGCAATATAACACATAACACACACACACACACACACATCGTTAGAAGTAGAAAGCTTGGTTTATCGGTTCAAACATCTGACGTAGTTTTTTGCAAAGTGTTTCAACACTTAAAGCCCGAATCAAGGCTGGCTGGATAGTTTGGGGCCACAAAGTCATTGAGAAACCATTATTCATGTTAGTAGCTGTCAACCAAAACCCGGCTAATTGGCTAGCTAGCTAACTTCCAGTAATGTGACAGATGTGACGTCAAACAAGATAAGAAGAAGAAGAAGGAAAAAAAACACGACGTCACTCTTAAAAGCCGCTATCTATTTAATAATATGATTCCAAAGTAGAATGAGGAGCTTTTATTGCAGCCAGGTGAACTGAGCAGTAGAGCAGGGTTACAGGGTGGACTTGTTATTCCATGTTGTTTGTTTGTTTGTTTGTTTGTTTGTTGTTGGGGGAAAAAAGGCAATTCCAGTTTCCAAACATAAGGCAGATGTGTTTATAAACTCCTGATTATCTGTACAGTGTTACTGCGGCAGGACAAGCCCAGGCTTGAGTAAAGCAAGAAAAAATAAAACACTGCTGCAGTTGATGCCACTTCTTCAGTCTATTCATAAACTCTAGAGAACTGGCCTTTGGGATTATTTTCCATTGTCCTACGCAAGTTGTTCTGCAGGATTTTTTTTATTTTTTAGTCGAACAGCTCTTGCTCACTGAAATCACCAGAGTTTAACCTGTCTGTACATCAGGGACATTTTGTTGTCACAGAAAATGTCACGTCGTAAAAGATTTCTTTGGTTGTGAGTTGAAATCGCGGTCTTAGTCCAGATCTCGACTGTGGGATTCCAGCTTGTTTCTCAAGTAAGAGTTTATTTGCGCTATCTAATACCTTCTTTGCAGTGAAGATCAAGTCAAACTTTATCTATAGAGCACATCTATCATTGCAAACTGAAGTTGACCCAATGTGCTGTACAATGAGAAATATAGTGTCCAAACACAATGAGACCACAATAACAAAAGTATGTAATGAATTACGAATGAAAGAACCTAAGTAAATCTTTGCCTCGTTCCTCATGAGTTTTTGGAGTTTGATTCCCGCACCATGCTCCAGGGTTTCCTCCAGGTACTTCGTGTCCTCCCTCACTTCAGAGACATGCATTATAAGCTGATTGGCATCTCTAAATTGTCTGTAGTGTGTGATTGTGTCCTGTGATGGACAGGTGTTATGCCCCTGGGAGTTAGATTGTTCAAGGTAGATCATCTAATGATAGACCAGAGGGTAAAAGAAATGTCTACTTCCTGCTTCAGTCATCATTTAATATGATCTGGGCTTGTGCAGAAAAAATGGTGAACAGAAAGGTTTGGCTTCTGGTGCAGTTACAATTACGGCATTCGGCAGACAGAGCAACTTGCAGTTTATCACATTTTATACAACTGAGGGTTAAGGGACCTCAGGGGACCAGAAGTGATCAGGGGCTCAGCAGTGGCAGTTTGGGGGACTTGGAATTTGAACTCGCAACCTTCCAGCTTAACCACTAAGCTACCCCATCTCTCATTTGGTAGACGCTCTTATCCAGAGCGACTTACAGTTTATCTCATTTTATACAACTGAGCGATTGAAGGTTAAGGGCTTTGCTCGAGGGCCCAGCAGTGGCAGTTTGGATGAACTCACAACCTTTTGATCACTAGTCTAACGCCTTAAGCTACCCCCCGATAATGTGCGAAAAAAATCAGGCTGGAAATTGTAGAAGTTCTGTGAGTTCTAGCTTAAAACCTCCATGTGCTTCTCCTGACGCTTCATCTTAAAGCCACTACCAGGAGCATGGCATAGGATTACACAAAACTCACAAGACTGCCACCAATACAATGGTATCAATGGTGAAATGTAACCAAAAGAAGAGAACAGACTGAAACTTTATCTTTATTACCTCAAACTCACCTTGTGTTTTACGTAGCTCCGTTTTCCATGTAGGTGGTTAGTTTGTTTTTTTTTCAAATTGCAGGTCTATTGTTAGAGGATCTTTTCATTGTTTTATAATCCGACATGGAGAACAGGTTCGAACAGAATCTGTTAATAAATTCAGCCAAGATTTTATTGGGATCATCTGATACAGCGTGTCGAGGGATAAGTGAGGAGTCTATATAAATCTGTCTTTACCAGACTATGTACATATTTTATTATTATTATTATTATTATTATTATTATTATTATTATTATTATTATTATTGACACTTTTGTCCAGTTCAGGTGAACACATTTTGTATAGAGAGCTAAATGAGAACATGAGGAGAGTCTGTCTGTCAGCAGCATTGTAGTAAAGGACAGGATAGAGAGTAAAGTAATAAGTTCAGGTTGTGAGAGCAGAGCAGTATACCATGTATACCATGCTGTGAGCACATGGCTGGGCACCGTGCCCAGGATCAGTAGCGGTTTGTGCATGTTGAGGACAGTTAATGTAAGTCATGGAACAGGAAACAGGAAGTGGAATATTTTGAGTCAGAGGCACCTCGTGCCAGAGTTCATGCTGTGGCACAACTCAGTTCCCTTCACATGTGTGAGCAGACACTTTAGTGCACTTGTGCTCCATCTGCCCACTTTTTTTATTCGCCCCGTCTCTCTGTTTGGCTTGTGTTTGGATTAGAGATGAGTGTCACGGCTGCGTCTGCCAAATGACCAAATTACCTACTGTAATTTTCTTTAGTGAGTAATGGATCTCCAAACTGAGGGAAGCACCTTTGAAATCAAAACAGAGCTTTTTGTGTTTATACTTTAGTGTTAAGAATATCAGTACCACACTGTCTGAAAAAAATATCATCCCTTACTAAATCCTACATATAATGATCATATACACTATATTGGCAAAAGTTTTGGGACATCCCTCGAAATCATTGAATTCAGGTGTTGGGCTTGGCCCCGTAGTTCCAGTGCTCTTAATGCTTCAGCATTTTGGACTGTTTCATGCTCCCAACTTTGTGGGAACAGTTTGGGGATGACCCCTTCCTGTTCCAACATGACTGCACACCAGTGCACAAAGCAAGTCCTGACCTCAACCTGATAGAACACCTTTGGGATGAATTAGAGCAGAGACTGTGAGCCAGGCCTTCTCGTCCAGCATCATCAGTGTCTGACCTCACAAATGCACTTCTAGAAGAATGGCCAAATATTCCCATAAACACACTCCTAAACCTTTTGGAAAGCCTTCCCAGAAGAGTTGAAGCTGTTATAGCTGTAAAGGGCGGGGCCAACTCCATATTACATTCATGTACATGTAAAGGCAGACGTCCCAGTGTTGGCTGTATAATAATATAGTATATATAGTATATAATAGTATAATATACTGTATAGTATATACAGATGTATATAGTCCTGCTCCCAGGGGTGGGTCTTGCCCTGTAGTAGTCACTCCTTAGCAGCAAACATGGCTCGTCTGTATTTATTTATTTTTTGTCTGTGTTTCTTCCACTTCCTGTTTGTATTCCCTTTTCCAGCCATATCATGCTGGAGAGTTTATTAATTTAGCTTTATTCCATTTATTCTACGTTGAATAACACAGGCATAGTTGCAAATATCTGTAAAAAAAAATCTTTCACAGTTGTAAAAAATAAAAAACATTGTTAAACTCTTCTCTGTTGTCTGTAGTAAGCATGAAGCCCCTGTCAGGGTTATTTAGATATGGCCTGGGTGTGGATCACCATCTCGAATGTCATGACTGGTTTAAAATCAGTTAAGCACTTCAAAACGCCATTACTCTGACTTCCTGTTTCAAAAGGAAATAAGTCAACATGTGGAGTTGAATCAGAGCTGTCCGGAAAATATTTTTATGTAGGCGTGTGCTGATTATTTGTTTGACTTTATGCCATATTATTCACACTCTTAATATTAGCAATATGAGCATTTTTCACTTCCTGCAAATGTAGAACAAGTGATGACACTGAATCCTGAATGGAAAAGTTCATTTGCTCCTTAGTGAGAAGAAGCAACAGGGTAATTAAACAGAATAAAATATAATTGTCTGGATAATTGTGATGAAAGTTTAGGGAGGTTTATGGAGCATATTTTTGTGAAATCGTTTCTAGGGAATTATAACCACTGAGCAAATATTACTGTTGAAGAAAAAATGTAAGAGCTGAACATCTTCCCGGAAAGTCCGACACTATGAGACAAGTGAAATCTTGTTATTTGTCTTCTGCTCACTCCACACAGATGAGAGTAAATCCCTTAAAGCCAGGGTTATATCTAAGGTGTGACTAGGCAAGCATTTACGTTCACACCCATGGACCTTAGATTCCATACCTGGAGGATTAAAAGCGATATCCGTTAGATGGTCCATCGGGTTTCCATGATGAACGATGCAGTTTAGTGATTTCGGGCTTTTCCGATACACACGGTTCTGGCTGTGCAGCAGAATTGGAAAAACGTTCTGTCACTTTCTCTAGAAACCGTCTTTGTGATTGTTGTCATGAACTAGCGACCCATAGAGCCAAGATTTATAAGGCTTCTCGTCTTTGCAGGAGGTTTTTTTTTGGTGTGTGTGTTTAAACTCTTTCTGCTACTCATTTCTAGCCTTAATAAACATTAGAAACATTCTAGGTCAGTATATGAGTGTGTACAGACACTGCTCTAGATTGTTCAGTCTACTGTAGACATCATGTCACGCTCTCATTGTTTTTGCTAGTATTACACAAAACACAGGAAGTGTTTTCAGGCATAGGATTGTGACGCCGCTCGCTCTACACTGTGCCTGATTACCTTTTCGGACTTGTGGAACGAACCAGCGGGAACGTATTATCTGGATTTATTTACCGTCGTGCTGCCTGAGTTGGCATCCAATTAAAAAATACTGTTGCTGATGAAAAATCATGCCATAGTCGTGCAGCATATCCCCGGCTTTAGAGCATTAAGTGTTTCTGAATCATGAAATCTAAGAGATAGTCATGTTTCAGTGTACACCGATCAAGCATAACATTATGAGCACTGAGAGGTGAAGTGAATAACACTGATTATCTCCTCATCGTGGCACCTGTTAGTGGGTGGGATATATTAGGCAGCAAGTGAATATTTTGTCCTCGAAGTTGATGTGTTAGAAGCAGGAAAAATGGGCAAGCGTAAGGATTTGAGTGAGTTTGACAAGGGCCAAATTGTGATGGCTAGACGACTGGATCAGAGCATCTCCAAAGCTGCAGCTCTTGTGGGGTGTTTCCGGTCTGCAGTGGCCAGTATCTATCAAAAGTGGTCCAAGGAAGGAACAGTGGTGAACCGGCGCCAGGGTCATGGGCGGACAAGGCTCATTGATGCACGTGGGGAGCGAAGGCTGGCCCATGTGATCCGATCCAACAGACGAGCTACTGTTGCTGAAGAAGTTAATGCTGGTTCTGATAGAAAGGTGTCAGAATACACAGTACATGATGAGTCAGGGCTGTTTTAGCAGCAAAGGGGGGACCAACACAATATTAGGCAGGTGGTCATAATGTTAAGCCTGATCGGTGTATGAACAGAGGTGGTGCAGTGGTGTGTTGGCTATTCAATCGTTTAAAAGTCAAGTCAAGAAGAGTAGTGCTTTTAGTGTTTTGTTTTTTTTCCCTTTTTCTGTCATCTAATGACAATTTGGTGGAACTCAGTGTTCTTCAAATCAAGTGCTTGGTGACGTTAATACATTAGCATGCTTCATGACCTTGGTTATTATTTTGGTGTAAACACAATTAGTTTGAAATGAACCGTGAATTCATTCATCATTATAAAATATCCGAATTTCAGACATCGCTGGATTAATGGTGTGAGATTTGGAATTGAAAACGTTCCATTTCAAAAAGCTGAAGATTCATTAGTGGGGTTTTTTTTGTCTTCAATTAATGAAATAAATTATCAAAAGATTTCGGTGAAGCCAATATTATTAACCAGCGCGCACACACACACACACATCTAATACAAGGGCTCTGAAGTGACCTGTACTTATTTCTCCTTTTGCACTGGGTTACACAGTTTTCATCTGTCACACCATGCACTTTCATGCAGGAAACCAGCTGCGATTAGGAAGGAAAGACGGAGTTCAGTGTGAAAGCAAGCAGAATGGTAATCCTGACAATGACTGACAATTTGAGGCGTAGTGCGGTTGCAAGGAGAAAAACTGAAAACGAGGCGTTTTGAAGACTTCAGATGTGAGAGGAGGAAAGGGAAAATCTTAAGGTGTCAAAGGAAGAAGGAAAACAGGGGGAAGAAAATATCAGGTGATTTAAAAAATTCTCGGCAGGGTGAACTTTACAGTCATTCATACGTGAATCAGCAACTGCAAGAAGACAGGAGTCGCAAGTGATAAACTCAACTGAACATACAGAGAAAATAGAGAAGAATCTTGGTACAGAACGTTCGAATAACTTGGTTATTACCAGTTCAAACTGTGAAAAACACTCGACCTTTAACCACAGCAAATAAACAGTGAAGCTCTCTTGAGGTTTCCTGTTCTGCTCAGAACAAAGAGTTGGAATACAGTTATCAAAAAGACAATCGTTTCCTCTCTGCACATCTGCTGTCTGTATCGCAAGGAATGTGATGGCGTGTGTGCACGCTGGTGAGTTTTGCAATTGTTCACAGCCTCAGAGATGAGAGTTAGAGACTGTGTGTGTGCATGTTTATTCATGTCGTACGTTTTATCCTCGGTCACTTACAAGTTGAACCCGAAGCCTATCTAAGCACTGAGCCTTTAAAGAGCCGACTGAGCCGCTGCGTCCCAAATCGTTCCCTCATGAGCGCTACATAGTGCTCTGTTATAGTGAACACAATGACTTCTAAAAGATTACGTGGGTTTGATCAGGAGTCAATGGCAGTAGTCAAAGAATCATCTTAGAAACGAATGGAAATGAGTGGGAACAAATATCAAAGAGAGCAAAAGAGAAAAACACACAGATGAATGCTACACTGTATGGTCAAAGGTTTGTGGACAGCTGACCATCACAATGGCACACAGTTCTTCCCCATTTTGGTGCCACAAAGCTGGAACAGAATGCCTTGGCATTATAATTTCACTATATAATCACTGGACACAAACCTGTTCCAGCGTGACATAACCCCTGTGCACAAAAACACTGTGTCAGTGTCGGTTTGGAAGAACTAATGGCTCGAATCCTGACCTTAACCCCCACTGAACACCTTTAGGATGAACTAGAACGCAGACTCTGACCCAGACCTTCTCACTCGACATCAGTACCTGACCTCACTAATGCTCTCCTGGCTGAATGAACACACAGCCATGCTGTAACATCTAGTGGAAAGACTTTATAGAGGACAGGAAGGCATTGTTACAGCAAAAAGGGACTAAATCTGCAAAGAGATTCAAACAGCACATATACACTATATTGTCAAAAGTTGTGGGACACCCCTCCAAATCATTGGATTCAGGTGTATAAAATCAAGCACCTCGGCATGCAGTCTGCTTCTACAAACATTTGAGAAAGAATGAGTTGCTGTCATGAGCTCAGTGAATTCAAGCATGGTATCGTGATAGGTTGTCACCAAGTCCATTCATGAAATTTCCTCACTACTAAATATTCCACGGTCAACTGTTAAAACAAAGTGGACGCAACTGGGAACAACAGCAACTCAGAGGCGAAGTGGTAGGCCACGTAAAATCACAACAAGGTCCATAAAGACATGGATGAGTGAGTTTGGTGTGGAGGAACTTGACTGGCCTGCACAGAGTCCTGACCTCAACCCGATAGAACACCTTTGGGATGAATTAGAGCGGAGATTGCGAGCCAGAACCTTCTCGTCCAACATCGGTGCCTGACCTCACGAATGTGTTTCTAGAGGAATGGTCAAAAAATTCCCATAAACACACTCCTAATCCTTGTGGAAAGCCTTCCCAGAAGAGTGAAGCTGTTATAGCTGCAAAGGGCGGGACAACTCCATATTAAACCCTATGGATGAAGAATTAAAGTTCATGTGCATGTAAAGGCAGATGTCCCAAAAACTTTTAGCAGTATAGTGTAGGGGTGATGTCAGTTATCCATGGCTAATCATGTAGCAGCCAGACTATAGGCCTAAATGAAAAAGAGAAGTAAGTGGAGTAATCGTGATGTCCAAAGGTCACTCGCTGTTCATAGAGGAATAACATTGTAATGTAATGTACAATTGACTCATTATTGTGCAAACACAAAGGTGCCAATACTTTTTTTTTTTTTTTTTTAGCTTGGTGAAAATAGACCGCATGCTGCTGTAGGTGCAGACTTCAGAAACTGATGTTCGTGACTCACCTCTCTGTAGTGAGCAGAAACGGTGAATAGAAAGGCATTTGGGATTCGGCGTAACTGGAAACTGGGACATTTTATTTTACAGAAATGTAAAATCAGCAACCGGAAACAAATCGGAAATGATGTATAGTGTGATCAACTTATAACCGTACGTCTTTAATCCTTCAGTCCGGGTGTGTTACTGTACAGCAGTGTCCAGCGGAAAAAGCGCTACTTTAAAGTGTATCCTTCTTAGCGGACGTAAGAAAGATCTCTCAGGTGTAATATCATTTTAATATAATAAACCGTGATAGCAGCTGGGGCAATTATTATGATATTATAGTTTAATATCGGTTCCTGCCTAACGCACTTATTGCCGCTGTTCTGTTTGTGCCGTGCGTTTTTGCGCTCAGCTGTTTGTGATCATTACGTAGCTTTAATCGAATTTGGTTGATTAAAGTAGACACTCGCACGCAGCAGAAAAAAAAGAAGGAGCCCTGGAAGGGAATGGTTATGAAACGATCTTGTAATACTAAATGAATTCTGCCAAAGCCAGTTCCCACATTCAGCATATTGTTGTGAAGAAATGCAGCTCTTTTTTCTGAGTCTGCGTGTTGACTTTGCACCTTTTACAAAAGTGCCGTCTCTCCTGAGGTGCTGCACATGAATAATTTATTACATGGAGGCAAAGCAAGTTGCTAATCTACTCTCTCTGAGAGCTATGCAAATGGCTGGCCCTCATCCAGAAGCTGTGATGTTTATTACAGAAGAGCAGAAGTACCCTGGGGACGGAAAAGGAGATTTTTTATGAACCGCCCTGCTTGCCGGGTGTTTATTATCGCGCTAGGATCAGGTGAAACACTTTTACAGCAGTACGCCATTTACAGTTAAAACTGGTTGTTGTTTTTTTTGCTTTAGACGATGGTAATGTTCAGTAATGCGCAGCGAAGCTAAACCGAAGCATTTGAAGGTGTTTGGGTACGCTGCTATCCTGGAGATTAGAGGATGTCAGAGTGAAGCTGTCTCTTTGTTTCTGAAAGGCTGTTATTGTTGTGTCGAGTGAAACCGCTGCTCTGAAGAAACATATAACGGGGTAGCAAAATTTCAATTCCATGCGACGCGGTGGTGCTTTTTAAAACAATACTTTCTCAACACAAATAAGCGTTGCCTGAAAACAATTGAAGCTCAACTCGGTTCAAAACTACTCCAATAAGGTGTAAAAAAAAAATATGCAAACCTGGCAACCCTGTTGGTGGTCTGAACAGTACACTAGCACTCTCTTTTTTATTATTTATTTATTTATTTTTGACTGTTTTTCAGCCTTTCTGAAGAGCAAATGGAAGCAAATTTTTCAGCGTACCTTTCTGCAAGTTATATAATGGAAGGAGTCTCGAGCGCTTTGTAAAGTCACAGAAAGTCTCCAGTACTGCAGAGAAGTTTCCACTTTCCATTCATTTTACTCCCCTGACAAGTCCGCATTTGTTTTTTTGTTATTAATTTATTAAGCGATGTTCTGCAACAAAAAAAAGCACAAATAATGGCTCTGATATTAAAAATAACTATGCTTTATATCAGTCGTTGATTACTTTTCTCCAACAGCTCTCCCGGAGATGTTTTATTCCTTAGCCATCACCATGTCGGACAAGCCCTATGCCCTATTTACTTGTGGTGCTCTGACAGGACTCGGAAAAGTGCATCAAACCTGGGGTCAGATGTTCCAAGCTCATCTGGAATTTGCAGCAGTGGAATCTTTAGCGTGGAACGCTTTCTGAACCACTGGGGGCTCAGGGTACAAAGCAGGGGGCAATCTGGATGGGGTGCTAACTCATTACAGGACACAATCACACACACACACACACACTCATTTACACTGCAGACAATTTAGAGATGGCACTGTCTTTGGACTGGGGGAAGAAATCAGAGTACCCAGAAGAAACCTGTGAAGCACAGGGAGACTCCAGAGGGTGGACACACACACACACACACACATATACACATATACTTATTCACACTGCTGACAATTTAGAGATGGCACTGTCTTTAGACTGGGGAAGAAATCAGAGTACCCAGAAGAAACCCATGAAGCACAGGGAGACTCCAGAGTCCAGAGGGTGGACACACACACACACACTCATTCACACTGCAGACAATTTAGAGATGGCACTGTCTTTGGACTGGGGAAGAAATCAGAGTACCCAGAAGAAACCCATGAAGCATGGGGAGAACATATAGAGGGTGGACACACACACACACACACACATATTCACACTGCTGACAATTTAGAAATGGCACTGTCTTTAGACTGGGGAAGAAATCAGAGTAAACCCTTAAAGCACAGGGAGAACATATAGACTCCAGAGGGTTGGACACAACAAAAATTCCATGACCCTCCAAGAAGTATCTGATTATTTCTTCATCAGATTAGACGAAAGTTTGAAAATCATTATGGACGACATATGAAGGTGTCCTTCACCTAGGCCGCTATCATGATGTGACCATGTGGCTTTTTCATTATCTATCAGAAATTTAACTGTAATCATGTAAACCCGTTCACTGAAGATAAAATGAAGAACTGGTACACCTGCGTACTGAAACGGATCATAATCCCGGATTATTCCACCACATCGCGACACACACACATTTCAGGGTTAGCTTTAGCTTTAGCTTTAATACTGAAGCCACAAAAAGTGACTACAGGATGTTTGTAGAGCAAACTTCCTCTTTTTTTTTGGAAATTAGCAGAACTTTGCTCTCTCCTCCTTCTCTCTCTCTCTCTCTCTCTCTCTCTCTCTCGCTGTCTGCCAGTCTCACACTCTAAAGATTCAGGATTCAAAGGTTGCTTTATTGGCTTGACAAATATCAACATTTGTATTGCCAAAGCTTGAATACAGACATTAGGAGCAGAAAGTCTGACTGTCTGTCTGTCAGTTTGTCTGTCAGTTTGTCTGTCAGTTTGTCTGTCAGTTTGTCTGTCAGTTTGTCTGTCTGTTTGTCTCTTTCTCTATCTCTCTCTGTTTGCCTCTGTGTGTTTGTGCGTGTGTTGTCTCTCTCCCTCCCTCTCTCCTTATCTCTCTTCCTCTCTTTCTGTGGTCTATCTATCTCTCTGTCTCTGTGTGGTCTGTCTGTCTGCCTCTCTCTCTCTCTCTCTCTCTCTCTGTGGTCTGTCTGTCTGCCTCTCTCTCTCTCTCTCTCTCTCTCTCTGTGATGTATAACAGTTAAAATGTTGCAGTTTCCTGGCAGTATGTACCAAATGGCTATATATATATATAATATTTACCCTTAGTGTTGGATTAACCAGCATCACTACTACATGTGCTGATAACCCATTATAGTCTAATCTTATTATATACCTCAACACCCAGCTCATATCA